>NC_091979.1:329840598-330168691 GCF_044704955.1 Pristiophorus japonicus
GTAACTGTCCCTTTAAGTCTATGAGTTTAGTTTTGCTCACAATCTATTATGTGATACTTTGTCAAAACTTTTGAAACTTCATATACACATCAAACGCGTTGCCCTTATAAACCAGCTACGTTACATCATCAAATAGCTCGATTAAGGTTGTCAAAGATAATATTTCCCACTTTGTTGTTTCTAATCGTAACCATGCCAAAAACGTTGGGCTGGCTTGCCATTATTTTAACCCTCTCGCCTTTATTAAACAGGGTTGTAAATATTGCAATCTCCAGTCCTCTGGCACTGCCTCCATATACAAGGGGGATTGGCAGATTGTGACCTCTATAGCCTCCGCAATTTTCATTCGTACTTCCCGCAGTAAGTTAGGATGCATCCCATCCAAATTCGGTGACATTTGTACTTTGATGTGTGCCAGTATTTTACATCTTCTTTAGTTATTTTATACCATACAATACTGCTGCTTCCTGCTCCTTTGATAGTTCTTCTCTGTACATTCTGTATTCTGCTTGGTTCTCTACTGAAATATGAGTCTGAAGGATATCACAAGCATCGTTTTTTGTGTTTTAGTTGACCTTAATTCATCCACTGAGCTTTAGCTACCTATGGACGCCATTTCTGTACCCCGCATGAGAACGTGTCTACTCTGTACCTGATCGATCTCCTTTTGAAATGCCCAATGTGCATTTACTGATATCCTAGATATCTTTGTTTTCAATCTACCTGGGTCAGATCCCTTTCAACTCAAGTTTGAAATTAGTCCTCCAATAGTTGAGTATTTTCACACATGATTGTTCCTTTTCCTTTTCCATAACTACTCTAAACCTAATGATATTGTGATCACTGTTTCCTCAATGCTTCTCCACAGAAACATGCTTCACTTGATTCATTTCCGAGATCCAGAACTGCTTTCTTCCTCATCATGCTGGAAACATACTGATCGAGAAATATCGAATACAGATTTCAGTAAATCGTCCCCTGTATTTTTCCTTTGCATGGTTATTTTGTCAGCTTGAAGTGAAGTCCCACATTATCACTACAGATCTTGAATATTTCTGCATTTTATTGAAATTTGCACCTCTTGATCCTTCGCACTATTTGGTGGCTGATAGCATAATCGCTCATCTAACTTTCTACAGGCATATACATTTAAAAAAGAATGTCGGATGGGAAGAAGGCCACTAATCGATGGACAAGATAAAATCACATGCAGTGTTGGAAAAATTAAATTAAATATGAAATAATTACTTTGCCTCTGTATGTACCAGAGAGACAGACCAGGTGGACAGGACATCGGAATAATGTATGAGAAATTATATAACTGCAATAAAATAAAGAGGAGAAATATTACATGAACTAATCAAATTCAAGGAGGATAGAATCCTTGGTCTGGATGGATTACATCCATACATTTTAAAATAATTCAGCGAAGACATAGCAGGAGCAATATTACAAATATTTAATAATTAGTTTGGAAAATGTGTAGTGCCGGAGAAATGACGGAAAGCTAACGTAATACTTATATTTGAAATGGGAGATAGAACATGTCCGGGGAACTATAGACCAGTCAGTGGAACTTCGGTGGTAGGAAAATAATGGAATCCCTACTAAAGTAGAGAGTAGAAGAATATCTATAAACCAAAAATATAATAATGAATAATCAGCGTGGATTCAAAAGTAAAAGTCTTACTTGGCCAACGTCTTTGATTTCAGTGAGGAAGTAACAGGGAGAGTAGACAAGGGTCATGTAGTAGATGTAATATACTTAAATCTCCAAAAAGTCTTTGATAAGCTACCACATATTAGACTAATGAATAAGGTGAGAGCACAATAAGGTGAGGGGACAAGTAGCGGAAGGTATAGAGCTGAATTCAAGACGGAAAGCAGAAGTAAAGGATTGTTATTCTGAGTGCAGAATGTGTAAAGTGGGGTCTCATGAGGATCAATGCTGGGACCAATGTTGTTCACAATATAAATTATCAATTTGTAATCAAAAAAACAATTTCTACATTTTCAGATAACTCCAAGTTGGGGTGGGGCTGATAGACATTATTGAGGAGAACAACAACAAATTACAACAAGACGTTAATAATCCTGAAGGCTGGACATTTAATTGGAAAATTCGATTCAACACAGAAAGAGTGAGGTAATGTACTTTGGTAAGAAAGATAAGGAGGTCAAATACTATGTGAGAATAAGAATCTAAGTGAGGTAGAGGAGCAAAGGGATTTCAGAGTAGAAATACAAAAAAAACCCAGTAAAGGTCGTGATGCGGGCCACTACATCCATAAAAAGCAAACAAGCACCAAGGGGTATTTCAAGACGGATAGTGAAGTTATGCTGAACTGATATCAAAGTTCCGTTGGACCACACTTGCAGTACATTGTACAATTTTCGTCGCCATGTTATAAAAAGGATCTTGAGGCACTGGAGAGATTGAAATCACGATTTACAAAAATGATACTAGAAATACGAGTTTATACCTATCAGATAGGGCTGTCGAGACTGGATCTCTTCTTTGATAAGAGAAGTCTGAGGTGTGACCTAATTGGTGTGTTTAATATTATGAAGGTTTTGATTGAGTTGATACAGAGAGAGCTTGTTCACGTATGGTGAAGAATCATTCTGGAAATATCAATCTAAGAGAGTCACCAAGAAACCAACTAGGGAATTCAGCAGAAGTGTCATTGCACAGAGATTGATGAGGAAGCAGTTGACGCGAATGGTATAAATTAATTTAAGGGGAGGCTAGATAAGTATATGAGGAATAAGAGAATAGACGGTTAAGCTGATAGAGTTAGATGAGAAAAGACATGAGGACGCTCGAGTGGAATATAATCGCCAAATTGGCTATTTCTGTGCTGTACATTATATGTAATTCTATATGTCACTCACATTCATAATAATTCTCTAGTGACAGATAAACCTAGCAATACATGGGTACTGGAGTCAGGTGCTCAACGCCGATTAGTAACCCACTTTTAATACAATTTTCCAGTGAGAGATACCTCCACTAATACATCGCCAATGGAATCAGGGGTTCCACTACGGTTAATGACCCACAACCAATGCAGTTTTACAGTGGCATATAAGTCAGTGTTACATGACAACTGGGGTAAAATGTTCCACTTCAGTTAGTGACCCACACACAGTACAATTCAACACTGGCAGATACTTCCAATATTACACGGCCACTGTCGTCAGATGTTCGAACCCAAATCAATGAACGACACTCAATACAGTTCTACAATGACAGATAACCCCAGTAATACATATCCAGTACGGTCAGATATTGCAGTCTGCCCAGTGCCTCTCAGTTACCACAATTCTATTGTGACAGCGACTCCCAGTAAGAAACAACCGTTAGAGAGCTTTTAGCGCCGAGAGCAGGTGCAAATATACAAAGTGTTCAAACAATAGCAATAACTTCATCCTTTGCGTGTCTGTAGATTGCACAGTTACATTTTCTGTTGAAAGAATAGCACAAATGAGCAGTGGGAATTTGGATAATGTGGACTTCGGATTTATTGACATTATGTCACGGCCCCTGTTATTTAATGGTCATCGCTAGATTGTCAGATACAGAACAAGGTCAAATATAGATCACATACAGAGTTACACAACGTCAATGACTAGAATCACTTACCAGGAACAGCAGTGATTGCAAGAATCACGTAGAATATTTTATCAATGATGGAAAATGTCGCACGCATTTTCTCTGTTAAGTGATGCTGCCTCTTCGTGGTTTAGGCAATCTCTCTGAAGTAAACTCTTAAATATTCTCGGAGCCTTTCAATTAAACGCTGTGGGCTCCCCACTGGGACAGTCAAGTTGCAACAGAATTGCAATTAGTTTCAGTTGTTTGAACAAACTGATTACGGCCGCCGATTTGAGTCCCTAATGAAATAGAAAATGTTTCAATGCAAAATGCCGAAAGTGAAGCTAAGCATCCCAAAATTGGAAATTTTTTAGAATATTTGTTAAATAATGTAATTGGATACTATGCTCTCTCTCCAATGGTAGTGTTCCTTCGAACACAATGAGATTCATTGTATATATTTTATATTGTTCTGATGATGGTTTGCACTCTTCTGTGTTAATTCAGTGATTACCTTCCGAATGTTAGCTGAGGCTCTCGGGTCTGCTCAATTTCACTTCGGAATGCGGCTGCCTACTTTAACTCTGGATGTGTAACTTCTCAATTAAAGTGCAGTGCTCATTTTACAGTAGATACCTAATTTGTTCTAACTTAGAATCAGCAATGAGTAAGGATCATTTTTTCCACAGCACATCAAACAAATACAGCATGGCAGCTCAATTAATGAAACGCCCCGAACTAGTAAAATAAGGTGCAATTTTCACTCATAGTATAAAACTTAAACGTATGGTTTCATTCTCGGCAATCTGTAATGTACGCCTTCAAAGTCAATGGCAAAACATCGCGAGTGGTGTCAAACGGGCTGGCGATTCGTAATTACTGGTTTAACAAGATCGGATTCCATTGCATTGGTCCCATCCCATCCCTGTCACACGATCAGGCAATGTGAAATCTTGTCTCTGTCCAGATCACATGGTTCATTTCCTGTTACTGGGTCACCGTGGGGTTTATTTGACAGTTCCCTCTCCTTTCCGTTTGCATTGAATACTTTGTACTGTGGGAAGAAATTACTTGGATTATTTTAGCGGTTAATTCCACAGTTTGCTGTGGTGGCTCAATTTAAAAGTCCGGGGTAACTGGGTCAGTTTGATCTGATGGAATAATTCGGGATGAAATGATGACTTTGATCTGAGGGATCAATTCCCTGTGATTGGTCACTTTGATCTGCTAGATGAGTTATGGGATACTGTGTCAGTTTAATCTGATGGAATACTTCGGGGTGGATGGTCAGCTTGAAATCATAGAAACAAAGATATGACAACTACATGTGCAGGAAGTGTATCCGGCTGCAGCACTTGACAGACCACATTGCAGGAATGGAGCTGCGCGTGGATTTATTCTGGAGCATCCGTGATGCTGAGGATGTTGTGAATAGCACGTTTAGTGCGTTGGCCATACCACAGGTAAAGGGTACACAGCCAGATAGGGAATGAGTGACCAACAGAAAGAGCAGTGGAAGGAATGCAGTGCAGGGGTCCCCTGCGGTCATCCCCATGAAAAACAGATACACCGCTTTGGGTACTGTTCAGAGGGATGACTCATCAGGGGAGAGCAGCAGCAGCCACGTTCATGGCACCATGGGTGGCTTTGCTGCACATGAGGGCAGGAAAAAGAGTGGGAGAGGTATAGTGGTGGGGGATTCCATTGTAAGGGGAATAGATAGATGTTTCTGCGGCCGCAATCGCTACTCTAGGATGGTGTGTTGCCTCCCTGGTGCAAGGGTCAAGGATGTCTCGGAACGGGTGCAGGACATTTTGAAGGGGGAGGGTGAACAGCCAGTTGTCATGCTGCATATAGGTACCAACGATATATGTAAAAGAACGGTATGATGTACTACAAGACGAATTTAGGGAGCTAGGAGCTAAATTAAATATTAGGTCCTCAAAAGTAGTAATCTCAGGATCGCTACCAGTGCCACATGCTAGTCAGAGTAGGAATCGCAGGATAGCTCAGATGAATACGTGGCTTGAGGAGTGGTGCAGCAGGGAGGGATTCAAATTCCTGGGACATTGGAATTGTTTCAGGGGGAGGTGGGACCAGTATAAACCGGACGGTCTGCACTTGGGCAGGACCAGAAACAATGTCCTGGGGGAGTTTTTGCTAGTTGTGTTGGTGGGGGGGCGGGGGGTGTTAACCTAATATGGCAGGGGGATGGGAAGCTGTGCAGGGAGACACAGGGAAGTAGAATGGGGGCAGAAGCAAAAGATCGAAAGAAGAAAAGTAAAAGTGGAGGGTATGGAAACCCAAGGCAAAAAGCAAAAAAGGACACATTATAGTAAAATTCTAAAAGGGCAAAGTGTGTTTAAAAAAAAACAAGCCTGAAGGCTCTGTGCCTCAAGGCGAGGAGTATTCGTAATAATATGGAAGAATTAACTGCGCAGATAGCAGTCAATGGATATGATGTAATTGGCATCACGGCGACATGACTCCAGGGTGACTAAGGCTGGGAACTCAACATCCAAGGGTATTCAACATTCAGGAAGGGTAGACAGAAAGGAAAAGGAGGTGGGGTGGCGTTGCTGGTTAAAGAGGAAATTAACGCAATATTAAGGAAGGATATTAGCTTGGATGATGTGGAATCAGTATGGGTGGAGCTACGGAATAACAAAGGGGAGAAAACGCTACTGGGAGTTATGTACAGAAAACCAAATGGTGGTAGTGAGGTTGGGGAAAGCATCCAACAAGACATTAGGGATGCGTACAGCAATTATTAGTAGCGACTTCAATCTACATATTGATTGAGCTAACCAAACTAGTAGCAATGCGGTGGAGGAGGATTTCCTGGAATGTATTATGGATGATTTTCTAGACCATATGTCGAGGAACCAACTAGAGGGCTGGCCATCCTGGACAGGGTGATATGTAATGAGAAAGGACTAATTAGCAATCTTATTGTGCGAGGCCCCTTGGGGAAGAGTGACCATAATATGATAGAATTCCTTATTAAGATGGAGAGTGACCGTTAATTCACAGACTAGGGTCCTGAAGAGAAGGAAAGGTAACTTCGATGGTTTGAGATGTGAATTGGCTAGAATAGACTGGCGAGTGATACTTAAAGTGTTGACGGTCGATAGACAATGGCAAAAATTTAAAGATCACATGGATAAACTTCAACAATTGTACTTGCCTGTCTGGAGTAAAAATAAAACGGGGAAGGTGGCTCAACCGTGGCTAACAAGGGAAATTAAGGATGGTGTTAAATTCAAAGAAGAGGCACATAAATTGGCCAGAAAAAGCAGCAAACCTGAGGACCTGGAGAATGTTATAATTCAGCAGAGGAGGACAAAGGGTTTAATTAGGAGGGAGGAAATAATGTATGAGAGGAAGCTTGCTGGGAACTTAAAAACTGACTGCAAATACTTCTGTAAATATGTGAAGAGAAAAAGATTAGTGAAGACAAACGTAGGTCCCTTGCAGTCAGACTCAGGTGACTTTATAATGGGAAACAAAGAAATGGCGGACCAGTTAAACAAATACCTTGGGTCTGTCTTCACGAATAATCTTCCAAAAATAAAGGGGACCGAGGGTCTAGTGATAAGGAGGAACTGAAGGAAATCCTTATTAGGTGGTAAATTGTGTTAGGGAAATTGACGGGATTTAAGGCTGATAAATCCCCGGGATCGGATAGTCTGCATGCCAGAGTACTTCAGGAAGTGGCCCTAGAAATAGTGGATGCATTGGTGATCATTTTCCAACAGTCTATCGAATCTGGATCAGTTCCTATGGACTGGAGTGTAGCTAATGTAACACTACTTTTTAAGAAAGGAAGGAGAGAGAAAATGGATAATTATAGACCGGTTAGCCTGACATCAGTGGTGGAGAAAGTGTTGGAATCAATTATTAAAGATGAAATACATCGCATTTGAAAGCAGTGACATAGTCTGTCCAAGTCAGCAGGGATTTATGAAAGGGAAATTATGCTTGAAAAATCTTCTAGAATTTATTGAGGATGTAACTGGTAGAGTGGACAAGGGACAGCCAGTGAATGTGTTGCATTTGGACTTTCAAAAGGCTTTTCACAAGGTTCCACACAAGAGATTGGTGTGCAAAATTAAAGAACATGGTATTCGGGGTATTGTACTGACACGGATAGAGAAACATAGAAACATAGAAACATACACATAGAAAATAGATGCAGGAGTAGGCCATTCGTCCCTTCGAGACTGCACCATTATTCAATAAGATCATGGCTGAACATTCACCTCAGTACCCTTTCCTGCTTTCTCTCCATACCCCTTGATCGCTTTAGCCATAAGGGCCATATCTAACTCCCTCTTGAATATATCCAATGAACTGACACCAACAATTCTCTGCGGTAGGGAATTCCACATGACAACAATTATCTGAATGAAGAAGATTATCCTCATCTCAGTCCTAACTGGCTTACCCCTTATCCTTAAGCTATATCCCCTGGTTCTGGACTTCCCCAACATCGCGAACATTCTTCCTGCATCTAACCTGTCCAGTCCCATCCGAATTTTATATGTTTCTTTGAGATCCCCTCTCATCCTTCTAAGCTCCAGTGAATACAGGCCCAGTCGATCCAGTCTCTCCTCACATGTCAGTCCTGCCATCACGGAAATCAGTCTGGTGAACCTTCACTGCCCTTCCTCAATAGCAAGAATGTCCTTCCTTCGATTAGGAGACCAAAACTGAACACAATATTCCAGGTGAGGCCTCACCAAGGCCCTGTACAACTGCAGTAAGACCTCCCTGCTCCTATACTCAAATCCCCTTGGTATGAAGGCCAACATACCATTTGCCTTCTTCACCGCCTGCTGTACTTGCATGGCAACTTTCAATGACTGTTGTACCATGACATCCAGATCTCGTTGCACCTCCCCTTTTCCTAATCTGCCGCCATTCAGATAATATTGTGCCATTGTGTTTTTGGATAACCTCACATTTATCCACATTATACTGCATCTGCCACTCATTTGCTCATCACCTAACCTGTCCATGTCACCCTGCAGCCTTTTAGCATCCTCCTCACAGCTCACACAGCCTCGGAGCTTAGTGTCATCTGCAAACTTGGAGACATTACACTCAATTCCCTCATCCAAATCATTAATCTATATTGTAAAGAGCTGGGGTCCCAGCACTGAGCCCTGCGGCACCCCACGTGTCACTGCCTGCCATTCTGAAAAGGACCCATTTATCGTGACTCTCTGCTTCCTATCTGCCAACCAGTTCTCTATTCACATCATTACATCACCCCCAATACAGTGTGCTTTAATTTTGCGCAGCAATCTCTTGTCTGGGACCTTGTCAAAAGCCTTTTGAAAGTCCAGATGCACCACATCCACTGGTTCTTCCTTGTCCACTCCACAGTTACATCCTCAAAAATTTAAGAAGATTTGTCCAGCAGGATTTCCCTTTCATAAATCCATGCTGACCTGGACTGATCCCGTCAATGCTTTCCAAATCTGCTGCTATTTCATCTTTAATAATTGATTCCAACATTTTCCCCACTACTGATGTCAGGCTAACCGGTCTATAATTACCCGTTTTCTCTCGCCCTCCTTTCTGAAAAAGTGGTGTTACATTATCCACTCTCCAGTCCATAGGAACCGATCCAGAATCGATAGACTGTTGGAAAATGATCACAAATGCATCCAACATTTTTAGGGCTACTTCCTTAAGTACTCTGGGATGCAGACTATCAGGTCCCGAGGAATTATCGGCCTTCAATCCCATCAATTTCCCTGACACAATTTCCTGCCTAATAAGGATTTCCTTCAGTTCTTCCTTCTCACTATACCCTCAGTCCCTCAGTGTTTGTGGAAGATTATTTGTTTCTTCCTTCGTGAAAAAGAACCAAAGTATTTGTTTAACTGGTCCGCCATTTCTTTGTTCCCCATTGCAAATTCACCTGAATCTGACTGCAAGGGACCTACGTTTGTTTTCACTAATATTTTTCTCTTCACATATCTATCGAAGTTTTACAGTCAGTTTTTATGTTCCAAGCAAGCTTCCTCTCATACTCTATTTTCCCCCTCCTAATTAAACCAGTTGTCCTCCTCTGCTGTATCATAAAATTCTCCCAGTCCTCAGTTTTGCTGCTTCTCTGGCCAATTTATTTGCCTCTGCCTTGGATTTAACACTATTCTTAATTTCCCTTGTTAGCCACAGTTGAGCTACCCTCCCCGTTTTATTTTTACTTCAGACAGGTAGGTACAATTATTGAAGCTCATCGATATGATCTTTAAAGGTTTGCCATTGCCTATCCACCATCAACCCTTTAAGTATCACTCACCAGTCTATTCTAGCCAATTAATGTCTCATACCATCGAAGTTACCTTTCCTAAAATTCAGAACCCTGGTCTCTGATTTAACTGTGTTAGTCTCCATCGTAATAAAGAACTCTACCATATTATGGTCACTCTTCCCCAAGAGGCCTCGACAAGAAGTTTGCTAATTAGTCCATTCTCATTACACATCACCCAGCCTAGGATGGCCCGCAATCTAGTTGGCTCCATGATGCTGAGGATGACGTGAATAGCATGGTTAGTGAGTTGGTCTTACCGCAGGTAAAGGGTACACAGCCAGATATGGAATGGGTGACCAACAGGAACAGCAGTGGAAGGAAGGTAGTGCAGGGGTCCCCTGTGGTCATCCCCCTGCAAAACAGATACACCACTTCAGGGGAAGGCAGCAGCAGCCAAGTTCATGGCACCGTGGGTGGCTCTGCTGTACAGGTGGCAAGGAAAATGAGTGGGAGAGCGATAGTGATAGGGGATTCAATTGTAAGGGGAATAGATAGACGTTTCTGCGGCCGCAACCGAGACTCCAGGATGGTATGTTGCCTCCCAGATGCAAGGGTCCAGGATGTCTCGGAGCGGGTGCAGGGCATTCTGAAAAGGGAGGGTGAACAGCCAGTTGTCGTGATGCAAATAGATACCAACGATATGGGTAAAAAATGGGATGAGGTCCTACAAGACGAATGTAGGGAGCTAGAAGCTAAATTAAAAAGTCGGACCTCAAAAGTAGTAATCTCAGGATTGGTACCAGTGCCACGTATGAGTCAGATTAGGAATCGCAGGATAGCTCAGATCAATACGTGGCTTGAGGAGTGGTGCAGAAGGGAGGGATTCAAATTCTTGGGACATTGGAACCTGGGGGAGGTGGGAGCAGTACAAACCGGATGGTCTGCACCTGGGCAGGACCGGAACCAATGTCCTAGGGGGAGTGTTTGCTAGTGCTGTTGGGGAGGAGTTAAACGAATATGGCAGGGGGATGGGAACCTATGCAGGGAGACAGCGTGAAGTATAATGGGGGCAGAAGCAAAAGATAGAAAGAAGAAAAGTAAAAGTGGAGGGCGGAGAAACCTAAGGCAAAAAGCAAAATGGGCCACATGACAACAAAATTCCAAAGGGGCAAAGCGTGTTAGAAAGACAAGCCTGGGGGCTTTGTGCCTCAATGAGAGGAGTATTCGGAATAAGTTGGATGAATTAACTGCGCAGATAGCAGTTAATGGGTATGATGTAATTGGCATCATGGAGACATGGCTCCAGGGTGACCAAGGCTAGGAACTCAACACCCTGGGGTATTCAACATTTCGGAAGGATAGACAGAAAGGAAAAGGAGGTGGCGTGGTATTGCTGGTTTAAGAGGAAATTAATGCAATAGTTGGAAAGAACATTAGCTTGGATGTTGTGGAATCGGTATGGGTGGAGCTACGGAATACCAAGGGGCAGAAAACGCTGTTGGGAGTTGTGTACAGACCACCAAACAGTAGTAGTAAGGTTGCAGACAGCAACAAACAAGAAATTAGGGATGCATGCAATAACGGTACAGCAGTTATCATGGGTGACTTTAATCTGCATATTGATTGGGCTAACCAAACTGTTAGCAATGCGGTGGAGGAGGATTTCCTGGAGTGTATTAGGTATGGTTTTCCATACCAGTATGTCGGGGAACCAACTAGCATGCTGGCCATGCTAGACTGGGTAATGTGTAATGAGAAAGGACTAATTGGCAATCATTTTGTGCGAGGCCCCTTGGGGAAGAGTGACCATAATATGGTAGAATTCTTTACTAAGATGGAGAGTGACACAGTTAATTCAGAAACTAGGGTCCTGAACTTAAGGAAAGGTAACTTCGATGGTGTGAGGCGTGGATTGGCTAGAATAGACTGGCAAATGATACTTAAAGGGTTGACGATGGATAGGCAATGGCAAACATTTAAAGATCACATGGATGAACTTCAGCAATTGTACATCCCTGTCTGGAGTAAAAATAAAACGGGGAAGGTGGCTCAACCGTGGCTAACAAGGGAAATTAAGGATAGTGTTAGATCCAAGGAAGAGACATATAAATTGGCCAGAAAAAGCAACAAACCTGAGGACTGGGAGAAATTTAGAATTCAGCAGAGCAGGTCAAAGGTTATAATTATGAGGGGGAAAATAGAGTACAAGAAGAAGCTTGCCGGGAATATAAAAACTGACTGCAAAAGCTTCTATAGATATGTGAAGAGAAAAAGATTAGTGACGACAAACGAAGGTCCCTTTCAGTCGGATACAGGTGAATTTATAATGGGGAACAAAGAAATGGCAGACCAATTGAACAAATACTTTGGTTCTGTCTTCATGAAGGAAGACACAAATAAACTTCAAGAAATACTAGGGCACCGAGGGTCCAGTGAGAAGGAGGAACTGAAGGATATCCTTATTAGGTGGGAATTGTGTTTAGGAAATTCATGGGATTGGAGGCCGATAAATCCCCGGGGCCTGATAGTCTGCATCCCAGAGTACTTAAGGAAGTGGTCCTAGAAATAGTGGATGCATTGTTGATCATTTTCCAACAGTCTATCGACTCAGGATCAGTTCCTATGGACTGGAGGGTAGCTAATGTAACACCATTTTTTAAAAAGGGAGGGAGAGAGAAAACGGGTAATCATAGACCGGTTAGCCTGACATCAGTAGTGGGGAAAATATTGGAATCAATTATTAAGGATGAAATAGCAGCGCATTTGGAAAGCAGTGACAGGACCGTTCCAAGTCAGCATGGATTTATGAAGGGGAAATCATGTTTGACAAATCTTCTGGAATTTTTTGAGGATGTAACTAGTAGAGTGGACAACGGAGAACTAGTGGATGTGGTGTATTTGGACTTTCAAAAAACTTTTGACAAGGTCTCACACAAGAGATTGGTATTCAAAATGAAAGCACAATGTATTGGGGTTAATATACTGACGTGGATAGAAATCTGGTTGACAGACAGGAAGCAGAGAGTCGGGATAAACGGGTCCTTTTCAGAATGGCAGGCAGTGACTAGTGGAGTGCCGCAGGGCTCAGTGCTGGGACCCCAGCTCTTTACAATATACATCGTGTATTTGGATGAAGGTATTGAGTGTAACATCTCCAAGTTTGCAGATGACACTAAACTGGGTGGCGGTGTGAGCTGTGAGGGGGACGCTAAGAGGTTGCAGGTTGACTTGGATATGTTAGATGAGTGGGCAAATGCATGGCAGATGCAGTATAATGTGGATAAATGTGAGGTTATCCACAGTGGGGGCAAAAACACGAAGACAGAATATTATCTGAATGGCGGCAGATTAGGAAAAGGGCAGGTGCAACGAGACCTGGGTGTCTTGGTTTATCAGTCATTAAAGTTAGCACACAGATACGGCAGCAGGTGAAGAAGGCAAATGGTATGTTAGCCTGCATAGCTAGGGGATTTGAGTATAGGAGCAGGGAGGTCTTACTGCAGTTGTACAGGGCCCTGGTGAGGCGTCAGCTGGAATATTGTGTTCAGTTTTGATCTCCTAATCTGAGGAAGGACGTTCTTGCTATTGAGGGAGTGCAGCGAAGGTTCAACAGACTGATTCCCACGATGGCAGGACTGACATATGAGGAGAGATTGGATCAACTGGGCCTTTATACATTGGAGTTTAGAAGGATGAGCGGGTATCTCAGAGAAACATTTCAGATCTGACGGGACGATACAGTTTAGATGCGGGTAGAATGTTCCCGATGTTGGGGAAGTCCAGAAGCAGGGGACACAGTCTTAGGATAAGGGGTAGGCCATTTAGGACTGAGATGAGGAGAAACTTCTTCACTCAGAGAGTTGTTAACCTGTGGACTTCCCTGCCGCAGAAAGTTGTTGATGCCAGTTCATTGGATATATTCAAGAGGGAGTTAGATATGGCCCTTACCGCTAAGGAGATCAAGGGGTATGGATAGAAAGCAGGAAATGGGTACTGAGGGAATCAGCCATGATCTACTTGAATAGTGGTGCAGGCTCAAAGTGCCGAATGGCCTATTCCTGCACGTATTTTCTATGTTTCTATGTTTCTATCTTTCGACATATTGGTCTAGAAATCCAACCCTAATACACTCCAGGAAATCCTCCTTCATCGCATTGCTACCAGTTTGGTTAGCCCAATCAATATGTAGATTAAATTCGCCCATGATAAATGCTGTAGCTTTATTGCACACATCCCTAATTTCTTGTTTGATGCTGTCCACAACCTCACTATTACTGTTTGGTGGTCTGTACACAACTCCCACTGGCATTTTCTGCCCTTTGGTATTCCGTAGCACCACCCATACCGATTCCACATCATCCAAGCTAATGTGCTTCCTTACTATTGTATTAATTTCCTCTTTAACCAGCATCGCCATACCACCTCCTTTTCCTTTCTGTCTATCCTTCCTAAATGTTGAATACCCCTGGATGTTGAGTTCTCAGACTTGGTCACCCTGGAGCCATGTCTCTGTGATGCCAATTACATCATATCCGCTAACTGCTATCTGCGCAGTTAATTCGTCCACCTTATTCTGAATATTTCTCGCATTGAGGCACAGAGCCTTCAGGCTTGCCTTTTTAATACACTTTGCCCCTTTAGAATCTTTCTGTAATGTAGTCCTTTTTGCTTTTTGCCATGGGTTTCTCTGCCCTCCATTTTTACTTTTCTTCTTTCTATATTTTGCTTCTGCCCTCATTCTACTTCTCTCTGTCTCCCTGCAAAGCTTCCCATCCCCCTGCCATATTAGTTTAACTCCTCCCCAACAGCACTGGCAAACACTCCCCTTAGGACATTGGCTCCGGTCCTGCCCAGAAGCAGACCATCCAGTTTGTACTGGTCCCACCTCCCGCAGAACGGGTTCCAATGTCCCAGGAATTTGAATCCCTCCCTTCTGCATCACTCCTCATGCCACGTATTCATCTGAGCTGGTTGGCAGACAGGAAGCAGAGAGTCGGGATAAACGGGTCCTTTTGAGAATGGCAGGCAGTGACTAGTGGGGTGCCGCAGGGCTCAGTGCTCGGACTCCAGCTATTTATAATATACATTAATCATTTAGAAGAAGGAATTGAGTGCAATATCTCCAAGTTTGCAGATGACCCTAAGCTGGCTGCCAGTGTGAGCTGTGAGAGGGACGCTAAGAGGCTGCAGGGTGACTTGGACAGGTTAGATGAGTGGGCAAATGCATGGCAGATGCAGTGGATAAATGTGAGGTTATCCACTTTGGTGGCAAAAATACAAAGGCAGAATATTATCTGAATGGCGGCAGATTAGGAAAAGTGGAGAGGCAACAAAACCTGGGTGTCATGGTGCATCAGTCATTGAAAGTAGGCATGCAGATACAGCAAGCAGTGAAGAAGTCAAATGGTATGTTGGCCTTCATAACGAGTGAAATTGTGCATAGGAGCAGGGAGGTCTTACTGCAGTTGTACAGGGCCTTAGTGAGGACTCACCTGGAATATTGTGTTCAGCTTTGGTCTCCTAATTTGAGGAAGTACATTCTTGCTATTGAGGGAGTGCAGCGAAGATTCACCAGACTGATTCCCGGGATGGCAGGACTGCCATATGAGGAAAGATTGGATTGACTGGGCCTGTATTCTCTGGAGTTTAGAAGGATGAGAGGGGATCTCATAGAAACATATAAAATTCTGACGGGACTGGACAGGTTAGATGCAGGAAGAATGTTCCCGATGTTGTGGAAGTCCAGAACCAGGGGTCACAGTCTAAGAATAAGGGGTAAGCCATTTAGGACCGAGATGAGGAGAAACATCTTCACTCAGAGAGTTGTTAACCTGTGGAATTCTCTACTGTAGAGATTTGTTGATGCCAGTTCATTGGATATATTCAAGATAGAGTTATATGTGGCCCTTATGGCTGAGGCGTTCAAGGGGTAAGGAGAGAAAGCAGGAAAGGGGTAATGAGGGAATGTTCAGCCATGATCTTATTGAATGGTGTTGCAGGCTCGAAGGGCCGAATGGCCTACTCCTGCACATATTTTCTATGCTTCTATGTTTCTATATTTACAGCTTGGAAGGATACATTTCGGCCCATCGTGCTCACGATGGATGACAAATAGCTATCCAGCCTCATGCAATTTTCCAGCTATTGGTCCTTAGCCCTGTATGTTATGGCACTTTAAGTACACATCCACATATATTCTAAATTTGGTGAAGGTTTCTGCCTCTACCACCCTTTCAAGCAGTGAGTTCCAGATCCCCAGCACCCTCTTGGTGAAGAAATATCCCCTCATATCTCCTCTAAAGCTCCCCCAATAATGTTCAATCTATCATGCCTGGTTGCTGAACCCTCTGCAATGGGAAACAGGTCCTACCTATCCACTCTATCCAGCCCCTCATAATTTTATACACTTCAATCATGTCTCCCCTTAGCCTCCTCTCTTCCACGCCTCTCCAATATTTCCTCAGAGCCAATATCCTCCAGTCCACGCAACATTCTCGTAAACCTGCACCCTTTCCAATGCAATCACGTCATTCCTTTAAAGTGTTAAAGAGAACTGGACACAGTACTCTAGCAGCGACCTAACGAGTGTATTATACAGTTCAAGCATAATGTCCTTGCTCTTGTATTCTATACCTCGACTTATAAAGGCAAGTATTCCATAAGCCATTTTTACCACCTTATCTACTGGGCCTGCTATCTTTAGGGGTCAGTCGTATCACTTAATGAGTATTCTCTTGCGTTGTTAGACCTCCCCAAATGCATTACTTCACACTTATCCAGATTGAATTCCATTTGCCACTGTCCTGCCCACCTGACCAGTATATTGATATCTTCCTGCAGTTCGCAGCTTTCTTCTTCATTATCAACCATACAGCTTATTTTAGTGTCATAGAAACATAGAAACATAGAAAATAGATGCAGGAGTAGGCCATTCGGCCCTTTGAGCCTGCACGATCATTCAATAAGATCATGGTTCATCATTCCCTCAGTACCCCTTTCCTGCTTTTCTCCATACCCCTTGATCCCCTTAGCCATAAGGGCCATATCTAACTCCCTCTTGAATATATCCAATGAACTGGCATCAACAACTCTCTGCGGCAGGGAATTCCACAGGTTAACAACTCCCTGATATGAAGAAATTTCGCCTCATCTCGGTCCTAAATGGCCTACCTCTTATCCTAAGACTGTGTCCCCTGGTTCTGGACTTCCCCAACATCGGGAACATTATTTCCGCATCTAGCCTGTCCAGGCCCGTCAGAATCTTATATGTTTCTATGAGATCCCCTCTCATCCTTCTAAACTCCAGTGAATAAAGGCCCAGTTGATCCAGTCTCTCCTCATATGACAGTCCAGCCATCCCTGGAATCAGTCTGGTGAACCTTCGCTGTACTCCCTCAATAGCAAGAACATTCTTCATCAGATTTGGAGACCAAAACCGAACACAATCTTCCAGGTGAGTTCTCACTAAAGCCCTGTACAACTGCAGTAAGACTTCCCTGCTCCTATACTCAAATCCCCTAGCTATGAAGGCCAACATACCATTTGCCTTCTTCACCGCCTGCTGTACCTGCATGCCAACTTTCAATAACTGGTGAACCATGACACCCAGGTCTTGTTGCACCTCCCCTTTTCCTAATCTGCCACCAGTCAGATAATATTCTGCCTTCGTATTTTTGCCACCAAAGTGGATAACCTCACTTTTATCCACATTATACTGCATCTGCCACTCATTTGCCCACTCACCTAACCTGTCCAAATCACCCTGCAGCCGCCTCTTAGCAGGCTCCTCACAGCTCACACCGCCACCCAGTTTAGTGTTATCTGCAAACTTGGAGATATTACACTCAATTCCTTCATCTAAATCGTAAATGTATATTTTAAAGAGCTGGGGTCCCAGCACTGAGCCCTGCGGCACTCCACTAGTCACTGCCTGCCATTCTGAAAAGGACCCGTTTATCCCGACTCTCTGCTTCCTGTCTGCCAACCAGATCTCTGTCCACGTCAGTACAATACCCCCAATACCATGCGCTTTGATTTTGCACAGGACATTGTCAAAAGCCTTTTGAAAGTCTAAATACACCACATCCACTGGTTCTCCCTTGCCCACTCTGCTAATTCCAGAAGATTTGTCAAGCATGATTTCCCTTACATAAATCCATGCTGACTTGGACCGATCCTGTCACTGCTTTCCAGATGCGCTGCTATTTCATCCTTAATGATTGATTCCAACATTTTCCCCACTACTGATGTCACGCTAACCGGTCTATAATTACCCGTTTTCTCTCTTCCCCCCTTTTTAAAAAGTGGTGCTACATTAGCTACCCTCCAGTCCATAGGAACTAATGCAGAGTCGATAGACAGTTGGAAAATTATCACCAATATATCCACTATTTCTAGGGCCACTTCCTTAAGTACTCTGGGATGTAGACTATCAGGCCATGGAGATTTATCAGCCTTCGATCCCATCAATTTCCCTAACACAATTTCCCACCTAATAAGGATATCCTTCAGTTCCTCCTTCTCACTAGACCCACTGTCCCCTAGTACATTCGGAAGGTTATTTGTGTCTTACTTCGTGAAGACAGAACCGAAGTATTTGTTCAATTAGTTTGCCATTTCTTTGTTCCCCATTATAAATTCACCTGAATCCGATTGCAAGGGACCTACGTTTGTCTTCACAAACATTTGCTCTTCATATCTGCAAACTTCTTAATCATAACCCCAACATTTAATCTGAGCCATTAATATATACTACCAAAAACAAGGTACACAGCACTTAGCCCTGTGGAACGCCATTGGATACAGCCTTACATTCACAAAAACACACATCAACCATTACGCTTTCCTTCCTGCCTCTGAGCCAATTTTGGATCCAACTTGCCGTTTTGCCTGGATCCTATGGGCTACTACTTTTGTAAGCATTCTTCCATGTGTGACCTTACAAAAAGCTTTGCTAAAATACACTGCATCATATGCACTGCTCTCAACAACCTCCTCGAAAAATTCAATTAAGTTATTCAGACACGACCGTCTCTTGACAAATGCATGCTGATTGTCCTTGATTTATCCATGTTTTTCCAAATGAAGATGTATCATATCCATCAGGATTTCTTCCAATAATTTTACCACCAGGGAAATTAGTCTGACTGGCCTGTAATTACTCGGACTATCGCTTTCTCCTTTTTATTTAAAAAGGTAAAACATTAGTCGTCCTCCAGTCCTCAAATGCACCTGTGGCCAGAGAGCTTTAGAAAAGGATGGTCAGAGCCTCTGCTATTTCCTCTTCTGCTTCTTTTAGCAGCCTGGGATACATTTCATCCTGTCCTGGGGATTTATCCACTTTCAAAGCTGCTAAGCCCCTTACTACATCCTCTCTCACTCCAATTGTCTCGTCTATTATTGCACACTCCTCCTCCCTTATTCCAAAGTCTGCCTCCACAGACAAATTCCCTAATATCTCTAATAGTTGGATCCAAAATTAGCTCGGAGGCAGGAAGGAAAGGATAATCTCTAATAGTACCTAATCTTTCTCTGGTTATCCTATTGCTCTCAGTGTATTTATAAACCATCTTTGTGTCAACTTGATCTGATTGATTATTTCGGAATGAATGGGTCTGTTTGATCTGATGGATTATTTCGGAATGAACGGGTCAGTTTGATCTGATCGATTAGTTCCGAGTGAATGGGTCAGTTCGATCTGATGGATTAATGCGGAGTGAATTGAAAAGAACTGTGGCCCCGACATGATTTGAACACACATCCCCACAATTATCAGGCAGTGCATTTTGGTGAACGTCAAACCGCTCTGTTCTTGTTCATCAGAGGAAGAGAAGTCATGGACGTGAGTCAGACGCTACAACGTTTTATTAAAGGCACAAATACAAGTCACAATTACCTCCAAATCATTTCACTGTGAAATTCTTCCATTTTAACTTGAAAGCAACATAAAAGTTAACAGAGACTACAAGCCTAACATGAAGCTCCAAATCACAACCCTGAGTTTAAGCGTCTCATGCTCCACCGTCTGAGCTGGTCGGGCTTGCTTAAGATATGCGTCCCTGTCGCTAATCGCAGGCAATCGCCTGTTGGCTCCGCCCCAAGGGTTGAACTTGTACAATTTCCTGGTGTTGCCGATTCTGTCTGTTTATCTGGCTGTGTTCCATCTGTGTGTGGCCACCTGCGCGTTGATTTTGAACGAATACCTGTGTTTGTGTCTTGTCACATGAAATAAATGAGGACACCAGGCACTTCACTGCCTGACACTGGGTAAACAGTGAGACTGATTTAGAGCAAGGATCTGGTTATTGTGAAACAGCGAAGAAAATATCGATTCCGGAAGAACAACATCAAAAAGAACCATGAACCCGACGTGATTTTTAGGCCACGCCTGTATTCATAAAGCCAAGCACATTATTTCAATGGTTCCTTGATGTAGTCGTTATCACGTTCGTTTAACACGCGAAAACCCCTGGCTCGAAACCGGTGGCGAGCTTTTGAAAGTATGTCCAATTAAATATTCGAAAAATGGAATGATTCACGTTTGTGGTTCAAATTTAATAATGTACAGTTTCTCGCAACCATGTTATATTTCCTGTTTCTCTGTACAGTTCTGCACACACTCAAACTCTGCACCGCGTGTCTCACTCCCTCCCGTTTCCAGCCTTGACGGTGCGGAAAGCCCCTCTCAAAGCTGCACATTCCGGCTCCTGTCAGTTGAGTTGTGAGAGATTTTTAAAGAATCCTGCAGCACCGGCTCGCTTCACAACAGCAGATCAAAGCCGCAAATTAACCCATCGATTATTCGCTCTTCCCCAGCTCCACAGATACTGCCTGAGCTGCTGAGTGTTCCCTTCATTTTTTATTTTTATTGAAGACACAAACAGGTATACTTTCAAAATCAACCTGCAGGTGGCCACACAAGGATTAAATAGAGGCAAAGAGACAGAGACATGTGGACACACCGCGAAATAGACAAGCGATATTGTCAAGGACTGAAAGCGCTTTGAAAGCGCTAAAGAAAATTGGCTCTGTTCTATCAGACACTGGGGAAACAGTGAGACAGACTTTCAAGCAAGGCTCTTGTCATTGTGATACAGCAAATAAAATATAAATTCCGGAAGAATAATATAAAAAAAAAATGCGACCCCGACGTGATTTGAATAAGCAACTTCTGATTTCAGTCCGGCGCGCTACTGCTGCACCACGAGTTGATGGATATTTACATATAGGAAGGTTTCTCAAACACAGTTTTACTTATCCTGCATTCGTGCAATGAAAGGACTTTAAAATCCCTGCAGACTCCCATTGGGGTTCAGAGAGCATTAGAAGCAGCGCTCACCTGTAACTCACACCCGCTTTCATTACCTGCTGCCAGTGGACTGCAGCAAGTTCAGTTACACGCTGTGTCACTGCACAATTTCAGCTGTGACTCTAAGTTAACTATGTTTAAAACTATCACAGGAGCTGTAAGCAATGTTCCCTGGTAGTCCAGTGGTTAGGGTTGGGCTCTCTTACTGATGTGGCCTTGGTTCGTTTCCCACTCAGAAAATCATTTTTACAGAGTAGTTGACAAAAAAAAATCAAGTCTGTGACGTACGCAATAATTGTTTCATTCATCATTAATTCACCCACAACATATGTTGTACACGGAAGGAAATCCTAACATGTTTTTCGGGACTCTGTCCAATATTAATAACGTTTTATACAACTGTAGAATCAACAGCAAAACAGGGCATTCGGCCCATAGCACCTAATATATAGCCCAGAATATATGAGTAAGGAAGTCTTGCTACAATTGTAGAGGGCCTTGGTGAGACCACACCTGGAGTACTGGGCACAGTGTTAGTCTCTTAATCTAGCAAGCATAAAATTACCTTGGAGGAGTTGCAACGGAGGTTCACTAAATTGATTTGTGGGATGAAAAGGCTATCTTCTGATGAAAGAATTTGTAAAATATGCCTATACTCTCTACGTTTAAAAGAATGAGAGGTGATCTCATTTAAACATACAATATTCTGAAGGGGTAGATGCTGAGACATTGTTTCCACTGGCTGGAGTGTCTAGAAATAGGGGTCACAGTCTCCAGATAATGGGATAATGGGAAGGCAATTTAAGACAGAGATGAGGCGAAATGTCTTCACTCAGAGGGTTGTAAATCTTTGGAATTCTCTGCTCCAGAGAATTATGGTTGCTGCTTCTCTGAATGGATTCAAGGCTGAGATAGATAGATTTTTGGAGTCAAGAGGAATCAAGGGATATGAAGATAGGGTGAATTATTTTCGTCAACCGTTTTTGTTGTTTTCACAATAAACATAATTAATTAACCAATAATCTTCTTTTGCACAATGAAACAAGTGCTAGCTGAGGGAGAGTCGATACATTAATAATTTGTCTGTGCTCTGCATGTTTGTAATGTAGACACATTTACTGCTGATCCAAAGAGAAGGTGGGAAAGGACGTTGTGAGGAGGATGCAAACAACCTGTAAAGTGATAAACATAGGCTAAGTGAGTGAGCGAAAAATTGGCAGATGCAGTATAATGGTGGAAATATGAGGTTACCCACTTTGGTAGGAAAAACAAAAAACAAATTATTATTTAAATGGGGAGAGATTACAAAATGCTGTGGAGCAGAGGGATCTGGGAGTCCTTTTGTATAAGAACATAAGAAGATAAGAAATAGGAACAGGAGTAGGCCATACGTCCCCTCGAGCCTGCTCCACCATTCAAAAAGCTCCATTTCCCCGCCCGCTCCCCATAACCCCTTATCCCCATATCGTTTTAAAAGTTGTCTATTTTTGTCTTACATTTATTCAATGTCCCAGCTTTCACAGCTCTCTGAGGCAGCGAATTCCACATCCATACATCCCTCTGAGAGAAGAAATTTCTACTCATCTCTGTTTTAAATGGGCGGCCCCTTATTCTAAGTTCATGTCCTCTCGTTCCATTCTCCACCATCAGTGGAAACAGCCTTTATGCATTCACCTTGTCAAGCCCCCTAATAATCTTACACGTTTTGATAAGATCGCCTCTCATTATTCTTAATTACAATGAGTAGAGGCCCAACCTACTCAACCTTTCCTCATAATTCAACCCCCTCATCCTAGGAAGCAACCTAGTGAACCTTCTCGGAATTGCCTCCAAAGCAAGTATATCATTTCGTAAATATGGAAAACAAAACTGGACGCAGTATTTCAGGTGTGGCCTAACCAATACTTTATATAGCTGTCGCAAGGCTTTCCTGCTTTTATACTCCATCCCTTTTGCAATAAAGGCCACGATACCATTGCCTTCCTGATTACAAAAATGTAGCATGCAGGTTCAGCAAGTAATTCGGAAGGCAAATGTAATGTTGGCCTTTATTTTAAGGGGGGTGGAATATAAAAGTATGAAAATCCTGCTACAACTGTACAGGGCACAGGTGAGACCACACCCGGATTACTGCGTTCAGTTTTGCTCTCCACATTTCCGGAGGGATATGCTTGAATTGGGGACATTTCACAGAAGGTTCACAAGGTTGTCTTATGAAGAAAGGTTGAACGGGTTGGAGACTCGACCGATTGGAGATAAAAAGAGTGAGGATTTTTTCGCTCAGAATGTCGTGAATCTTTGGATTTCTACCCCAGAGAGCTGTGGAGGCTGAGAGTCATTGAATATATTTAAGGTGGAGGAAGACAGATTTTTGAACAATACGGGAGTCAAGGGTTATGCAGAGCGGGCAGGGAATTGGAGTTGAGGCCAAGATCAGATCTGCTATGATCTCATAGAATAGCGGAACAGGCTCGAGGGGCTAAATGGCCTCCTCCTGTTCCTATGTTCCGCTGTGTAAGGTCTGCGAAACAAAGGGAGATGCTATGAGGAAACATAAACTAAATGATATTGTTTTAAACATAGAAACATAGAAACATAGAAAATAGGTGCAGGAGCAGGCCATTCGGTCCTTCGAGCCTGCATCACTATTCAATATGATCATGGCTGATCATGCAACTGCAGTACCCCACTCCCACCTTCTCCCCATACCCCCTGATCCCCTTAGCTGTAAGGGCCACATCTAACTCCCTCTTGAATATATCCTACGAATTGGCATCAACAACTCTCTGTGGTAGAGAATTCCACAGGTTCACCACTCTCTGGGAGAAGAAGTTTCTCCTCATCGCAGTCCAATATTGTTTACCCCTTATCCTTAGACTGTGACCTCTGGTTCTGGACTTCGCCAACATCGAGAACATTCTTCCTGCATCTAACCTGTCCAGACCCATCATAAATGTATATGTTTTTATGAGATCACCTCTCATTCTCCTAAATTCCAGTGAGTATAAGCCTAGCCAATCCAATCTTTCTTTAAATGCCAGTCCTGCCATCCCTGGAATTAGTCTGGTGAACCTTCGCTGCATTCCCTCAATAGCAAGCATGTCCTTCATCAGATTAGGAGATCAAAATTGCACACAATACACAAGGTGTGGTCAAACGAAGGCTCTGTGCAACTGCAGTAAGTCCTCCCAACTCCTATACTCAAATCCTCTCGCTATGAAGGTCAGCATGCCACTTGCTTTGTTACTGCCTGCTGTACCTGCATGCCTACTTTCAGTGACTGATGTACCATGACACCCAGGTCTCATTGCACCTCCCCTTTTACTAATCTGTTACCATTCAGATAATAATCTGCCTTCCTGTTTTGCCTCCAAAGTGGATGACCTCACATTTATCCACATTACATTCCATCTGCCACGTATTTGCCCATTCAACTAACCTGCCCAAGTGACCCTGCAGCCTCTTAGATTCCTCCTCACAACTCACACTGCCATCCAGCTTAGTGTCATCTGCAAACTTGAAGATATTACATTCAATTCCTTCGTCTAAATCATTAATGTATATTGTAAATAACCCTGGTCGCAGCACTGAATCTTGCGGCACCCCACTAGTCACTGCCTGCCATTCTGAAAAGGACCCCTTACTTCCATTCTTTGCTTCCTGTCTGCCAACCAGTTCTCTATCCACGTCAAAACATTATCCCAATAACATGTGCCTTAATTTTCTATACAAATCTCTTGTGTGGGACCTTGTCAAAAGCCTTTTGAAAGTCCAAATAGACAACATCCAGTGGTTCTCCCTTGTCCATTCTACTAGTTACATCCTCAAAAAACTCTAGAAGATTTGTCAAGCATGACTTCCCTTTCATAAATCCATGCTGACTTGGACCGATCCTGTCACTGCTTTCCAACTGTGGTGCTATTACATTTTTAATAGTTGATTCCAGCATTTTCCCCAGCACCAATGTCAGGCTAACCGGACTATTATTCCCTGCTTTCTCTCTCCCTCCTTTATTAAAAAGTGGGGGTTCATTAGCTGCCCTCCAATCCATAGATACTGATCCAGATTCCAAGGAGTTTTGCAAAATGACCACCAATGCATCTATTATTTCTAGGGCCACTTCCTTAAATACTCTGTGATGCTGACTATCAGGCTCTGCGGATTTATCGGCCTTCAGTCCCATCAGAATCCCTAACAGCATTTCCTGACTAATAAGGATTTCCATTAGTTCCTCCTTCCCGCTAGACCATCGGTTCCCGAGTATTTTCGGGAGGTTATGCGTGTCTTCCTTATAGAAGACAGAACCAAAGTATTTGTTCAATTGGTCTGCCATTTCTTTGTTCCCCCTCATTATTTCACCTGAGTCTGACTGCAAGTGACCTACATTTCTCTTCGCTAATCATTTTCTCTTCACGTATCAATTGAAGCTTTTGCAGTCAGTTTTTATGTTTCTGGCTAGCTAACTTTAATACTCTATTTCCCCCCTCCTAATTAAACCCTTTGTCGTTCTCTGCTGAATTCTATATTTCTCCCAGCCCTCAGGTTTGCTGCTTTTTCTGGACAATTTATTTGTCTCTTCCTTGGATTTAACACTTTTCCTAATTTCCCAGGTTAGCCATAGTTGAGCCACCTTCCTCGTTTTATTTTTACGCCATACAGGGATGTACAATTATTGAAGTTCATCCATGTGATATTTAAAGGTCTGCCATTGTCTATCCACCGTTAAGCTTTTAAGTATCATTCGCCAGTCTACCCGAGCCAAATCCCGTCTCATACCATCGAAGTTACCTTTCTTTAAGGTCAGGACCCTAGTCTCTGAATTAACTGCGTCATTCTCCATCTTAATGAAGAATTCTACAATATTATGGTCAATCTTCCCCAAGGGGCCTCGCACAATAAGATTGCCAATTATTCCTCTATCATTACACAAGACCCAGTCTAGGATGGCCTGCTCTGTAGTTGGTTTCTTGGCATATGCGTCTAGATAACCATCCCTTATATACGCCAGGAAATCCTCCTCCACAGTATTGCTACCAGTTTGGTGAGCCCAATCTATATGTTGATTAAAGTCACCCATGATAACTGCTGGACCTTTATTGCATGCATCCCTAAGTTCCTGTTTGATGCCATACCCAACCTCACTACTTCTATTTGGTGTCTGTGCATAACTCCCACTAGCGTTTACTGCCCTTTGGTGTTCCGCAGCTGTACCCATACAGATTCCACCTCATCCACGCTTATGTCCTTCCTTATTATTGCGTCAATCTCATCTTTAACCAGCAACGCTACCCCACCTCCTTTTCCTTTCTGTCTTTCCTTCCTGAATATTGAATACCCCTGGATGTTGACTTCCCAGCCTTGGTCACCCTGGAGCCATGACTCCGTAATCCCAATTAAATCATATCTGTTAACAGCTGTCTGCGCAGTTACGTCATCCACCTTAGTACGAAAGTTCCTCCCATTGAGACACAGAGCGTTTATGCTTGTTTTTTTAAACCCTCCCCAAAAGCACGAGCAAACACTCCCCGTAGGACCTTGGTCCCGGTGCTGCCCAGGTGCAGATGGTCCGCTTTGTACTGGTCCCAAATCCCCCAGGACAAGTTCCAATATCACAGGAATTTGAATCCCTCCCTCTTACACCATTCCTCAAGCCACGTATTCATCTTAACTATCATGCTGTTTCTACTCGGAAGTACAACTTCAAAAATTGCAGATGACACCAAATTGTAGGAGTATAGTTAATACTGAAGAAGATGGTGACAAAATACAGTAGAACATTAATAAACTTGCAGAATAGCTAATTGCTAAATGGATTTCAATATAGATAAACGACTGCTGTTACATTTTGGTACGAAGTATAAGGAGGCCACATACTGCTTGGAAATGAATAGGCGAACTGGCGTGGAGGAGAAAAGAGATCGAGGGTACAGGTATATAATCGCTAAAAGTAACATCGCAGGTCAATGAGACCATAATAAAGTAAACCAAGCCTTGGGGTTCGTTTCTAAAGATATAGAATTGAAAAGAAGAGTTACGTGAAACTTGTAGCAAACCCTGGTTAGATCACATTTGAGATTAATGCTCGCAATCCTGTTTTCCAGATTATAAAACGGATGGATACACACTGAACAACTTGCAAAAAGGAGTTACAAGCATGATAACAACACTGAGAAATGCGAACAGGCTTTTCTATAAAGGAGAAAGCCCGAGGGGTGACCTAATAGATCTCTCTAAGATTATGAAAGGGTTAAGAAATGCAATTGTTTGAAGGTAACAAGAGGTGTGTGCGTATAAAAGAAATGCCACAGAGAATAACGTGGAGACAATATCGGAAAGGGCAAGACTGTATGAGCGACAAAAGGGACAGAGATCCTGTGTGTCAGAACAAATGGAGAACAAGTCAGGATGTATGTGAGAGGAGGATGGAAGTCGTTGTCCATGCAAGAGACTAGAGGGAATCTGCGTATAAATGAGGGGATAGGGGGCCGAAGTACAATAGTGAGAGATAGGGAGTGATTCTGTTTGTGAGAGTGAGTCCCAGAGAATCAGTGTCTGAGAGATTGGGACTCAATGAGTCTGTGTGTGAATGTGCGCGTACCAGAGAGTCAGCGTGTGAGAGACAGTAAGACTCAGGAGGCTGTGTGAGAGTGAATCTGAAAGTCTGTGTGTGAGAGTGTGTCTCAGGGAATCTATCTCTGATTCCCAGTCTGTGTGAGAATGAGCATGTGAATGATGGAGAGTGTGAAAAGGAAGGATGGAGAGGGCGGTTGGTTGAGATGGTGTGAAGTTTTGAACCGATTTGAGAGAAATGGTGAAATACTCTGTATGAGAACTAAGGGATAAAGAATGTGAGAGATTGGAAAGGAAAGAGAGACCGTGCCCGCCGTGTCCCTGATCTCCCAGGCCTTACTTCACAGCCCACCGCCCTTTCCCAGCCTCTCTCCCTATCCCGGCTTCTCCAATCCAGGACAATCACAGCGTGACTCCTCCTGGGGGAGAAGCACCCACCGGGTCTGGGCCCGGGGATTCATGGCCCCGCTTACGACCCGACCTCTGTTCCCGGGCATCAGGCCGCTGACCCTGGGACCCACCCTCGGCCAAACAGCGGGTCCCTGACGTCACCAAGCATTGTGACATCATCCTCCGGCCGGCCGGCATCGCCGTGGCCGAGCTCACTGCGCATGCGTGCGGTTTATCGCCATAAAACAGCGCGATTAAAAGGAAAAGGAACTTCAGTTTCCAGGAAAATACCCGCTCGCCCTGAACCGAGAGACTGAGAGTTTGTCCCGTGCCACAAAGCAGAAACGGCAGCTTATCGGGAGGGTGAGATGCGCATGTGCGGGCTACCTCCCAGGGTGCAGCGCGGCCGGTGTCACAGACAGGGGCTTTTCACTGACGCACTGCATTGTGGGAGTTTAAACTCGCAAGGACGCCCGGCGAAAAGTCAATTTGCTTCCGGAAACTCATCTCTCGTCAGGCGCTCCCTGGAAAATACACTTAAGTTAAGTTTATGTAAATTTGGCCCTGGTTTAAAATGCTTAAATTTATTTTTGAACAATTTTTTAAACATGCTTAATTAAAGTACGAAAGACCCATGGTCAGATCAGCCACGATGTTATTAAATAGCAGAGCAGGTTCGAAGGGCAAGCTCTTTGTAGGCCGCGCGTACAGTATGGCCTCATCTCTGCTGTAGATTTCTGTAATTCTATGAGAGGGAACAGAGTTTGTGGCGAGCACTGGAACAATGGCTTTAGTCTTCACAATATGCAAATGAGAAAATGTCTACATATCCAAAATTGGATGTCAGACAAATAGGCTGACAATTTCGGTATTCTCCAGCCTCAACTCCAGTATTGTATCTAATTCTGCGCACGACACCTTAGGAAGGATGTGAAGACCTTAGAGAGGGTGCAGTAAAAAGATTTACAAGAATCGTGCAGAGAATAGTGAAACCTTTATTACAGGGTATAGTAGTTAGCCCATCCTGGGAGCACGGCCACCCAACTTGCAATTATACATTTATACAGCGCAGAAGGAGGACATTCGGCACATCGTGCTTTTTGAAAGATCTATCCAATCAGCTCCACTCCCCATAGCCACTCCAATCTTTGCCTTCAAGCATTTATCCAATTGAACGTTACGATTGAATATATTTCCTTCACCCTTTCAGGCAGTGCATTCCAGGTCATGATAACTCACTGGGTAAGAATAATTCTCCTCATCTCACCTCTGGCTTTCTTGCCAAATACATTAAATTTGTCTCCACTGGTTACTGACCCTCCTACCAGTGAAACAGTTGCTCCGTATTTACTCTATCAAAACCCCTCATGATTTTGAACACTTCTATTACATTTCCCATAAGCTTATTTTCTCTCAGGAAAATACTCATACCTTCTCCAGTCTCGCAACGTAACTGAAGTCGCTGATCGCTGGTACCATTCTGAGCAATGTCCTTTGTTTCTTCTCTGGGGCCTTGATATACATCATAAATTGTGTTGCCCATAATTGGTCACAATACACCCGCTGAGGCCTTATAAAGGTTTGGCATTACATCCTGGCTTTTGCACTCTATTCCATATATATACATCCAAGAAGTGTCAATGCTTTTTTAGCAGACTTATCAACTCTCCCTACAGTCCCTTGATTATCCACTATTGGGATATATTTGTGTCTTCGACCATGAAGACTGATACCACCGCATTCTGTAGTCTCCTATCCTGGCATATCCCTAACTCTACCATTAGAATCTAGCCAGGGACCAAACCTGCTTCAATGAGATGTGTAGAAGAGCATGCTGGAGCAGCATCACGCTTACCTAACAATGAGAGCCAAACTGTTGAAGCTGGATATGGAATCAAGGCAGGTAAAAGGAGTTAAGATACAGATCAGCGATGATCTACTTGAATGACACAACAGGGCTGAGGGGCTGAATGGACTCCTCCTGTTCCGATTTGTCTCTCACCATTAAGAAAACATTACAACACGGCTTTCTCTAATCCAAAGGGAATATCTCACACTTTCCGACATTGAACTCCACCTGGTACAGTTTTCCCGCCATCTTCTTGCTGCCAAACCACAGATGTTGAAAACCTGGAAGTAAAAGCACTGTCCCTGAGTGGACTCGAACTAACCGAATGCGCTAACCGATTGTGCCACAGAGACAAGTGCCTGTGCTCGCTAAACCACATTGGCTTCCGGTTCAGCACTGCCTCAATATCAAAATTATCTTTCTTATTTTCACCTCCTCCATGGCCTCGCCCCTTCCTATCTGTGCAATCCCCTCCAGCCCCATATTCCCCGAGAGATGTCTACATTCGTCTAAGAATGGCCTCCTGAGCATCCCTGATTTTAATCGTTCAACCATTGGTGGCCGTGCCTTCTGTTGCCTAGTCTCCAAGCTCTGGATCTCCCTGCTTAAACGTCTCTAAACCTCTCTGCTTCTCTGTCAATCTTTTGTCCTTCAAGGTGCTCCTTTAAACTTGCCTCTTTTACCAGCTTTTCGTCACCTATGCTAATTTCTACTTATGCGGCTTAATGTCAATTTTTTAAAATTGCATAATACTCCTGTGAAGTAACTAAGGACGGTTCACTATGTTAAATGTGCTATACAAATATAGTTTGCTCTTGTTAATATTTCTTTGCTTTTTCACAATAACCAGATCATTGCTCTAACATCTGTCTCACTGTTTCCCCAGTATGAGGCAGATAAGCCTCATTTATGTAATGTAACGAGACACGGACGCAGATATTCGTTTTAAATCAACCTGCAATTGAGTAAACAGATCCAGAGAGGGAGACAGAATCGAGAAAAACTAGGGAATAGAAAATATATATTGACGAAGAGTAAAAGAGCTATGCGATCAGAAAACTGCCTGAACTGTGTATTTTGTGATAAATATTTATGTTGATTTCACGGCAAAGCATCAGTAATTAACCAATAACATTCTTTAGCACAATGAAAGAAATACTACCTGAGGGAGAGTCGATACTTCAATCATTTTTCTGTGCTTTGCATGTTAACTATTAAACAATTTTCCATTTTACACTTCATTCAACTTAATATACTGTATTCGATGCTCAGGCTGTGATCTCATCTACATTGGCTCCTTTCGAACAATCGGCAGTTCTGAAGAAGGACCTTCGATCCGAAATGTTTTTCTGTCCACAGGTGCTGCCTGACCTGCTGAGATTTCCAGTATTTTCTGTTTTTATTTCAGATTCCAGCATCGAGAGTATTTTGCTTTTGTGTTCCCAATTTACAGTGTTTTAGGTTTCTGGTTCAAAATGTTTACTGCTTTTATTATTATTGAAAAAATGTTTGAAGAATTTTATCGACACTGCCTCAGTTAGCATTTCTTCCATTTTGAAAAAGAAGGTTATCGGTTAATTAATGATGCTTTCCCGTAAAAGCAACATAAAAGCTTAACAAGAGTTACTCACCCAACGTGGGTCTCGAATTCACAAATTAAGAATCTCAAGCTCTACCAACTGAGCTAGCCGGGCTTGCTTAAAGTGTAGATCCCTGTCGCTGATTGCAGCCAGGTGACTGTTGGCTCTGTCCCAGGGGTTTAACTTGTTCTATAAACCACTGACCAACTCCTCCCGAATTGGAAGGTGTGTAAGGAAGTCCACCATTAAAAGCCCTTTCATTAACCACTGGGGTTCCGGCAATGTTTCGATCGCAAACCGCTTTTAGTCCTTGTCAATATCACTTGACCATTCCCCGCCTCTTTCTCTGGCTCTGTTTATTTTGTGTGTGGCCACCGGCAGATTTTCAATGATAACGTGTGCGTGTCTTGTTACATTAAATAAATGAGTACATCAGGTGCATCTCTGCCTGTCATTGGGGAAAGAGTTAGACGGACTTTAGAGCAAGGGTCTGGTTAATATGTGTCAGCAAAGAAAATATTAATGCCGGAAGAATAATATTGAACACACAGCATTCTGACTTGGAGTCTAAATCGCTACCGTTGCGCCACAAGGTCTACGGGTATATGGCGGATGTTTGTATACATGAACGTTTCTCAAACACGGTTTCATTTATCTTGCATTGGTGTAATGAAGGTGCTTTAAAATCCCAAAGAGTTGAAATTCAAGTGGGGTAATTTGAGCACGTATTTTCCTGCACTATAACAGTGACTGCACTTCAAAAGTAGTTCAATGGCTGTAAAGCACAAGAATGGGTTAACTACTATATCCTTTCAGTAAAGTTTTCCCCATTCCTGTAACCATTCTTGTAAATATTTTGACTGTCGCCTCTCTAAGGCCTTCACATCCTTCCTAAAGTGTGGTGCCCAGAATTAGACACAATTCTGGAGCTGAGGCTGGACCAGTGATCATAGCACAGGATAGTACAGAAATTGTCAGACTGCTTGTCCGACATCCAGTTCTGGATATGCAGACATTTTCTCCATTTGAATATTGAACATGCTCCATAAAACATTGCTGTTTTACCAGCTTTTGGTCACCTATGCTAATTTCTATTATGCGGCTTAATATCATTTTTTTTTATTTGCATAAAACTCTTGTGAAGCACCTTGGGACGTCCCATTACATTAAAGGTGCTATATAAATGTGTTGTTGTTTTTAACATTTTATTAGCTTTTTCACAATAACCAGATCCTTGCTCTAGATTCTGTCTCACTGTTTCCCCAGTGTGCGGCAGCCACACTTCGTTTATGTAATGTAACAAGACACAAACACAGGTATTCGTTCAAAATCAACCTGCAGGTTGCCACACACTGAGTAAACAGAGCCAGTGAGACAGATAGAATCGGGAAAAACTAGGGAACAGAAAATAGATATTGACGAGGAATAAAGTGATTTGTAATCAAAAAATTGGCTGAACTTGTGTGTAATTAACCGATAACCTTCTTTAGCACAATGAAAGAAATGCTACCTGAGGGAGAGTCGATACTTTAATCATTTACTCTGTACTTTGAATGTTAACAATTAAACAATTTTCCGTTTTACTCTTCTTTCAATTTAGTATAATGTATTCACTGCTCACGAAGTGGTCTCCTCTGCACTGGGGAGGCCAAATGCAGATTGGGTGAATGCTTTGCTGAACACCTCCGTTCAGTCCGTAAGTGTGACCCAGAGCTTCGGGTCGCCCGTCACTTTAGTTCTCCACTACCACTCTGATATCTCTGAATCCACCACTGTTCAAATGAAGCTCAATGCTGGCTCGGGGAACAGCACCTCATCTTTCGTTTAGGCACTACACAGCCTTCTGGACTCAACATCCAGTTCAACAATTTCAGAGCTTGAACTCTGGCCATATTTGGCTCCCTTTTATCTCCCCCCGCCCCCGCCACCCACTTTTTTTTTCATTTTGTCGATAATGGCACCTGTTCACGCCATTCACATCCTATCCAGATGAACAATTTCTAACCTCTATCGTTAACATTTCAATTCGCCCCATCATCCCTTTTGTCTCTCTAATCTCTCCCACCTTCCACCCTATTGCAGACCTTCACTTTTGTTATTTTTTCCCCTTACACTTTCAGTGCTTCAGAATGTGTTATTTTCAAACATTCGGCAGTTCTGACGAAGGGTCATCGACCCGAAATGATAACTCTGTTTTTCTGTCCACAGATGCTGCCTGACCTGCTGAGATTTCCAGTATTTTCTGGTTTTATTTCAGATTCCAGGATCCACAGTATTTTGCTTTTGTGTTCCAATTTTTTATGTGTCTGGTTCAAGTTGTTTATCGCTTTTATTATTATTGAGAAAATGATTGAAGAATATTATCGATTCTGCCTAAGTTAGCATTTCTTTCATTTTGCAAAAGGTTATTGGTTAATTAATGATGCTTTCCCGTGAAAGCAAAATCAAAATTTAACAAAAGCTATTCGCCCAACGTGGGGCTCGCACCCACAACAGTTAAGAGTAAGAGTCTCATGCTCTACTGACTGAGTGAGACGGGCTTGTTTCAAATATGTGTCCCTGTCGCTGATTGCAGCCAGACGCATGTTGGCTCTGCCCGAGGAGTTTAACTTGTTCTACAAACCACAAACCAGCTTCTCCTGAATTTTAAGTAGTGTAACGAAGTCAACCATCATAAGCCCTTTCATTAACCACAGGGGTTCCGTCAACTTTGCGATCGCAAAGCACTTTTAGTCATTGTCATTGGGGTAGAAATTCCAACGTCGCTGGGCTAGCACAAAGTTTCTACTGACCCGGGAATGCTTCAGAAAAGCCGGTTTTCAGCAAGCAATGTGCACGCACTGAAAAGCCGCTTTTCTTATCTGTCAAACTGGAGTTTGACAGATCGTAGCCAGATCGGGAGCGAGGATATTTGTACGTGGAAGATTGTGATATTTACGCATATCTTGCACTGCAAATGTCCTCAAAAATCGTGCATTTGAAAAAGCAGGTGCGTAGCCTACCTTTACAGGTGCAAATGTTTAAAACTCACCAATATATTTTAAAATAAAGTTATGAAAACTTATTGTATTGTTAAAATCCCTCCCCACTACGGTGAGTTTATTTAAGGAATAATTAAATAAACTTTAAAAAAAATCGGGACAATATTTTTTGGCTCACATTAATATCATATAGTGTATATTTTCAATTTATTATTAGTGTTTTGGGGGTTTGGGATGGGAACTCCAACTTACGGATTTCCCATTACTATGAATGAGAAAATGCTTACCTCTGATTTGCTGTCCATGTGCACGTGACTCCTGCGCACGTCCCTACGAGCACACGCTGGGAAAGGAGGCCTGTGCATCGGGACCACGTGTGAGCGCAGCAGCTTCAGGTAGGTGCGTATTTAAATCTAGTGGAACACCCGCGGGAAGGAGAAAGCGGAATTTCTACGCCAATATGTCTTGTCCATTCCCCGATTCCGTCTGTCTCTGTTTAATGTGTGTGACGCCACCGGCAGTTTTTGAATGAAAAGTTGTGTCTTGTTACGTTAAACAAACGAGGACGTCAGGCGCTTCTCTGCCTGATACTGCGGAAACAAAGAGATGGACTTTAGAGCAAGGGTCCGGTTAATATGTGTCAGCAAAGAAAATATTAATTCCGGAAGAATAACATTGAAGTAATAGTGACTTGCTATGATTTGAACATGCAACCTGCTAATCTTGAGTCAGAAGTGCTACATTTGTAACACAAGGTCTACAGGCGCATTGCGGATCTTTGTATCCATCAACTTTTCTCAAACACGGTTTTATTTATCCTGCATTGGTGTAATGCAAGTGCTTTAAAATCCCAAAGAGTTGAGATTGAAGTGGGGTGAACTGGGCGCATCTTTTCCTGTATTACAAGAGTGACTGCACTTCAAAAGTACTTCAATGGCTGTAAAGCGTTTTGGGAAGTCCTGATATCGCAAAAGGCGCTATATAAAACCAAGTCTTTCTTTGCAACACTCTCAATTGCAAGTTCAAAAGACGCCGGCAAAATGAGGGCTCGGCGGGAATATTAACCCGGGACCTCTCGCAATTTACAACCCACAGCGAGAATCATATCCCGAGACCAATAAGTCGACTGCTTAAAACTAACGCAGTTGGAGATAACCATGTAAAACCATGATAAATGTGTAGCTACTCTTGATAAGCAGACCACTTGAGACCGAGACAATGGCGTTGTCTTTTCTACTCTTTTTGGAGTTCACCTGCAAAACATAAAACATTAATGAGCTGTTGGGGTATTAATGTATTCAGGCTGCAGGTGGCCACCCCGACCGCAGCAGAGGAGTTTCTGCATCAGTTCTGTGTGGAAACCGTTTTTTCTCACCTCACTTTCTCTTTCCTGTATCCCTGTGCTTCTATTTGATTTTGTATTGCCCTTTCTCAATTTCCAAAATCATAATCTGCTCGACACATGTTTGGAACGTTTCTTTCAAAAGGGCACTCCGAGAGACCGTTTGAAATTGCAATTTGAATCCTATCCCTGACCCCGTGTTTCCCTAGTCTATTCTGTTATGCTTCCAATTTCTCAATGAGAAAAGTCCGAGCCTTAATTTTTCAATTGGCCCAACTCATTCGCGTTGCAACTCACCCCCATATAGAGCAGAAAGAGCAGGGACCCAACATTGGCCAGCACTGTGGAGTATCTGGTTCCCATGGCACCCAGTGAAGTAAGCACGTGGAACACGACATTGGAACGCGACATTCATGAACAAATAAAATAGCAAAAAAAAACTGCTGGGAAGATTGGAACAGTTGTGAAAAACCCATGTCTCATGTTAATTTTTCACCGTCATGATTGGTTGATAAATCGCTCTAATGGCTCAGAGCGAGTTTTTAAATCAATTTGTGCAACATATTTTCTTTAACGACTATTTCCATGAATTGACAATGAATGTTGCATTATTTAATGCGGACAACTGAATATATAGTGGGCAATTGCTATCTCGCTCAGTGACCTGACGTTTTAGCTTTGGTAGATGTTGTAGTCATTGTGTATCTGTGGTGCAATCAGTCAGCGTACTCGGCTATTAACCGAGAGTTTGGTGGTTCGAACCTACCCACGGACGGTGCTTTTACTTCCACGTGTACAATACCTGCGGTTTGGCTGAAAGAAAATGGGAGGAAAGCTGTGTCAGATGGAGTTCAATATCGGCAAGTGTGAGATCTTCCATATGTCAGAGAAAGCCGTTTTGTAACATTTTGTTAATGGTGAGCGACATATGGGAACAGGAGGAGGCCATTCAGCCCCTCAGACCTATTGTGTCATTCAATTAGATCATCCGTGATCTGTATCTCAATTGCTTCCCCACGATTGCGAGCTCCATCATTGAGATGGAGGAGCGAGTGCTCGCACTCGTGGAGAAGCACCCCCGGACAGCCACCGACGCATCTGCAGACCCGGAAGTGATGCCACGTGAGTAAAGCTTACGCCATTGCGTGTTGTAACATCAGTAGATGACACACCCACTCATATCCGAACAATCATATATGATAGATCATTTCTAAAAGTGCCACAGAAATAATGTTGGCCTCATGAAAATCATTGCAATCAACAATGTATTGATGGTCATCAAATGTTATGTCTGTGATGATTTTGAGAGGGGTGGTGTTTTGGTTGTGCATATGTTGTGTGTAGCGCTGGACCCTTCTTGTCACCCGGGGTTGGTGACTATGATCCTGCTTTGCCTCAGTATTCTGTATTGCTGGACATGTTGACATGTGATTTATGTCAATGGTGGGAAAAGTGGGATGTGGGCGGGGATTGTGTGTTATTGGCTGTGTTACTCATGATTTCAGACCAATTTTGTTATTAACCTTGAACATAAACTTGTTGCGCATTGTCTCGGATTGCTGGAGCGTTATACTCTGGTGATTCCTTACCGTGAAATGGTTAAATGCAGCTTAACATCAATCAGCATAAACTTTAACAGGCACCAAGATGATGGGCACCATTGATGTCTGAGCTGCACACAGACAGCAGTGTGTCAGCATTGTCACGCACATCAGCTCCCCAAGTAAGAGTGGGATTTAACAAATGCCATCAACACTGCTGGCGTCCGTCCTGGTTAGTTCCACTTTTTGTGGCTGTTTTTTTGAGCGGGCGACATTCTGCGTGATATGTTTGCGAGGTGGTTGAATTGACGGAGAATCTCCATGGCCACTAGTTTGGGTAAATATGCTCTTTATGACAAAAAACAGTCGCCGGGTGTTATTATTGAATCTCGGGCTATAGTCCATGAGGAAATTAACAATGGGTGATTTAATATGGGGATTGAAATCACCCCTTCTGCTGATTCCACCCAAACAAAGTGGGCAGGCGGTAATATTTTTTCTTGGCCTTAAGCACATGGGGAAATAAGGCTCGGCCATTAAGTCTCCTAAAAAAGCCTGACAGTTTGCATTCTGTGCCAAAATGGGCGATATCATGGCATTATACATCATTTCAGCGGATAAATGGCATTAAGTGGGCATTAAGCAGGCAAACGAAGTGTATATAAAACTGAGGACAAATTTCTTCTCTCAGAAACTTGAAAATCTATGGAATTCTCTGCCCCAGAGAGCTGTGGATGCTGTATCATTGAATATATTTAAGGTGGTGATGAGAGACATTTTTGAGCAATTATTGAATAAAGGTTTATTCAATTGGATCTGAGTCCATGATCAGATTGCCATGATATTTTTGCATGGCGGAGATGTGCGAGGGGCCGAATGGCCTACTGCTGCTCCTATTTCTCATTGACTGTCGCTTATGTATTGCAGGATTCAACCGGAATTCCATTAAACTGCTGATCTGGCTCCCAGCCTTATGTTCCCTGTTTATTTCCCTGTTTATTTCCCTGTTTATTTTCCTTCCTCACAGTTAATATAGTGACGATTGTGATCCAACTTGGGAAACGTGTGGACTCTCCGGTGGCATGGCAACGGCGGATCTACTAACATTATCCTTGACCTGTTAATGAGGCACATTCCCATTCGTTATCAGGATTATTTTCAGTTCATGAAGTCAATCCGCGTGTGTAATATCCACGGTGTCCTGCTTTATACAGCTTCAGACTGTTCTGTCTGGTTCACCGTCACTTTCACCTTCGATCGATTTGTGGCCATTTGTTGCCAAAAGCGGAAAACTAACTATTGCACCGGGAATGCGGCGACTCTGGTTCTGGGAACAGTGTCTGTGCTTTAAAGTACATCACCTGGTATTTTATGTTTACAAGTAGGTATCTACTTTTCAGCTCCCCCATGCCTTGTAAAACACCATTGAATGTTGAGAAATCTCCAGTCTGTGGGGTAATCGTGATCCTTCATTATATCCTCACCTCATTTGTTCCATTTGTGGCGATTCTGCTGATCAATGCTCTCACCGTCAGAGAGCCAGTAGGAGATTCCGGGGTCCCAGTAGCGAGGAAAGGCTTATGCTGTATTCTATAAATGAGCAGATATGTTTTTTTAAACACAACTTTGATGCTATTCTACCTATTTGGGCCCTGGAATTGGGATTCATGCGCAGCTGCTGAGTTGCTGCACAAACATGGCTATTTATGCCATGGCACAGACTGAGTTCAGAGAGCAGTGGAAGAATGTGTTGAAATATCCCATTACTCTGATTTTAAAATTCATTAATTGATGAGAAGTGGAGCATTTTACATCTCCAACTCAACGAGGCATCATATTGACATGGAGTCGCCCTCCCCTACACTAAAATCATGGCTCTGGCGTCCTGCACAAAGATGGTAGCTCTGGGGTACTTCACTAAGATCACGGCTAAAGGGTGATGCATTAAGATCATGGCTCTGGGTTCCTGCACTTAGATGGTGGCTCTGAGATCCTGCACTATGATCATGGCTTTGGCATCCTGCACTAAGATGGTGGCTCTGCGGTCCTTCAGTAAGATGCTACTCTTGGTTCCTACACTAAAGTGGTGGCTCCGGGGTCCTGCAGAAACTCAGAGACACAGAGAGAGAGAGAGACAGAGAGAGAGGGATAGAGAGAAGGAGAGAGACAGAGAGGGCGACAGTGAGGGAGAGGGATAGACAGAGAGAGAGAAACACAGCAGAGAGAGAGAGAAACACAGGAGAGACAGAGGGAGAAACACAGGAGAGTCAGAGACAGAGAGATAAACTCATAGAGAGAGGGATAGAGAGACAGAGAGAGGGATAGAGAGACAGAGAGAGGGATATAGAGAGATGGAAAAAGACAGGAGAGAGAGAAAAAGACAGACAGGAATAGAGCGAGTGAGGGAGAGTGAGTGTGAGAGACAGGGAGAGGGAGAGGGAGAGTGAGAAGGGGAGGGAGAGTGAGAAGGGGAGAGAGAGAGAGAGGGACTCAGTGAGAGAGATTGAGAGGAACGAAGAGAGCGTGAGTGGCATAGAGAGAGAGGGACTGACAGAGGGAGAGAGGCAGAGAGAGAGATGGGGAGAGAAAACGAGAGAGAGAGAAACTGAGAGAGTGAGAGGGAGACAGAGAGAGAGCCAATGTAGGTCAGCGAGCACAGGAGGTGATGGGTGAGCGGGTCGGTGCAAGTTCGAACATGGGCAGCCAAGTTTTGGATCACCGAGAGTTTACGGAGGGTAGAATGTGGGAGGCCAGCCAGGATTGCGTTGGAATAGTCCAGTCCGGAGGTAACAAAGGCATGGAGGAGGGCTTCAGCAGCGGATGAGCTGAGACAGGGGGGAGACGGGCGATGTTACGGGGGTGGAATGAGGCGGTTTTAGTTATGCTTGAGCGGGAGAGAGATATGGACAGAGGAAGAGACAGAGGAGGACAGACACAGACAGCAAGACAGATGGAGTGAGCGACAGAGGGAGAGTGTTGATGGGACAGTGTAGAGGGAGCTTGACTCTGTACCTAAACCAGTGCTGTACCTGCCCTGGGAGTTTTTGATGGGACAGTGTAGAGGGAGCTTTACTCTGTATCTAAACCCGTGCTGTACATGCCCTAGGAGTGTTTGATGGGACAGTGCAAATGGAGCTTTAGTCTGTATCGAACCCCGTGCTGTACCTGCCCTGGGAGTGTATGATGGGACAGTGTAAAGGGAGCTTTACTCTGTATCTAACCCACTGTACCTGCCCTGGGAGTGTTTGATGGGACAGTGTAAAGGGAGCTTTACTCTGTATCTAACCCCGTGCTGTACCTGCCCTGGGAGTTTTTGATGGGACAGTGTAGAGGGAGCTTTACTCTGTACCTAACCGCATGCTTCACCTGCCCTGGGAGTGTTTGATGGGACAGTGTAGAGGGAGCTTTACTCTGTAAATAACGCATGCTGTACCTGCCCTGGGAGTGTTTGATGGGACAGTGTAGAGGGAGCTTTACAATGCATTTAACCCCGTGAAGTACCTGCCCTGGGAGTGTTTGATGGGACAGTGTCGAGGGAGCTTTACTCTGTATCTAACCCCGTGCTGTGCCTGCCCTGGGAGTGTTTGATGGGACAGTGTAGAGGAAGCTTTACTCTGTGTCGAACCACGTGGTGTACCTGCCCTGGGAGTATTGATGGGACAGTGTAGAGGGAGCTTTACTCTGTATCTAACCACGTGGTGTACATGCCCTGAGAGTGTTGATGGGACAGTGTAGAGGGAGCTTTACTCTATATCAAACCCCGTGTGTACCTGCCCTGGGAGTGTTTGATGGGACAGCGTAAAGGGAGCTTTACTCTGTATCTAACGCATGCTGTACCTGCCCTGGGAGTGTTTGATGGGACAATGTAGAGGGAGCTTTACTCTATATCTAACCCCTTGCTGTACCAGACCTGGGACTGTTTGATGGGACAGTGTAGAGGGAACTTTGTATCTAAACTCGTGCTGCACCTGACCTCGGAGGTGTGATGGGACAGAGTAGATGGAGCTTTACTCTGCATCTAATCCCCTGTACCTGCCCTGGGAGTGTTTGATGGGACAGTGTAGAGGGAGCTTTACTCTGTATCTAACTCTGTGTTGTACCTGCCCTGGGAGTGTTTGATGGGACAGTGTAAAGGGAGCTTTACTCTGTATCGAACCCTGTGCTGTACCTGCCCTGTGAGTGTTTGATGGGACAGTGTAGAGGGAGCTTTACTCTGTATCTAACTCCGTGTTGTACCTGCCCTGGGAGTGTTTGATGGGACAGTGTAAAGGGAGCTTTACTCTGTATCGAACCATGTGCTGTACCTGCCCTGGGAGTGTTTGATGGGACAGTGTAAAGGGAGCTTTACTCTGTATCTAACCCCGTGCTGTACCAGACCTGGGACTGTTTGATGGGACAGTGTAGAGGGAACTTTGTATCTAAACTCGTGCTGCACCTGACCTCGGAGGTGTGATGGGACAGAGTAGATGGAGCTTTACTCTGCATCTAATCCCCTGTATCTGCCCTGTGAGTGTTTGATGGGACAGTGGAGAGGGAGCTTTACTCTGTATCTAACCCCGTGCTGTACCTGCCCTGGGAGTGTTTGATGGGACAGTGTAAAGGGAGCTTTACTCTGTATCGAACCCTGTGCTGTAACTGCCCTGGGAGTGTTTGATGGGACAGTGTAAAGGGAGCTTTACTCTGTATCTAACCCCGTGCTGTACCTGCCCTGTGAGTGTTTGATGGGACAGTGTAGAGGGAGCTTTACTCTGTATCTAACTCCGTGTTGTACCTGCCCTGGGAGTGTTTGATGGGACAGTGTAAAGGGAGCTTTACTCTGTATCGAACCCTGTGCTGTACCTGCCCTGTGAGTGTTTGATGGGACAGTGTAGAGGGAGCTTTACTCTGTATCTAACTCTGTGTTGTACCTGCCCTGGGAGTGTTTGATGGGACAGTGTAAAGGGAGCTTTACTCTGTATCGAACCATGTGCTGTACCTGCCCTGGGAGTGTTTGATGGGACAGTGTAAAGGGAGCTTTACTCAGTATCTAACCCCGTGCTGCACCTGACCTGGGAGGTGTGATGGGACAGAGTAGATGGAGCTTTACTCTGTCTCTAATCCCCTGCTGTACCAGCCCTGGGAATGTTTGATGGGACAGTGGAGACGGAACTTTACTCTGCATCTAACCCCATGCTGTATCTGCCCTGAGAAGTGTGACGGGACAGTGTAGAGGGAGCTTTACTTTGTATCTAACCCCGTGCTGTGCCTGCCCTGGGAGTGTTTGATGGGATGGTGTCGAGGGAGCTTTTCTCTGTATCTAACCCCGTGCTGTACCTGCCCTGGGAGGTTTGATGGCACTTTATTCTGACCAGGCTGTGAAGGTACAAAGCAAGTTGGCTATTCAGTGGACAAAAAGGGAGGGTTCACTTGGGTGTGTTACTGCATGGCTTATGTGTGACTCAGTGCCCCATGTCTGTCTCTGGCATCATTAATCAACGATCGTTATTTTAGAGAGGAGTCGATCTTGGTAATCAGTGTACCAATGTCGGGGTAAAATAAAACGGCCAGCATGAACAAACTTAAAATGGGTGACTCAAGTTCTGTGTGTGGATTTTTACTGTATTTCTGGGACAGCATCAGAGAGACAGAGAGAAGGAGAGAGAGACAGAGAGGGAGAGAGAGTGAGGTAATGAGAGATACAGAGAGAGAGAGACAGTTAGAGGGAGACATATATATGAGAGAAACAGAGATTGAGATAGAGAGAGAGAGAGAGTGACAGAGAGATAGTGTCATGTATCGTACATTATTATATATAACTGTATCCTAACATGCTATACATGACTGTAATAAGATATGACCTGTAACCACCAGCATACCTTACCACCAGGAGTGCACTTGCAAGAGACAGGTCTCAGGCAAGTGCAGCATTACAGAGCTGTGAAATAAAGGTGCAGGTCCAGAGTGACCTTGACTTCACTACATGCCTCGTGTGAATCTGTACTGAGGGGACAGGACTTTACAGTGGCGACGAGTTACGGGATTACAGAATCCACAGAATGGCAAACAACGGATCAGATGAAAAGTACTATGCGGGAGACAATTGGGAGGACTTTATAGAAAGGCTCCAGCAAAGCTTTGTAACCAAAGACTGGTTAGGCGACGATAAGGCAGACAAGAGAAAAGCCCATCTCTTGACCAGCTGTGGCTCGAAAACATACGCTTTAATGAAGGAGCTGTTGGCACCCGAGAATCCAGCAAGCAAGTCGTTTGAAGAATTGAGCACACTGGTAAGAGACCACCTGAAGCCAGCGAGCAGCCTGCACATGGCCAGACACAGATTCTACAACTACAGACGCTGTATGGGCCAGAGCATACCCGACTTCGTGGCGGAACTTCGGAGGTTGACTAGTTTATCTGAGTTCTCCGAAGAACTGAGGAGAGAAATGCTGAGAGAGTTTTTCATTGAAGGAATAGGCCACGCAGGCATATTCCGAAAGCTCATAGAGACAGCAGCAATGGTTGCCCAGACATATTCTTGGTAATGGAAGAAGAAACGAGGTTGATTTACAATGCAGGTACGACAACGAACGAAATATCGGAACAAGAAGTTCACAGCACTAAACAAGCTGCTACCCCCACAAAAAGAACATAAGAATTAGGAACAGGAGAAGGCCATCTAGCCCCTCGAGCCTGCTCCGCCATTCAATAAGATCATGGCTGATCTGGCCATGGAATCAGCTCCACTTACCCGCCTGCTCCCCATAACCCTTAATTCCCTTATTGGTTAAAAATCTATCTATCTGTGACTTGAATACATTCAATGAGCTAGCCTCAACTGCTTCCTTGGGCAGAGAATTCCACAGATTCACAACCCTCTGGGAGAAGAAATTCCTTCTCAACTCGGTTTTAAATTGGCTCCCCCATATTTTGAGGCTGTGCCCCCTAGTTCTAGTCTCCCCGACCAGTGGAAACAACCTCTCTGCCTCGATCTTGTCTATCCCTTTCATTATTTTAAATGTTTCTATAAGATCACCCCTCATCCTTCTGAACTCCAATGAGTAAAGACCCAGTCTACTCAATCTATCATCATAAGGTAACCCCCTCATCTCCGGAATCAGCCTAGTGAATCGTCTCTGTACCCCCTCCAAAGCTAGTATATCCTTCCTTAAGTAAGGTGACCAAAACTGCACGCAGTACTCCAGATGCAGCCTCACCAATACCCTATACAGTTGCAGCAGGACCTCCCTGCTTTTGTACTCCATCCCTCTCGCAATGAAGGCCAACATTCCATTCACCTTCCTGATTACCTGCTGCACCTGCAAACTAAATTTTTGGGATTCATGCACAAGGATGCTCCTGCACACCCTCAACTTTGCCATCCTCGCCGGCCGTCCGGACACGCCATGGCGCACCATCTTGCCGTCCGGAGGAGGCGGGGGTCCCCGATGGAGGGCACTCTACGCAGGGGTCCTCCCACTATTCATCGGGGACTTGGCCTGGAGGGTGGTGCACGGAGCAGTGCCGTGCAACAAATTTTTAAGCCGGTTCACGGACTCCCAGGCCGCCTGCAATTTCTGCGGTCTGGAGGAGTCCGTGTTCCATGTTTTTATTGAGTGCACAAGGTTGCAGCCCCTGTTCCATTATTTGAAGGGGCTGCTCCTGAAATTCTGGCTGCACTTCAGTCCCACTCTCCTGATCTTTGGGCACCCTGTGCGGAGGGGAGCGGGTAGGTCCGAAGGCCTCCTCGTAGGACTGCTCCTGGGCACGGCCAAGGGTGCCATCAGCCGGTCCAGGCAGCGGGCGGTCGAGGGGGTCGTTCAGCCTGACTGCCTGCCTCTCTTCCGCTCTTACATCCGGTCCAGGGTGTCCTTGGAGATGGAGCACGCGGTGTCCACCGGTACGCTCGCGGCCTTCCGCGAGAGGTGGGCACCGGAGGGACTGGAGTGCATCATCACGCCCGGCAACCAAATTTTAATTTGATTTTACGTTTTAAAGTTAATTTGTTTTAATTGCCGGTGCTTTTAGTGTCCCCTTCCCTTTTATAGGGGGCACTGGGGAAAAATTGTGATTTTAGTGCCCAAAAAAAAAAAAACAAAAAAAAAAACACAAAAAAGGGGGGAAAAAAAAATGGGCCTTGTAAATGTCTGGAGTGTCACCCAGGTCGGGTGGCACAGTTTAATGTTTATGTTTTCGCAGGTAGACTCTAAAAGAGTTTCATGCACAAGGATGCTCCTGCACACCCTCAACTTTGCCATCCTCGCCGGCCGTCCGGACACGCCATGGCGTACCATCTTGCCGTCCGGAGGAGGCGGGGGTCCCCGATGGAGGGCACTCTACGCAGGGGTCCTCCCACTATTCATCGGGGACTTGGCCTGGAGGGTGGTGCACGGAGCAGTGCCGTGCAACAAATTTTTAAGCCGGTTCACGGACTCCCAGGCCGCCTGCAATTTCTGCGGTCTGGAGGAGTCCGTGTTCCATGTTTTTATTGAGTGCACAAGGTTGCAGCCCCTGTTCCATTATTTGAAGGGGCTGCTCCTGAAATTCTGGCTGCACTTCAGTCCCACTCTCCTGATCTTTGGGCACCCTGTGCGGAGGGGAGCGGGTAGGTCCGAGGGCCTCCTCGTAGGACTGCTCCTGGGCACGGCCAAGGGTGCCATCAGCCGGTCCAGGCAGCGGGCGGTCGAGGGGGTCGTTCAACCTGACTGCCTGCCTCTCTTCCGCTCTTACATCCGGTCCAGGGTGTCCTTGGAGATGGAGCACGCGGTGTCCACCGGTACGCTCGCGGCCTTCCGCGAGAGGTGGGCACCGGAGGGACTGGAGTGCATCATCACGCCTGGCAACCAAATTTTAATTTGATTTTACGTTTTAAAGTTTAATTTGTTTTCATTGCCGGTGCTTTTAGTGTCCCCCTCCCCTTTTATAGGGGGCACTGGAAAAATTTGATTTTAGCGCCCCAAAAAAAACCCAAAAACCAAAAAAAAAAAAGGGGCCTTGAAAATGTCTGCTGTGTCACCCAGGTCGGGTGGCATGGTTTTAATGTTTTATGTTTTTGCAGGTTAACTCAAAAGAGTTTCATGCACAAGGACCTCCAGGTGCCTCTGCACCACAGCATGTTGTAATTTCTCCCCATTCAAATAAAATTCCCTTTTACTGTTTTTCTTTCCCCAAGGTGGATGACCTCACACTTTCCTACATTGTATTCCATCTGCCAAACCTGAGCCCATTCGCTTAACCTATCCAAATCTCTTTGCAGCCTCTCTGTGTCCTCTACACAACCCGCTTTCCCACTAATCTTTGTGTCGTCTGCAAATTTTGTTACACTACACTCTGTCCCCTCTTCCAGGTCATCTATGTATATTGTAAACAGTTGTGGTCCCAGCACCGATCCCTGTGGCACACCACTAACCACCGATTTCCAACCCGAAAAGGACCCATTTATCCCGACTCTCTACTTTCTGTTAGCTAGTAAATTCTCTATCCATGCTAATACATTTCCTCTGACTCCACGAACCTTTATCTTCTGCAGTAACCTTTTGTGTGGCACCTTATCGAATAGCTTTTGGAAATCTAAATACACCACATCCATCGGTACACCTCTATCCACCATGCTCGTTATATGCTCAAAGATTTCCAGTAAATTAGTTAAACATGATTTCGCCTTCATGAATCCATGTTGCATCTGCTTGATTGCACTATTCCTATCCAGATGTCTCGCTATTTCTTCCTTCATGATAGTTTCAAGCATTTTCCCCACTACAGATGTTAAACTAACTGACCTATAGTTACCTGCCTTTTACCTGCCCCCTTTTTTTAAACAGAGGCGTTACATTAGCTGCTTTCCAATCCGCTGGTACCTCCCCAGAGTCCAGAGAATTTTGGTAGATTATAACGAATGCATCTGCGATAACTTCCACCATCTCTTTTAATACCCTGGGATGCATTTCATCAGGACCAGGGGACTTGTCTACCTTGAGTCCCATTAGCCTGTCCACACTACCCCACTAGTGATAGTGATTCTCTCAAGGTCATCCCTTCCCACATTCCTGTGACCAGCAATTTTTGGCATGGTTTTTGTGTCTTCCACTGTGAAGACCAAAGCAAAATAATTATTTAATGTCTCAGCCATTTCCACATTTCCCATTATTAAATCCCCCTTCTCATCTTCTAAGGGACCAACATTTGCTTTAGTCATTCTTTTCCATTTTACATATATGTAAAAGCTTTTACTATCTGTTTTTATGTTTTGCGCAAGTTTACCCTCGTCATCTATCTTTCCTTTCTTTATTGCTTTCTGAGTCATTCTTTGCTGTCGTTTAAAATTTTCCCAATCATCTAGTTTCCCACTAACCTTGGCCACCTTATACGCATTGGTTTTTAATTTGATACTCTCCTTTATTTCCTTGGTTATCCACGGCTGGTTATCCCTTTTCTTACCGCCCTTCTTTTTCACTGGAATATATTTTTGTTGAGCACTATGAAAGAGCTCCTTTAAAAGTCCTCCACTGTTCCTCAATTGTGCCACCGTTTAGTCTGTGTTTCCAGTCTACTTTAGCCAACTCTGCCCTCATCCCACTGTAGTCCCCTTTGTTTAAGCATAGTACGCTCGTTTGAGACACTACTTCCTCACCCTCAATCTGTATTACAAATTCAACCATACTGTGATCACTCATTCCGAGAGGATCTTTTACTGGGAGATTGTTTATTATTCCTGTCTCATTACAGAGGACCAGATCTAAGATAGCTTGCTCCCTTGTAGGTTCTGTTACATACTGTTCTAAGAAACAATCCCGTATGCATTCTATGAATTCCTCCTCCAGGCTACCCCGTGCGATTTGATTTGACCAATCGATATGTAGGTTAAAATCCCCCATCATTACTGCCGTTCCTTTTTCATATGCCTCCATTATTCCCTTGATTATTGTCCGCCCCACCGTGAAGTTATTATTTGGGGACCTATAAACTACGCCCACCAGTGACTTTTTCCCCTTACTATCTCTAATCTCCACCCACAATGATTCAACATTTTGTTCATTAGAGCCAATATCGTCTCTCAGAACTGCCCTGATATCATCCTTTATTAACAGAGCTACCCCACCTCCTTTCCCTTCTTGTCTATCTTTCCGAATCGTCAGATACCCCTGTATGTTTAATTCCCAGTCTTGGCCACCCTGCAACCACGTTTCTGTAATGGCCACCAAATCATACCCATTTGTAATGATTTGTGCCGTCAACTCATTTACTTTATTTCGAATGCTGCATGCGTTTAGGTAGAGTGTTTTAATACTAGTTTTTAAACCATGATTTTTAGTTTTGACCCCTCCTGCAGCCCCTATATATTCAGTGGCCCTTTTTGTTTTTTGCCTTGGGTTTCTCTGCCCTCCACTTTTACTCATCTCCTTTCTGTCTTTTGCTTTTGTCTCCTTTTTGTTTCCCTCTGTCTCCCTGCATTGGTTCCCATCCCCCTGCCATATTTGTTTAACTCCTTCCCAACAGCACTAGCAAACACTCCCGCGCGGACATTGGTTCTGATCCTGCCCAGGTGCAGACCGTCCGGTTTGTACTGGTCCCACCTCCCCCAGAACCGGTTCCAATGCCCCAGGAATTTGAATCCCTCCCTGCTGCACCACTGCTCAAGCCACGTATTCATCTGAGCTATCCTGCGATTCCTACTCTGACTAGCACATGGCACTGGTAGCAATCCCAAGATTACTACTTTTGAGGTCCTATGTTTTAATTTAGCTCCTAGCTCCTTAAATTCGTCTCGTAGGACCTCATCCCTTTTTTTTAAACCTATATCGTTGGTACCAATGTGCACCACGACAACTGGCTGTTCACCTTCCCTTTTTAGAATGTCCTGCACCCGCTCTGAGACATCCTTGACCCTTGCACCAGGGAGGCAACATACCATCCTGGAGTCTCGGTTGCGGCCGCAGAAACGCCTATCTATTCCCCTTACAATTGAATCCCCTATCACTATTGCTCTCCCACTCTTTTTCCTGCCCTCCTGTGCAGCAGAGCCAGCCACGGTGCCATGAACTTGGCTGCTGCTGCCCTCCCCTGATGAGTCATCCCCCTCAACAGTACTCAAAGCAGTGTATCTGTTTTGCAGGGGGATGACCGCAGGGGGCCCCTGCACTACCTTCCTTGCACTGCTCTTCCTGCTGGTCTTCGGTCTTCCATTCCCGAGCTGGCTGTGGACCATTCACCTGCGGTAAGACCAACTCGCTACACGTGCTACTCACGTCATTCTCAGCATCGTGGATGCTCCAGAGTGAATCCACCCTCAGCTCGAATTCCGCAACGCGGTCCGTCAGGAGCTGGAGGCGGATACACTTCCCACACACGTAGTCGTCAGGGACACCGGAAGTGTCCCTGAGTTCCCACATGGTACAGGAGGAGCATATCACATGACCAAGCTCTCCTGCCATGCCTTAACCCTTAGATACACTTAAATTGGCAACAACAATGTTAAACTTTACTCACTGTTCTCGAAGAGAAAAAAGAAAAACTACTCACCAATCACTAGCCAATCACTTGCCCCCTTGGCTGTGATGTCACCTTTCTATTTCTTTTTGCTTCTTTTTTGCCTTCTCTGTGTAGCTGCACAAGCCTCGCCTCTCCACACACCTCCTCGACACTGCTCCCGACTCAGCGACGCACCATCCCTGTGGGCCCAGACTCTGAGCCCTGTGGGCCCTCTCTTTCTTTCTGTCTCTCTCTCTCTCTCTGTAAAGTCCTGTCCCCTCAGTACAGATTCACACGAGGCATGTAGTGAAGTCAAGGTCACTCTGGACCTGCACCTTTATTTTACAGCTCTGGAATGCTGTACTTGCCTGAGACCTGTCCTTATATACCTGTCTCTTGCAAGTGCACCCCCGGTGGTAAGGTATGCTGGTGGTTACAGGTCATATCTTATTACAGTCATGTATAGCATGTTGGGATACAGTTATATATTATAATGTAAGATACATGACATCACCCTCCCCCAAGGTCTTATTGTCTTTATAAGTTCAGTCTCTCAGGTGGTCTATGCTCTCGCGTGGAGCGTCTGAGTTGTGGTTCAGTTGTTTGCCTTGGTGTCTGTTTTTCTTTGGGTGTGGTTGCTGGTATCTCGCCTGGGCTGTCTGTTTCGATTGGTGTGATTGTTGTTGACTCGCCTGGGCTGTCTGTTGGGATTGCCCTTTCCTCAGGTTGTTCCCTCTGTCTGTCCATCAGGTGTGTTGCGAGTTCCACATTGTAGTCTGCCTCTGGTTCTGCAGTGTTGTTGGTAAATCTGCTTTTGACTTGGTCTCAATGCCTCCGGCAGGTTTTGCCATTGTCCATTTGTACTACCAGTAGCCTGTTTCCTTCCTTGCCCGTTACTGTTCCTGCAAGCCATTTGGGACCCCTGCCATAGTTTAGTACAAACACTTTGTCCCCTATCTCATTCCATCTCCCCCTTGAATTTCTGTCATGGTACTCGGTCAGCTTTGCCTCAACGATTTCGTGCATGTCTGGGAGGATTAATGAGAGCCTTGTTTTTAAAATCCTTTTCATCAACAGTTGCGCGGGGGGATCCCAGTCAGTGAGTGTGGACGAGATCTGTGTGCCAACAGCAGTCGCGACAGGTGACCCTGCAGCATGGGACCTTGGATTTTAAGCATGCCTTGTTTAATGATTTGCACTGCTCTCTCCACCTGGCCGTTGGAGGTGCCGTCTTGATGTGATTTATGCCGTGGTCAATTATAAAGTCTTGGAATTCTGCGCTGGTGAAGGACGGACCATTGTCACTGACCAATATGTCAGGGATTCCGTGCGTTGCAAACATGGTTGCGAGGCTCTCCACAGTGATGGAGGTTGTGCTCAAGTTTAAAATGGTGCATTCTATCCACTTTGAAAATGCATCTACAACTACGAGGAACATTTTGCCCATGAATGGGCCCGCATAGCCTACGTGCACCCGCGACCATTGTTTGGTAGGCCAGGGCCAGGGGCTCAGTGGAGCCTCCCTGGGGGCATTGCTGAGTTGGGCACAAATGGTGCACCTTCGGACGCAGAGCTCCAAGTCCGTGTCAATACCAGGCCACCAGATGTGGGATCTGGCTATGGCCTTCATGAGAACGATCCCCGGGTGCTTGCGGTGGAGCTCCCGGACAAATGCCTCTCTGCCTCACAGAGGCATGACTACTCGGCTGCCCCACATCAGTCAGTCTGCTTGTAGTGATAGCTCATGCATGCGCCTGTGAAAGGGTTTTAATTCCTTGGGGCAGGCATCGCGAGCCTCTGCCCAGTCACCGGTTAGGACACATCTTTTTACTAAGGATAACGTGGGGTCGCTGGCCGTCCAGGCTCTGCTTTGGCGAGCCGTCATGGGCGAACCTGTGGACTCAAAGGCATTGATTGCCATGACTATCTCACAGTCCTGTTCGTCAGACCCTTCCGTGGTCGCCAGGGGTAGCCTGCTGAGCGCATTGGCACAGTTGTCTGTGCCTGGTCTGTGCCTTATGGTATAGTCGTAGAATGCCAGCATGAGTGCCCACCATTGAATTCGTGCCGAGGCGTTGCCGTTTATTGCCTTGCTCTCGGATAGGAGGGACGTGAGGTGCTTGTGGTCGGTTTCTAACGCGAACTTGGCCCCGAAAGGTTATTGGTGCATCTTTTTGACACCGTACACGCACGCGAGCACCTCCTTCTCTACCATTCCGTACCTGCTCTCCGCCCGCGAAAGTGACCTGGAAGCATAAGCTATGGGTTGTAATTTGCCCGCACTATTGACATGTTGCAAAACGCACCCGACCCCATACGCTGACGCATCGCATGTGAGAACTAGTTTTTTACCTGGGTCAAAGAAAGTCAAAACACTGTTGGAACACAGAAAGTTGCGTGCCTTATTGAAGGCGCGTTCCTGGGCATCCCCCCAAAACCAATTGCACCCTTTCCTGAGTAGCACGTGGAGAGGCTCCAGCAGCGTGCTTAAGTTCTGCATAAAGTTCCCAAAGTAATTGAGTAGCCCGAGAAAGGTGCGCTGTTCTGAGACATTCCGGGGTCTGGGTGCCAGGCGAAATGCTTCTGTTTTGGACTCTGTTGGGCGGATTCCATCAGCGGCAATCCTTCTGCCCAAAAATTCAACCTCGGGTGCGAGAAACAGGCACTTGGATTTCTTGACTCGTAGACCTACCTGATCCAACCGCTTTAGTACTTCCTCCAAATTACGGAGATGGGAGTCAGTGTCCCTGCCCATGATAAGTATGTCATCTTGAAATACAACCATCCCCGGGATGGACTTGAGCAGACTCTCGATGTTGCGCTGGAATATGGCAGCTGCCGACCTGATGCCGAATGGGCATCGATTGTACAAGAAAAGGCCTCGATGTGTGTTGATGGTGGTGAGTAGCTTGGATTCCTCGGTCAATTCTTGCGTCATATACGCAGATGTGAGGTCTAATTTTGAGAAAAGTTTACCTCCAGCCAATGTGGCAAATAAGTCCTCCGCTCTGGGCAGCGGGTACTGGTCCTGTAGGAAGACTCTGTTTATGGTAGATTTGTAGTCCCCACAGATTCGTACGGATCCATCAGGCTTCATGACTGGGATGATGGGACTTGCCCAGTCGCTAAATTTCACAGGTGATATAATGCCTTCCCGCAGAAGCCTGTCTAGTTCGTGTTCAATCTTTTCCCTCATCACCTAGGGTACAGCTCTGGCCTTGTGATGGACCGGTCTAGCATCCTGTGTGATGTAGATTTTGACTTTGGCCCCTTTGAAAGTGCCCACACCTGGCTGAAAGCGATGTTCAAATCGCTTTATAACTGTTGAGCAGGAGGTCCATTCCTCTAATGACATGGCATGGGCATCATCCCATTTCCAGTTTAGTTTTGCCAGCCAGCTTCTCCCCAGCAGTGCTGGGGGGTCTCCGGGGACACACCACAGGGGAAGTCGGTTCACTGTCCCTTTGTGTGTGACAGAGAGCATGGCGCTGCCGAGGACTGGTACGATTTCTTTGGTATAGGTCCTTAGTTTGGTGTCGACCCTTGTGAGTTTTGGTCTGTCTCTTTTATGCGGCCACAGTTGTTCAAATTGTTGAGCGCCCATGAGAGATTGACTCGCTCCCATATCCAGCTCCATGTTGACAGATATCCCATTGAGTAGGACCCTCATCATTATCGGAGGCATCTTGTCGTAGGAGCAGCAGCCATTGATCATGTTGACCCGCTGTACATCGGTGTCCTGGGTACTGTCCCCACCATCTTCTGGTCCGCTTTCCGACCCATCCGATTCGTATACCAGCCGAGCTGCCGTTTATTTGCACATGCGTGCCAAATGCCGTGTATATTCACAATTTCTGCAAACAGCCTGCTGAAATCGACATCCCCTTGACGAGTGCCCACCCCCACACCTCCAGCACAGACCTGTTCCATTGTTCAGAGTGTTCCCAAAGAATGAGCTGCGTCTGGCTGATCTCTCTTGAGCTTCTCTCAGTTTGTAGTTGATTGCTCGCATTGTGGGTTGATGAGGTGTGAACGGCCGTTCCTGTGGCCCTTGATGGTTTCTCTTGCCACTGCTTGCTGTCGAAAGCCTGTTCTGCCGGTTTTGTCTGTGTGTGGGGGTAGCAGCTTTTCTTGTGCTGTGAACTCCTTGTTCCATTATTTCGTTAGTTGTCGTACCTGCATTGTAAATCAACCACATTTCTTCTTCCCCTACCAAGAATGTCTGTGCAACCAGTGCTGCTGCCCCAAGGTCAGGTTCTTGGTCTCTATGAGCTTTCAGAATATGCATGCATGGCCTATTCCTTCAATGAAAAATTCTCTCAGCATTTCTCTCCTTAGTTCATCGGAGAACTCACATAAACTGGCCAACCTCCGAAGTTCCACCACGAAGTCGGGTATGCTCTGGCCCACACAGCGTCTGTAGTTGTAGAACCTGTGTCTGGCCATGTGTAGGCTGCTCGCTGGCTTCATGTGGTCTCTTACCAGTGTGCTCAATTCTTCAAACGACTTGCTTGCTGGTTTCTCAGGTGCCAACAGATCCTTCATTAAAGCGTATGTTTTCGAGCCACAGCTGGTCAAGAGATGGGCTCTTCTCTTGTCTGCTGTATCGTCGCCTAACCAGTCTTTGGATACAAAGCTTTGCTGGAGACTTTCTATAAAGTCCTCCCAATTGTCTCCCGCATTGTACTTTTCATCTGATCCGTTGTTCGCCATTCTGTGGATTCTGTAATCCCGTAACCCGTCGCCACTGTAAAGTCCTGTCCCCTCAGTACAGATGCACACGAGGCATGTAGTGAAGTCAAGGTCACTCTGGACCTGCACCTTTATTTCACAGCTCTGGAATGCTGCACTTGCCTGAGACCTGTCCTTATATACCTGTCTCTTGCAAGTGCACCCCTGGTGGTAAGGTATGCTGGTGGTTATAGGTCATATCTTATTACAGTCATGTATAGCATGTTGGAACACAATTATATATAATAATGTAAGATACATGACTGAATTAGTTTGAGGGACTGTATTAGTTTGAGTATTAGTTTGAGGGACTGTATTAGTTTGAGGGGCTGTATAAGTTTGAGGATCTGTATTAGTTTGAGGGGCTGTATTAGGTTAAGTTTCTCTATTAGTCTGAGATGCTGTCTTTGATTGGGCTGTATTATTTTGATGTTTGGTATTAATTTCATGTTCTTTATTACCTTACTAGGCTGTATTAGTTTGAGTTTCTCTATTAGTTTGAATATTTGGATTATTTTGAGCCTCCCTATTAGTTTGAGGTTCTCTATTAGTTTAAGTTGATTATTTTGAGGGTCGCTATTATTTTGAGTTTATTAGTTTCAGGTTCTCTCTTGGTTTTAATTTCAATATTAGTCTGAGTTTCGTTCATAGTTTGAGTGTCTCTATTCGTTTGAGGGTTTCTATTATTTTTAGATTCTTTATTCTGTTGAGGGTCCGTATTATTTTGAGGTTCTCTCAAGATTTATTAAAAATTAGTTTGATATTCTTTATTAGTTTGAGGTTCTCTATTTCTTTGTGGGTCTCTTTTAGTTTGAGGTTATCTTTTAGTTTGAGGTACATTGTAATATTAAAGGACTGTTTTTGTTTGAGGTTCTTTTGGTTTGAGAGGCTGTCCTAGTTTGAGGTTCTCTATTAGTTTGATGTGCTGTATTATTTTGAGTGTGTATGATGAGGAGTGCTGTATTATTTTGCATTGTTTTTGCTGGATGAGTTTGAGGTGCTGTATTACTTTTAGGTAATCTACGAGTATGAGGCACCGCATGTTTATGAGAATGTTCCCAATGTTAAGTCCAGAACCAGGGGTCACAGTCTAAGGATAAGGGGTAAGCCATTTAGGACTGAGATGAGGAGAAACTTCTTCACCCAGAGAGTGGTGAACCTGTGGAATTCTCTACCACAGAAAGTTGTTGAGGCCAATTCACTAAATATATTCAAAAAGGAGTTAGATGTAGTCCTTACTACTAGGGAGATCAAAGGGTATGGCGAGAAAGCAGGAATGGGGTACAGAAGTTGCATGTTCAGCCATGAACTCATTGAATGGTGGTGCAGGCTAGAAGGGCTGAATGGCCTACTCCTGCACCTATTTTCTATGTTTCTATGTACGGGTATGAGAGGCTTAATGAATATGAGGGCTTGTATTAGTTTGAGTACTATCATAGAAATTCATCACTTAATTGTTTAACTGGATTTCCGCAGTTAAAGAGATCAGCCACTTCCTAGATCACAGTATAACAGCCTTGAGAAGGACATTCTAACATTTGTAAGCGAAGTACTGAATGCCTGCATTTAAAAGGGCAGCCACGGCCAACTTTGTAGTACAGCAGGCCTGAGAGGGAAACACGAACATGGTGATGTAATTACTGAATAGCTACAGTTAAAGAAGGCAGTCACATCACAGAGTGCAGTAGAGCAGCCCTGAGAGGTCACTCTAACATTGGGAATGTAATTACTGAATGGCCACAGCAGAGTAAAGGACATCGCCCGAAACAATATGCGATCTCCAGTTTAGCCTGGTGGTTTTTGAAAAAACAACCCAATTGCTGGGAGAATACACCTGGAAACTTTCATGAGTTAATTAATGTGAGCAGAATTGTCCAGTGTTTGGGGTTTCCAATTTGAATCTCTGCAGTAAATATATTTGTTCATGACAGGGACTTAAATCGGCTGTCGTAATCTGTTTGTTCAAGTTTAAAAATAACTATTTTGAGCGATGTTGCAACCTCAATGTCCCCGTGGAGAGCCCGCAGGGTATAATTTAAAGGCTCTGGAATTGTACTGCCTCAGAGTATAATTCAGGGAGATTGCCTGCAGCACGAAGGGGCACATCGTTTCACACAGAAAATGCTTCCAATTCAACTTGCCAAGAGAATATGCTACACTATCATTGCCGTCATTGGTGTTCCTGATAAGTGACTAAAGCCATTGAAGTTGTGCAAATCTGTGTGTGGGCTGATCTCTGCTTTTGCTCTGTGACTGATAATGTTTCATCCTGCACTAGTGGTTACCAGTATAGACACCTGATCGGTGATATCATTCCGTTCAGACAAATGGCCTCAATAACCACTGTGGTTTGATTCAATTGCTCCATCTGAACATAAACTTGTGTTTGTAATGAACAGGCTGATTGAATTATCAAGCTATTGTCTTTAGTGGAATATTGTGTACTTTTCAAACAGTTCTTACTCCGTGCAACTGTCTGAGAGAAGGTATTAGCAGGAGTGTGTGTCACTGTAGGATTTACTGAGTGTGAGTCACTAACCGGTGTGGAACACTGTATCGCAGTGACCATGTATTATTGGGAGTGTGTGTCACTGTAGGATATACTGAGTGTGGGTCACTAACCAGTGTGGAATATCGTGCACCAGTGATCCTGTATTACTGGGAGTGTGTGTCACTGTAGGATATACTGAGTGTGGGTCACTAACCGGTGTTGAACACTGTACGCCAGTGACCATGTATTACTGGGAGTGTCTGTCACTGTAGGATATACGGAGTGTGGGTCACTAACCGGTGTTGAACACTGTACGCCAGTGACCATGTATTACTGGGAGTGTCTGTCACTGTAGGATGTACTGAGTGTGGGTCACTAACTGGTGTTGAACACTGTACGCCAGTGACCATGTATTACTAGGAGTGTCTGTCACTGTTGGATATACTGAGTGTGGGTCACTAACCGATGTGGAGCAATTTACTCCAGTGACCAAAGATTACTGGGAATGTGTCTCAATGTAGGATATATTGAGTGTGGTTCACTAACCGGTGTGAAACACTGTATCCCAGTGACCATGTATTACTCGGAGTGTCTGTCACTGTTGGATATACTGAGTGTGGGTCACTAACCGGTGTGGACAACTCCCAGTGACCATGTATTACTGGGAGTGTGTGTCACTGTAGGAGATACTCTGTTTGAGTCAATAACCAGCGTGGGACACTGTACCCCAGTGACCATGTATTACTGGGAGTGTCTGTCACTGTAGGATCTACTGAGTGTGGGTCACTAACAAGTGTGGAACACTGTACCCCAGTGACCATGTATTACTGGGAGTGTCTGTCACTGCAGGATATACTGAGTGTGGGTCACTAACCGGTGTGGAACACTGTACCCCAGTGACCATGTATTACTGGGAGTGTCTGTCACTGCAGGATCTACTGAGTGTGGGTCACTATCCAGTGTGGAACACCGTACCCCAGTGACCATGTATTACTGGGAGTGTCTGTCACTGCAGGATCTACTGAGTGTGGGTCACTATCCAGTGTGGAACACCGTACCCCAGTGACCATGTATTACTGGGAGTGTCTGTCACTGTTGGATGTACTCAGTGTGGGTCACTATTTCTTCTACTTCCGCTTCTGAGGCATACTCTCAGAATCGAGGATAACTCGATTCCACACTCGAAATTATTTCCCAGAGTGCTGAAGAGTCCATTGCATGACCTACATTCTCTGTCACAGGTGGGGCAGATGGTGGTTGAACGAACGGGAGTGTGGGGTGCCTGGGTTGCTGCGCGCTCCTTCCGCTATCTACGCTTGGCTTCAGCTTGCTTTTGGCGATAAGACTCGAGGTGCTCTGCACCATGAGGCTGCTTTTCCTTCTCTTTGGACTGGCTTGGGCCAGGGTTGCCAGGTGTAGGTGGAGACATTGCAATTCTTCAAGGAGGTTTTGAGTGTGTCATGGTACGTTTACTCTGCTCACCTGTGGCTCGCTTACAATAACGAATCACCGAGTAGAGCGTTTGCTTTTTGAATCCCATGTCAGGCATGCCGACGATGTTTCCCACCCAACGGAGTTGATCGACTGTGGTCAATGCTTCGATGCTGGGGATATTGGCCTGACCGAGAACACTGACGTTGGTGCGTCACTCTGCCCAATTCATTTGCAGGAAATTGCGGAGGCAACGTTGGTACTTCTCCAGTGCTTTGAGGTGCCTGCTGTAAATATTCCATGTCTCTGAAGCCTATAGGAGGTCGGGTATCACCTCTGCCCTGTAGACCATGAGGTCCGGGGTTTGAGGTCCTGGTCTTCAAACACTTGCTTCCTCAGGCGTCCAAAGGCTGCACTGACACACTGAAGGCACTGTTGGACTTTGCCATCAAAGTCTGCCCTTGTTGACAGTAGGCTCCCGAGGTATGGAAAATGGTCCACATTGTACAGTGTATTGTCCAGTAAACCCGAGCTCCCCTGAAACTCTCAGCGGATGGCGAGTTTCCCTGCGCCTATCCTCACTGATACATTCTCAGGGCTCCATTTACAATTTAATTCACTCACCATTCACACTGGAAGTCCCCTCGCCCTCACCGGCTTTGGGCTGGGAATGAAAACTCTTGCAGTTTGCTGATCCTGACCCCGGAGTCTTCCTTTTTCTGAGCTGAGGATACCCGTCCTCTGTGGTGGACAGGGTCCTCGACCGTGTCAATCCAATTTGCTGCATTTAGCCACAGCCGAGGATTCCCCACCACTGTGGTGGAAAAGGCCCACCGCAGGGTCAATCCAATTTGCTGCATTACTTTCATCGCCCCTGATCCTCCCTACTCGAACCATGATAGGGTCCCCGTGTCCTCACCTTCCACTCAACCAACCCCCACATTCAAAAGGTCATCCTCTGCCATTTCTGTCCCTTCCTTCTTATTCCCATCATCAAACACATCCCCTTTCAGGATTCCCAATGGATCGGTCCCTCCATGTCAACCTGGGCCACTCCTGAATCGCCCCCAACAGTTCTCCCCTTCCACCGGACCTTCCAATGCGAAACCTGGGAAATGCAACACCTGCCCTTTCATCTCCATTCATTCCATCGTCCAGGGCCTTCAATCTGAAACAGTAATAGACGTGTATTTCCTCCAATGTAGTGTACTGTATTCCCTGTGCATGATGCAGTCTCCTGTAGATTGCGGGGACTAAACAGAGATTGTGTGATTACATTCCTGAACTTCTCCATTGTGTCTGGAAACGTGTCTCTCCCTCCCTCTGTCTCACACTCCCCCGGTCACTTGCCCCAATTCTACATCCCACTCTCAGTCTGACATCTCTAGCTTCGACCTTCGAAAATGTTCCCCTTTGAAACTCAATGAGGAACAGCATCACATGTTTCGATTACGCATTTATTGCAACCCAAACATAAAACTGAGTTTAAACTTTTCAGATCAATACTAGCGCTCCCGTTTCCTCAGACAGCATGTGCTGGTAATGAAGGATGTCTTCAGCAGAGCCACTGGGAGTGGAGGAGGTGTGAGCTGGTGCTTGGGAACCCCTCTCGGTATACGGCAGGAGGGCTGGTCTGCACCCCTGGGTCTATTGACCTTTCTCCACTACATTCCCGGGGCATGGGAGCCTCTGATCCTTGCCAGATTTGCCTAGCTCCCCATGCCTCCCCCGCCCACCGCCCCACTCTGAAATTCTGCTCTATCCAGTTACATCTCCTCTCGACCCATTTCCTGTTCCTTTACTTGTCCCATTTTACTTCCACCATCATCCCTTTGTCGTTGAATCACTCCTGCCCACCATCCCATCACAGACCTTCAACTTTGTTCTTTCCTCCTCCTACCACAACTTTCTCTGCCTCTAACATTGCCTTAAAACTGTTCATCGCTCACGTATTCCAGTATTGATGTAAGGTTATCACCTGAAACGTTATCTTTGTTTCTCTCTCCACAGATGCTGCCTGACATACTGAGTGCTTTCAGTTTTCTCTGTATTTTATCAGATTTATCACCGTTGGTGATAGCCTAAGCAGAGGGTGAGAGAGGGAGAGCGTGTGGGGCCTTGGGGAAGGCACACCTGCACCTCCTGGCCCACAACCAGGGCCGTGAAGGCACTTACACTGTACCCGAAGCTATCCTCGGCTGACTTTAACTGCCGGGTATCCCGAGGCCTGGGAAACACAGCCGGCCACAGTTAAACCCGTAAAACAGGTTAAACCAGAAGCTGCCAGCCGCATTAATACATTTATATTACCAAACCGCCCGCTGAGATGGCTCGGCTTCCCTCACACTGCCCCGTCTCTGCCAATCTCTGAAGCAGCAGGTTGGAGGTAGGTTGGGTTGGGATGATATACTTTACATGTTACCCCCTGACCCGACTTCCACCCGGTCGTTTTTGTGCTAAATTACAGGCGTTACTGTCTCGGCTCAGTCACCGAGAATGTGTGACCAGTAATTTACTGTCTCTTTCCCCTTCTGTTTATTGCAGTGAATTTAGTGGCGATTGTGATCCTGTCCCGGGGAAAGTGCGGGCTCTCCACCTGCACTACTCGCTACCTGGTGGCCATGGCAACGGCGGATCTACTGGTTGTCATCACTGACGTCATACTGTGGCGGATCAGTTGGTATTATTTCCCAGGATCTTTCCTGGATATCACCCCTGTGTGTAGTATTATCGCTATCCTGCCTTGTGCAGCCGCAGACTGTTCTGTCTGGTTCACCGTCACTTTCACCTTTGATCGATTTGTGGCCATTTGTTGCCAGAAGCTGAAAACCAAATATTGCACCGGGAGAACTGCGGCTGTGGTTCTGGCCACAACCGGCATTCTGCTCTGTTCAAAAAACATTCCTCTCTACTTTACACTTGAACCTGGGGAGATAATCGACAATGTTCCGTGGGACTGTTACACAATCCCAGGCTATTATATTGAGCCCGGCTGGGTGGGGTTTGACTGGTTTGATACGGTTTTAACCCCACTGCTCCCATTCGCTGTAATTTTGTTGCTCAACGCTCTGACAGTCAGACACATTTTATTGGCCAGTCGAGTCCGGAAGAGACTGAGGGGTGAGAGCAAGGAGGAGAATGGCAGTGACCCAGAGATGGAGAGCAGGAGGAAGTCTGTGATTTTACTCTTCACCATATCCAGCAGCTTCATACTGCTGTGGCTGGGATATGTTATAGATTTCTTATATTATAGCATTGCAGGAATAAATCCCGATGATTACAATGATTCTTTATCTACCTTTCAACAAGTCGGATATATACTGCAGAGTTTAAGTTGCTGCACAAACACATTTATTTACGGGGTGACCCAGTCCAAGTTCAGAGAGCAGTTGAAGAGTGCGGTGAAATATCCGGTTACCTCAATTAGACAATTAATTAATAAACAGAACAACTGAGCACAGCCCAGAGGTGGGTCCCAGTGTTTCCAGTCCAGGAATATAATATTTAGCCCCAGACTTCCATCCCCTGAAGTACACCAGAAATGGCTGGTGATCTGATAATACACCCAGCGATGTGTTTAGGACACGGCACTATTTCTGATTGACAATTCCCACATGGTCTTTTTGGACAGCACCACGAGCTTGTTGCATTCTGTCTGAGCTCTTCTGTAAAGGGTCACTACAGCTATTTAGTGAAGGAATTCATTGCAGCTTCCAGAGCGAGAGGCTTGTCAATAGGTAGTAGGCAGAGTGGAGCTGTAGTTCAGAGGATTACATTACATGGAATATACAGCACAGAAACATACACTTCGGCCTGACTAGTCTGTGCTGGTGTTTATGTTCCAGACCAGACTCCTCCTATTGCAAATACTTCGTCTCAGCCTCTCAGCATATCTTTCTATTTCATTTTCTCTCATTTACTCGTCTAGCTTCCCTTTGACAGCATCTGAGCTATGTATCTCAAATACTTCCTGTCGTAGGGAATTCCACATTCTAACCACTCTCTGAGTAAAGACATTGTTCTTTATTTCCCTATTGGTGTTATTAGTGATTATCTTCCATTTATGGCTCCACAGATTTGGATGCTCCCACGAGTATAAACTTTTCTCTCCCCATCAACCCGGTCCAAAACAATCATCATTTTCAAGACTTCTATCAGGACTCCTCTATGTTCTCTGTCTTCTACAGGAAACAAGCACAACCTGTTCAATCGTTCCTGATAACTGTTATCTCTCAGTTCTGGTGCCGTCCAACCAAAAATTTGTGAGACCGTACTAGTGCCCCCGTCACCATCTCCATTGCCCTAGCCACCGGCTCCATCCCTCTCCCTGTCCTTGTCACCGGTCTAAGGCTGAACCCAGCCATTAGCAACCTTGGTGTCTTATTTGAGCGGGAGATGGTCTTCCGACCCCATATCCACTCCATCACCAGGACAGCATCTTTGTGCCTCTGTTACATCGCCTGACTCAGTTCATTTGCTGCTCAAACCTTCATCCGTGCCTTTACTAGCTCTAGATATAACTCCTCCAATGTTCTCCTGGGCGGCTTCCAATCTCCCACCATCCATATACTTCAGCTCATCCAAAACTCTGCTCCTAACTTGCACCTTATCGCAATACCCCATCACACCTGTGCTCGCTGACCTACATTGGCTCCCTGTCCGACAGCGCCTCAATTTTAAAATGTTCATTCTTGTTTTCAAATCACTTCAGGGCCTCTGTAACCTGCACCAACACTTAGTCCTCCTGAGATCTCTGCGCTGCTCAAAATCTGGCAGATTGCACATCACTGATTTAAACTGCTCCACCAATGGCAGGCATGCTTTCAGCTACCTGGGTCCCAAGCTCTGAGATTCTCTCCCTAAACCTCTCCACCTCTCTAACTCCTCCTCCTCCTTCAGTTATCTGGGTCCCAAGCTCTGAGATTCTCTCCCTAAACCTCTCCACCTCTCTAACTCTCCTCCTCCTTCAGTTATCTGGGTCCCAAGCTCTGAGATTCTCTCCCTAAACCTCTCCACCTCGCGAACTCTCCTCCTCCTTTAAGATTCTCCTTAAGACTAAATATTTGATGAAGATTATTTGCTAAAACCTCCTTTTGTGCCTCGGTGACAAGTTGTCCTTTATTCCCTGTTGGATTTATTAATGGCTGTTTTAAATCTGTGCCCCTGAGTTTTGGTCTCTCCCGCAAGTTGAAACATCTTTTCTCCCTCTACCCTATCAAAGCCTTTCATATCCTGAAAGGCACATTCTGACCATCCCTCTGTCTCCACTTTGCTAAAGAAAAGAGCCACGGCCTTTTGAACATTTCCTGATAATACACCCTCTCAGTTCTGGTATCATTCCAGGAAATACACTTTGCACCTTCTCCAGTGCCTCAATGTCATTTTTATAATATTTACACCAAGGATCCAAACAAGTTGACATAACTTCAATGTTTTACAATTCTATCCCTCCAGACATGAACACAAGCCTGTTCTTTGTTTTTTATGCATTGATGAACCTGCATCGCTACATTTAGTGATTTGTGTAACTGTACCGTCCCAGCCCTCTGTTCCTCATTCCCGTTTAGATCATTGTTTTCCAAGGAGAATGTCACCTTCATATTCTTCCTATTAAAACGCACCAACTCACACTCCTCTATATTGATGTATTGTGTTCCGAACACAGATGAGACTGCACACAGGGAGGTTAAAGTAACAGTGACCTCAGTCTTTATTAAGACACTCCAGAATGAGGAACAGGCTTATATCGAGTGTTCCCAACGGATGCTGGAATCCCTTGGGACTTCAGGGGATGCGCTCCCTGGTGGTGGAACATGGTTTACAGATACACAACAGCTGTTCCTTTGCCAATTACATGCCCAGTCTGCAAGTTTATTATTGTATTCAATGTTTTCGCCGCTTACCTCCTCAGTGTTAACGATACACGCCCATTGTGGAAGCATCCACAAAATGTGAAATTTCACTCCCGATTCCCGAGTCTGAATTGGTTATGTAAATGTTGAACAGGAGAGGTCCCAGCACCAATGCTTGTGGAACATCACTTCTCACCTTTGCCAGTTTCGCTGCTTTTGATTTAAATTGACTTAGAAATAAACCCTAATTCACTGTTTCATTTGAATCGTTTTGCTGACCTGTGATACAGTTTTTAATGATTTGTTCACGTGAACCACAAGTTCACTTTGATCTTCTGGCCCATTCACTTTCTTATTTTCTAAGTGTAGGTGCTCGTAGAATCATAGAATTGTACAGCGCAGAGAGAGTCCATTCGACAAATCGTGCCGGCTCTGTCTCTTTGGTAGAGCTTTCCAATTAATCCCACTCCTCTGCTCTATCCCCTGTATCTTTTTTACTTCAAGTATTTTTGGCAAATTCCCTTTTGAAAGTTACTATTGAATCTGCTTCCACCTCCCTTTCAGACAGTTCATTCCAGATCACAACAACTCGCTGTTTAAACAAAATCTTCCTTCAGTCGCTTCTGGTTCTTTTGTCAATCACATTAAATCTGTGTCCTCTGGTTACCGACCCATCGGTCATTGGAAATAATTGCTTCTTTATTACTTTATTGAAACTATTTGTGACTTTGAAGACCTCTATTGAATCTCTTCTTCACCTTCTCTGCTCTAAGAGCAACACACCCAGCTTCTACAATCTCTCCATAATAACTGAAATCCCCCATCCCTGGAGCAATTCTGGTCAATCTCCCTTAACCATCTCAGCTCTAAGGAGAACAACCCCAGCATCTCCCGGCCCTCCACGTAACTGAAGGACCGTATTCCGGGAACCATTCTGGTCAATCTCTCAGTAACATAAGAACATGAGTACATAAGAAATAGGAACAGGAATAGGCAATTCTGCCCCTCGAGCCTGCTCTGCTGTGCAATAAGATAATGGCTGATCTGATCCTGGACTCAGCTCCACATCACCGCTCACTCCCCATAACCCCTTATCTCCTTATCACTCAAGGAACTGTCTATCTCTGTCTTAAGTGTTTTCAATGTCCTAGCTCCCACAGCTCTCCGAGGCAGAAAATTCCATAGATTTACAACCCTCTGAGAAGAAATTCCTCCTCATCTCTGCTTTAAATGGGTGGCCCCTTATTCTAAGACCATGCCCCCTAGTTCTAGTCTCCCCCATCAGTGGAAACATCCTCGTTGCATCCACCTTGTCAAGCCCCCTCATAATCTTATACATTTCGATAAGATCACCTCGCATTATTCTGAACTCCAATGAATAGAGGCCCAACCTACTCAACCTTTCCTCATAGGTCTACTACCCATCCCCGGAATCAACCTAGTGAACCTTCTCTGAACTGCTTCCAAAGCAAGTGTAGCCTTTCGTAAATACGGAAATCAAAACTGCACGCAGTATTCCAGGTGTGGCCTCACTAATACCCTGTATAACTGTAGCAAGACTTCCCTGCTTTTATACTCCATCCCCTTTGCAATAAAGGCCAAGATACCATTGGCCTTCCTGATAAATATCTGTACCTGCATACTATCCTTTTGTATTTCATGCGCAAGTACCCCCAGGTCCCACTGTACTGCGGCACTTTGCAAACTTTCTCCATTAAATAATAACTCGCTCTTTGCTTTTTTTCTGCCAAAGTGCATGACCTCAAACTTGCCAACATTATACTCCATCTGCCAATTTTTTGCCCACTCACTAAGCCTGTCCATGTCCTTTTGCAGATTTTATGTGTCCTCCTCACACATTGCTTTTCCTTCCATCTTTGTATCATCAGTGAACTTGGCTACGTTACATTCGGTCCTTTCTTCCAAGTTGTTAGTATAGATTGTAAATAGTTGGGGTCCCAGCACTGATCCCTGCAGCACCCCACTAGTTACTGATTGCCAACCAAAAAATGAACTATTTATCCCGACTCTCTGTTTTCTGTTAGTTAGCCAATCCTCTATTCATGATAAAATATTACCCCCAACCCCGTGAACTTTTATCTTGTGCAGTAACCTTTTATGCAGCTCCTTGTCAAATGTCTTCTGGGATTCGAAATACACCACATCCACTGGTTCCCCTTTATCTACCCTATTCGTTACATCCTCAAAGACCTTCAGCAAATTTGTCAAACATAACTTCCCCTTCATAAATCCATGCTGACTCTGTCTGACCGAATTTTGTTTTTCCAAATGTCCTGCTACTGCTTCTTTAATAATGGACTCCAACATTTTCCCAAGCACAGATGTTAGGCTAACTGGTCTATAGTTTACTGCTTTTTGTTTGCCTCCTTTATTAAATAGGGGCATTAAATTTGCAGTTTTCCAATCTGCTGGGACCTCCCCAGAATCCAGGGAATTTTTGTAAATTGAACCAATGCATCCACAATCCCTGCCACTACTTCTCTTAAGATCCTAGGATGCAAACCATCAGGTCCAATGGATTTACCTGCCTTTTGTCCCTTTATCTTACTGAGAACCACCTCCTTAGTGATAATGATTTTGATTGTGTTAAGTTCCTCCCCCGCTACAGCCCCATGACTATCCTCTGTTGAAATATTGTTAGTATCCTCTACCATAAAGACTGATACAAAATAATTGTTCAGAGTTTCTGCCATCTTCATGTTCCCCATTACTAGTTCCCCGGTCTCGTCCTCTAAGGGACCAACATTTACTTTAGCCACTTTTTTCATTTGCTATACCTATAGAAACTCTTGACCATCTCTGCTCAAATCGGAACAACACCAGCTTCTCCAGTCAATCCATATAACTGACGTCCCCATTCCTGGTACCATTCTGATCAATCTGCCCTTAACATCCTCTGTTCTAAGGAGAAGATCCCCAGTTCTCCAGTGTCTCCACGAAACTGAAGACCCTCATCCATGGAACCACTCTAGAATTTCTCTTCTGTACATGCTCCAATGCCTTGACATTTTTCCCAACGTGAGATGCCCTGAAATGAACACCATACCCCAGCTGAAGCCTGAACAGTGTTTTATAATATCTTAACATAACCTCCTTGCTTTTGTGCTCTATTGCTTTATTAATGAAGCATAAGGCACAGAATGACATTTAACATCCTTCTCAACTTGTCCGGCAGCCTTCAGAGATTTGTGTAAATACACCCCCAGGTCTCTCTGTGCTTGCTCTCCCTTTAAATTGTACAATTTAATTCATATTGCCTCTCCTTAATCTTCCTACCAACATACCTTACTTCACAATTCTCTGTGTTAAATTTAATCTGCCATGCATCTGCCCATTTAAATCAGAGTTAGGTTTATGTTGTAAGTGAAGGGTTTGGATTGGATTGAAACGCCATCCTGGAAGTGTAGGGTCAGGTCATGGACTTCTCTGTAGCTCTCAGGCCCTCTAGCCTGAATACAGTTGCTGGGCACTTAGGGCCTGTTTTATTCGATTAATGCAAAATTGGTAAGTAGCTCTTCTTTTTTCTTTTCTCTATCAGTAAGTAACAGTTAGCATTGTTGTTGCCACATTAAGTTTATCTAAGGGTTAATTCATGGCAAGAGAGCTCAGACACGTGTTATGCTCCCCCTGTACTATGTGTGAAGTCAGGGACGCTTCCAGTGTCCCTGACAACGACGTGTGCGGGAAGTGCATCCGCCTCCAGCTCCTGACAGACGGCATTGTGGTGCTGGAGCTGCAGGTGGATGAACTCTGGAGCATCCACGATGCTGAGAATGACGTGAGTAGCACATTTAGTGAGTTGGTCTTACTGCAGGTAAACGGTACACAGCCAGATAGCAAATGGGTGACCAGTAGGAAGAGCAGTGCATGGAAGGTAGTGCAGGGGTCCTCTGCGGTCATCCCCTGCTTTGGATACTGTTGAGGGGGATGACTCATCAGGGGAGGGCAGCAGCAGCCAAGTTCATGGCACCGTGGGTGGCTCTGCTGCACAGGAGGGCAGGAAAAAGAGTGGGAGAGCGATAGTGATAGGGTATTCGATTGTAAGGGGAATAGATAGACGTTTCTGCGCCCGCAACCGAGACTCCAGGATAGTATGATGCAAGGGTCAAGGATGTCTCGGAGCGGGTGCAGGACATTCTGAAAAAGGAGGGTGAACAGCCAGTTGTCGTGGTGCATATAGGTACCAACGATATAGGTAAAAAAACGGGATGAGGTCCTACGAGACGAATTTAGGGAGCTAGGCGCTAAATTAAAAAGTAGGACCTCAAAGGTAGTAATCTCAGGATTTCTACCAGTGCCACATGCTAGTCAGAGTAGGAATCGCAGGATAGCTCGGATGAATACGTGGCTTGAGCAGTGGTGCAAGAGGGAGGGGTTCAAATTCCTGGGACATTGGAACCGGTTCTGGGGGAGGTGGGACCAGTACAAACCGGACGGTCTGCACCTGGGCAGGACCGGAACCAATGTCCTAGGGGGAGTGTTTGCTCGTGCTGTTGGGGAGGAGTTAAACTAATATGGCAGGGGGATGGGAACCTATGCAGGGAGACAGAGGGGAATAAAATGGAGGCAGAAGCAAAAGATAGAAAGGAGAATAGTAAAAGTGGAGGGCAGAGAAACCCAAGGCAAAAAAACAAAATGGGCCACATGAAAGAAAAATTCTAAAGGGGCAAAGTGTGTTAAAAAGGCAAGCCTGAAGGCTCTGTGCCTCAAAGCGAGGAGTATTCAGACTAAGATGGACGAATTAATTGCGCAGACAGCAGTTAATGGATATGATGTAATTGGCATCACGGAGACATGGCTCCAGGGTGACCAAGGCTGGGAACTCAACATCCAGGGGTATTCAGCATTTAGGAAGGATAGACAGAAAGGAAAAGGAGGTGGGGTGGCGTTGCTGTTTAAAGAGGAAATTAATGCAATAGTAAGGAGGGACATTAGGCTGGATGATGTAGAATCGGTATGGGTGGAGCTGAGGAATACCAAAGGGCAGAAAACGCTAGTGGGAGTTGTGTACAGACCACCAAACAGGGATGTGTGCAATAAAGGTACAGCAGTTATCATGGGCGACTTTAATCTACATATTGATTGGACTAACCAAACTGGCAGCAATGCGGTAGAGGAGGATTTCCGAGAGTGCACTCGGGATGGTTTTATAGAACAATATGTCGAGGAACCAACTAGAGAGCTGGCCATCCTAGACTGGGTGATGTGTAATGCAAAGGGACTAATTAGCAATCTTGTTGTGCAAGGCCCCTTGGGGAAGAGTGACCATAATATGGTAGAATTCTTTATTAAGATGGAGAATGTCACCGTTAATTCGGAAACTAGGGTCCTGAACTTAAGCAAAGGGAACTTTGACGGTATGAGGCGTGAATTGGCTAGAATAGACTGGCAAAGGTTACTTAAAGGGTTGACGGTGGATAGGCAATGGCAAACATTTAAAGATCACATGGATGAACTTCAGCAATTGTACATCCCTGTCTGAAGTAAAAATAAAACGGGGAAGGTGACTCAACCGTGGCTAACAAGGGAAATTAAGGATAGTGTTAAAGCCAAGGAAGAGGCAAATAAATTGGCTAGAAAAAGCAACAAACCTGAGGACTCAACAGAGGATGACTAAGGGTTTAATTAAGAGGGAGAAAATAGAGTACGAGAGGAAGCTTGCAGGGATCATAAAAACTGACTGCAAAAGCTTCTATAAATATGTGAACAGAAAAAGATTAGTAACAACAAACGTAAGTCCTTGCAGTCGGATTCAGGTGAATTTATAATGGGGAACAAAGAAATGGCAGACCAATTGAACAAATACTTCGGTTCTGTCTTCACAAATGAAGACACGAATGTACTAGGGGACAGTTGGTCGAGTGAGAAGGAGGAACTGAAAGGTATCCTTATTAGGCGGGAAATTGTGTTAGGAAAATTGATGGGATTGAAGGCCGATAAATCCCCGGGGCCTGATAGTCTGCATCCCAGAGTACTTAAGGAAGTGGCCCTAGAAATAGTGGATGCATTGGTGATCATTTTCCAACAGTCTATTGACTCTGGATCAGTTCCTATGGACTGGAGGGTAGCTAATGTAACACCACTTTTTAAAAAAGGAGGGAGAGAGAAAATGGGTAACTATCGACCGGTTAGCCTGACATCAGTAGTGGGGAAAATGCTGGAATCAATCATTAAGGATGAAACAGCAGCACATTTGGAAAGCAGTGACAGGATCGGTCCAAGTCAACATGGATTCATGAAAGGGAAATCATGCTTGACGAATCTTCTGGAATTTTTTGAGGATGTAACTAGCAGAGTGGACAAGGGAGAACCAGTGGATGTGGTGTATTTGGACGTTCAAAAGGCCTTTGACAAGGTCCCGCACAAGAGATTGGTGTGCAAAATCAAAGCGCATGGTATTGGGGGTAATGTACTGACGTGGATAGAGAACTGGTTGGTAGACAGGAAGCAGAGAGTCAGGATAAACGGGTCCTTTTCAGAATGGCAGGCAGTGACTAGTGGGGTGCCGCAGGGCTCAGTGCTGGGACCCCAGCTCTTTACAATATACATTAATGATTTAGATGAATGAATTGAGTGTAATATCTCCAAGTTTGCAGATGAGATTAAACTGGGTGGCGGTGTGAGCTGTGAGGAGGACGCTAAGAGGCTGCAGGGTGACTTGGACAGGTTAGGTGAGTGGGCAAATACATGGCAGATGCAGTATAATGTGGATTAATGTGAGGTTATCCACTTTGGGGGCAAAAACACAAAGGCAGAATATTATCTAACTGGTGGCTGATTAGGAAAAGGGGAGGTGCAACGAGACCTGGGGGTCATGGTACATCAGTCACTGAAAGTGGGCATGCAGGTACAGCAGGCGGTGAAGAAGACAAATGGTATGTTGGCTTTCATAGCTAGGGGATTTGAGTATAGGAGCAGGGAGGTCTTACTGCAGTTGTACAGGGCCTTAGTGAGGCCTCACCTGGAATATTGTGTTCAGTTTTGGTCTCCTAATCTGAGGAAGGACATTCTTGCAACTGAGGGAGTGCAGCGAAGGTTCAGCAGACTGATTCCCGGGATGGCAGGACTGAAATATGAGGAGAGACTGGATCGACTGGGCTTGTATTCAGTGGAGTTTAGGAGGATGAGAGGGGATCTCATAGAAACATGTAAAATTCTGAGCGGGCCAGAAACTCCTTTTAGCGCGATCTTTTCACCTCTGGGCAAAGTTTACAACAACATTATTTACAACAACCTTTACAACAACAACAGCAGCAGCAACTAGTTGAAATCATATATAGAGTTATGCCATATTGTCAGCCCATTGTCTCAGGTCATTAGACAATCAGACAAGGTTCCATACAGGGTTTACATAACTTCTCTGCTGTTTAATTATAATCCTCTATAAATGATCTCCAGTGCTTCATTTGCACTTGTTTGGCCTTATTATCCTCCATTGCTACATTTAGTGACTTGTGTATCTGTACCCAGAGATCCCTTTACACCTCTGCCCCATGTGTACCCTTAGTTTCCAAGGGTAGCTTGGGTCATTATCTCTCCGACCAAAATGCTCCAACTCACACTGATCCATATTGAAAATCGTTTGATATTTACATGAACATTATGCATGTTTGTGTACGATAGAATTAATTAAAAGTTTTTAGTTCTTCATGTAAAAAATCTATTTAAAAAAAGATAACTAATCACAAATGAGTGAGAGAAAAGGAACTGCATAATAATGCATTTACACGACATAACCATCACTCCGTTACACGGTTATGCATCAGCAAACAATCCAAAAGCCCAAGGTGAGCTGAAAGAGGTAGATATATTCGTGCAATTTGTATTCATTTTAAAGTTGTCAACCTATTAGCCGCATCTCCTGATAGGTCCTTACTACACAGTATAAATGCACACGAGGCCCATGCTTGAGAGAAGGTCAGTCTGTGACCTGTCCTTTATTCCTTAGCACTCAAGTGATGAAGGTGGGTGGAGCTTCCCCTTTTATACCTGAAGGTCCAGGTTAGGAGTGTCTCCCACCTAGTGGTCAGTGTTCTCACAGTGTACAACTTAAGTCAGTTTATACATGGGTTACAATGCTGGTTGAATACATGACATCACCTGTGGTTTACGCTCCCTTGTAGAGCGCCTGAGTTGGGGCTCCGGTTGTTGGGCGCTGGCCTGAGTGTCTGCTGTTTGCGGTGCCTCAGGCCTGTCCGGACTGCCCACAGTGACTGGGCTCTCCTCCCTTTGGTTCCGGTGTTCGGTCACCTGTGGTGGAGTGAACTCTATATCGTGTTCTTCCTCTGCTTCTTCTATGGGGTTGCTGAACCTCCTTTTTGTTTGATCCACATGTTTGCGGCAGATTTGTCCATTAGTAAGTTTAACGACCAAAACCCTATTTCCCTCTTTGGCAACCACAGTGCCTGCGAGCCATTTGGGCCCTGCAGCGTAGTTGAGGACAAAAACAGGATCATTTACATCAATACATCGCGCCCTCGCATTCCTGTCATGGTAGTGATACTGTGACTGGCGCCTGCTCTCGACAATTTCTTTCATGGTGGGGTGTATAATAGATAATAGGGTTTTGAGCGTCCTTTTCATTAGCAGCTCTGCGGGTGGAACCCCTGTGAGCGAGTGTGGTCGGGATCTATAGGCCAACAGGAGGCGTGATAAGCGGGTTTGTAGGGAACCCCCTTGGAATCTGAGCATCCCGTGTTTGATTATCTGCACTGCTCGTTCTGCCTGGCCGTTTGAGGCCGGCTTGAACGGTGCCGTTCTAACATGGTTAATTCCATTGCCTGCCATGAAGTCCTGGAATTCAGTGCTTGTGAAGCACGGGCTATTGTCGCTGACCAAGATGTCCGGTAGACCGTGGGCGCCGAACATTGCCCGTAGACTTTCTACCGTGGCAGAGGATGTGCTTGAATTTAAAATGTCACACTCGATCCATTGGGAGTAGGCGTCTACTACAACCAAAAACATTTTCCCCATGAAAGGATCTGCGTAGTCCACATGGATGCGTGACCAAGGCTTGGCGGGCCATGGCCAGGGGCTAAGGGGGGCTTCCCTGGGCGCATGGCCCAGCTGGGCACACGTGTTGCAGCTGCGAACACAAAGTTCCAGATCTGCGTCTATCCCTGGCCACCAAACGTGTGACCTGGCAATTGCCTTCATCGTGACAATGCCCAGGTGCCCATTGTGGAGTTCTCTGATGAACACCTCTCTGCCCATCTGGGGCATGACTATGTGGTTTCCGCACAGTAGGCAATCGGCCTGAATCGAGAGTTCATCCTTGCGCCTGTGAAATGGTTTAAATTTCTCAGGGCATGCCCTGTATGTGGCTGCCCAGTCCCCATTCAAGACACATTTCTTGACTAGAGACAATAGCGGGTCTCTATTTGTCCAGCCTTTAATCTGACGGGCTGTCACGGATGAGCCTTCGCTTCTGAAAGTTTCAACAGCCATGACCATCTCAGCAGCATGCTCGGTAGCCCCCTCAGTGGTGGCTAGTGGGAGCCTGCTGAGTGCATCGGCGCAGTTTTCGGTGCCCGGTCTGTGCCGAATTGTGTAGTCATAGGCAGCTAACGTGAGTGCCCACCTCTGTATGCGGGCCGATGCGTTTGCATTTGTGGCCTTGTTGTCGGCCAAAAGGGACGTTAGGGGTTTGTGATCTGTCTCCAGCTCAAATTTCCTGCCAAACAGGTACTGGTGCATTTTCTTTACCGCATATATACACATGCGAGCGCCTCCTTTTCTACCATCCCGTAGCCCCTTTCTGCCTGGGACAGACTCCTGGAGGCATAAGCTACCGGCTGTAACTGACCCTTGGCATTGACATGCTGCAACACACACCCGACACCATAGGACGACGCATCGCACGTTAACACAAGTTTCTTACATGGGTCATATAGCGTTAACAGATTGTTGGAACATAACAAATTGCGTGCTCTATTAAAAGCCCTTTCCTGGCTGTCCCCCCAGACCCATTCGTGACCTTTGCGTAGGAGCACGTGTAGCGGCTCTAGCAGCGTGCTCAATTTGGGAAGAAAGTTACCAAAATAGTTCAGGAGCCCCAGGAACGAACGCAGCTCCGTCATGTTACGGGGTCTGGGTGCTCTCTGGATCGCTTCCGTCTTGGATGCAGTAGGTCTGATCCCATCTGCTGCTACCCTCATCCCCAGGAATTCTACCTCTGGAGCTAGGAAGATGCACTTTGCCTTTTTCAGTCGCAGACCTACCCGGTCCAGTCTGCGTAGCACCTCCTCCAGGTTGTGGAGATGTTCTTCAGTATCGTAACCCGTGATGAGGATGTCGTCTTGAAAAACCACCGTCCCTGGAATCGACTTGAGGAGGCTTTCCATATTTCGTTGGAAGATCGCGGCGGCCGAGCGAATCCCGAACGGACATCTGTTATACTCAAACAACCCCTTGTGTGTCGTGATGGTGGTCAGCTTCTTCGACTCACTCACCAGCTCCTGGGTCATGTAAGCTGAGGTCAGGTCCAATTTTGAAAAAAGTTTGCCACCGGATAACGTCGCAAAGAGGTCCTCCGCTCTCGGTAGCAGGTACTGGTCTTGGAGTGACACCCGATTGATGGTGGCCTTGTAATCACCACATATCCTGACCGACCCATCCGCCTTGAGCACCGGCACAATCGGGCTCGCCCAGTCACTGAATTCGACTGGTGAGATGATGCCTTCCCTCAGCAGGCGGTCCAATTCGCCTTCTATCTTTTCGCGCATCACGTACGGCACCGCTCTGGCCTTGTGGTGTACTGGTCTGGCGTCTGGGTTTATGTGAATCACTACCTTGGCCCCCATGAAAGTGCCGATGCCGGGTTGAAATAATGAGTCAAATTTGTCCAGGATCTGTGAGCATGATACTCGCTCCACAGAGGAAATTGCATTGACATCGCCCCATTTCCAGTTCATGACAGCAAGCCAACTCCTCCCCAGTAGTGCGGGACCGTCCCCTGGGACAATCCAGAGTGGCAACCTGTTCTCCGAATCTTTGTGGGTCACGACTACCGTGGCGCTGCCTAGCACCAGAATGATCTGCTTTGTGTAAGTCCGTAGCTGTGCGTCAATCGGCGATAATTTTGGCCTCCTGGCCTTGGATGCCCACAACTTTTCGAACTGTTTGATACCCATCAGGGACTGGCTGGCCCCCATGTCTAACTCCATTGATACTGGGATGCCATTGAGGAGCATTTTCATCATTATTGGTGGCGTCCTGGTGTATGAACTGTATACGTGCTCCACATGAACTCGCTGAACTTCAGCTTCCAGCGATTTCCCCCAGTGTCCATTTCTGCAATTTCTGCAGGTATTTTGCTCATCTCTGCAAACTCCGGCTGAATGTATGCCTCCACACCTCCAGCATGAGTTACGGTTTGAAACAAAAGGTCCCTTGCCAGTCGATCGTCCCTGACTGCCCCTGTTATTGTCTTTGAGTGCACTATTAACAGGTGTTGATGGCCCCATTACTGGCCGCATTGTCCCTTGCAATGGTGTGAATCGCTGTTGAGCTTGCCATTGTCTCTGTCGAACTCCCCCTCTGGGTTCGACTACATGTTGGGGCATGCCTGACTGCCCTTGTCTGCCTGGAGAACTGTGTGCTGCTTTAACAATGTTGAATCTCTGTCCCAACCATTCCTTAACACAGTACCTCTCGTCTGTTCTGCTAGTGGCCATGCTCGCGTGGTTTAAATCCTAGTTTCTTGTCGCCATTGATACGTCCTTACTACACAGTATAAATACACACGAGGCCCATGCTTGAGAGAAGGTCAGTTTATTCCTTAGCACTCAAGTGATGAAGGTGGGTGGAGCTTCCCCTTTTATACCTGAAGGTCCAGGTTAGGAGTGTCTCCCACCTAGTGGTCAGTGTTCTCACGGTGTACAACTTAGGTCAGTTTATACATGGGTTACAATGCTGGTTGAATACATGACATCTCCCATGTGACCATAGCAAGAGCAGCACAAGCAGCAGGAACAGTGACTTTCCTCGGGCGCTGACATCCTGCACATCCACATAAGTAATTAGAATATTAATCATAATACAAACAGACAACCAGCACATTAAATTGCCGTAATTCTTTTGTTCAAGGTATAAAAAAGAATTGAACAAAATGGGCCGCAATTTCAAACTGCAATCATTTCCATTAATAAAGGTGCTCTTCTTGTACCAGCACCATGCCTTGTAACATGTCAGAAATGAGACACTTATTCACAAGTGCAGAAAAACACACACACACTGTGCATCACCGAATTAAAAACCAAATGCAGGGAGAGCTATGATTTAACAGAAATAAACATTCATCTTTCTTCCTGGACAGGACAACCAATCAGTCTGACTTGGAAATGTTTACTAATATGGTGAATTAAAGATGTTAAAATACAAAATTTGCTTCTAATGTTTTTCTCTCAAACATTCGGCACTATATTAATCCCTGCTCTTATGACCAAAAGTGTTGAATTAGTTTAGGTACTTCCCAATTAAATAGTGGGAAACAAACTTCATGTACTCTCAATATTTATTCTCTTATTTCAAACATATATCCCAAATCTAAATTGTACATTGGCAGTTCAATCAAAGTATTTTCTGTGTAGTTCTCAAAAAACAGATAGTGGTTTCTTCTAAAGTCGCTTCCTGCTATTTTATACATCATTACATAACTCTTGTTTCTATTAACATTCCATAAAACGTTGAGGAGGAAATCTATATTTACATTTTTCCTGAGACTTGTTTGGAGTGTAGAACGACAGACAAAATAAAATAGTTCACAACAGCAATAAAGAGCGGATGCTGGAATCTGAAACTAAAACAGAAAATGCTGGAACTACTCAGAAGGTCAGGCAGCTTCTGTGGAGAGAGAAACTAAGGTAATCATTTAGGTCTGTGAGCTTTCTGTCAGAACTGGAAGCAGTTAGAGATGTAACAGATTTTAACCAGGTGCAGAGGCAGGATTGAACCACTCCTGTCTTCCACCATAACACACACCTTTCCTTTTGTTCTTTCCTTCCCTGGACCTGAGCTGGGGACTCGGTGAGCCGAAGGATTGTTGTCTTTAGCCTCCTCCCAGCAGCCACAGAACATGTGCTGCACCTCCACCTGTGTTGTTCCGGATGAGCAGAAATTTTCTCCAATTGAATATTGGGAAGACTGAAGCCATTGATTTCGGTCCCCACCACAAACTCCGTTCCCTAGCTACTGACTCCATCCCTTTCCCCATCTACTGTCTGAGACTGAACCGGGCTGTTTGCAACCTTGCTGTTACATTTGACCCTGAAATTAGCTTTCTACCACATATCCACAGCATAACTAAGACCACCTAATTCCATCTCCGTAACATCGCCCGTCTCCGCCCCTTGCCTCAGCTCATCCGCTGCTGAAACCCTCGTCCATTCCTCCGCTACCTCGAGACATGACTATTCCAACACACTCCTGGTTGGCCTCCCACATTCTACCCTATGTATACTAGAGGTGATCCGAAACTCTGCTGCCCATGACCTAACTCGCACCAACTTCCGGTCACACATCACCCCTGTGTTCGCTGAACTACATTGGCTCCTGGTTAAACAACGCCTTAATTTCAAAATCCTCGTCCTTGTTTTAAAATCCCTCGATTGCCCTTACCTCCTCTCTATCTATGTAACCTCCTCCACCACACAACCCTAGAGATATCTGCAACCCGCTAATTCTGTCCTCTTGAGCATCCCTGATTATAATCGCTCCATCATTGGTGGTCGTGCCTTCTGTTGTCTAGGCCCCAAGCTCTGGAATTTGTTCCCTAATCCTCTCCACCTCCCAACCTCTTTTTCCCCTTAAAGATGTCCCTTATAACCTTCCTCATGCACCAACTGTTTGATCACCTGCACTAATTTCTACTTGTGTTGTTCAGTGTCAAGTTTGTTTTATCTCATAATACACCTATGGAGCACCTTGGGACATTTCGCAACATTAAAGGCACTATATAAATATTGTGTTGTTGTAGGTCCAAAATGTGACTGCTGTGCAGTCTCCGGGAATGGACTAGACAAACCTCAGTCTCACACTTTCTCTTTCTCTCTCTCTCTCTCTCTCTCTCTCTCTCATTCCCCCTCTTTTGCTGTCTATCTCTCTCTCTCTCCATTTCTGTATGACACTGTCTCGCAGTCTCCCTCGATCTGTCTGTCCCTCTCTCTCTTTCTCTGTCACTGTATGTCTGTCTGTGTCTCTGTCACTGTTTCTCTCAGTGTCTCTCTCACGCACACCACTATCTCTCTGTCCCTCTCCCTCTCTCTCTCTGTCACTGTATGTCTGTCTGTGTCTCTGTCACTGTTTCTCAGTCTCTCTCTCACTCACACCATTATCTCTCTGTCCCTCTCTCTCTCTGTCACTGTATGTCTGTCTGTGTCTCTGTCACTGTTTCTCTCAGTGTCTCTCTCACGCACACCACTATCTCTCTGTCCCTCTCCCTCTCTGTCACTGTTTGTCTGTCTGTGTCTCTGTCTCTTTCTCTCACTGTCTCTCTAACTAACACCACTATCTCTCTGTCCCTCTCCCTCTCTGTCTCCCCTCTCTTCCCCCCACTCTCTATAGCCCCTCTCCCGATTTCCCTCAGCCATGCTCACTCCAGTATCTCTCACTCCCCAGTCTTTGTCTCTCAATCTCTCCCACTTTCTCTCCTAAATCTCATTCTCTCCCACTCTATCTCTCTCCCCTCTTTCGAATTGTCCCAGCCTCACTATCCAATAGTTTCTCGCTCCCACTCTCTCTCCACCACTGTTGATCCGGATTCTTTTCCTTCAATCTGTTTCAGTGAATACACTGACGCGAACACAGATTGTGCTTTAAATAAAGCAGTCTTTATTTCTCACCGGCCGGCCGAGACTTATCAGACAGAAGGAGTACCCTCTTGATAGAGCGTACACCCTTCCTACGGACAAGTAAGTTTACATTGCGAAAGCACACAGTTATACATTTTTTGGTACAAGATAACAAGATACAATTAGAGTGACATCCTAATTCATCCTATCCCCTTTTGGTCCCTCCTTTCCATTGTCCACTCATGAGCCAACATCTATAGTAGCTGTTTTTACTAAAGCTTATGCATTGTTTCTAAATGTTACAATTTTTACTGGCATGATTAGTAGCTTAAAACCTTGAGACAGTCTGTTAATTGTGCTGATGTTGTATTATTTGCCATCTGACATTCTCTTAGTTATTTTTCCATGGCTTATACATTTTCATATATCCATTTTACTTATCCACAGTAGTTGGTGGGTGTCCTCTTCGGGTTGCTCGTAGCCGTTAGTGAAACGCAATTTGGTTTGGTCCAAATGTTTTCTGCACGTTAGTCCTTTGGCCAATTTGACCTGAAACACCCTACTCCCTTCTTTGGCTATGACCATACCAGCGAGCCATTTGGGACCATGTCCATAATTGAGTACAAACACAGGGTCATTGACCTCAATATCACGTGATAAATTTGCGCGATCATGGTACATGCTTTGTTGATGCTGCCTGCCCTCGACTTGATCATGAAGATCAGGGTGGACAAGAGAGAGCCTTGTTTTGAGCACCCTTTTCATGTGCAGCTCAGCTGGGGGAACCCCGGTGAGCGAGTGGGGTCTGGTGTGGTAGCTGAGCAGAACTCGGGTCAGCCGGGTCTGCAGGGAGCCTTCCGACACACGTTTCAAGCTTTGCTTGATGGTTTGAACTGCCCGTTCTGCCTGGCAGTAAGATGTGGGCTTGAACGGGGCAGATGTGACGTGCTTGATGCCATTGTGGGTCATGAATACCTTGAATTCAGCACTGGTGAAACACGGCCCATTGTCGCTGACTAGGACATCAGGCAGACCGTGTATGGCAAACATGGCTCGTAGGCTTTCGATAGTGGCAGTGGATGTGCTTACAAACATTATTACACATTCAATCCATTTTGAATAAGCATCCACAACAACCAAGAACATTTTGCCTAGAAATGGGCCCGCATAGTCAATGTGGAACCTAGACCACGGTTTGGAGGGCCACGACCACAAGCTTAGCGGTGCTTCTCTGGGTGCTTTGCTCAGTTGAGAGCAAGTGTTGTACTGGTGCACACATGACTCTAAATCTGAGTCGATGCCGGGCCACCACACATGGGACCTGGTCATCATTACAATGCCTGGGTGGGTGCCGTGTAGGTCATGTATGAACGTTTCTCTGCCTTTCTTGGGCAAGACCACGCGATTACCCCACAAGAGACAGTCCGCTTGTAAGGACATTTTGTTCTTACGCCTGTGAAATGGCTTAATCTCTTCCTGCATCTCTGCTGGGACACTGGACCAGTTCCCATGGAGGACAGTTTTTTTTACCAGGGACAGTAAAGGGTCTTGGCTGGTCCAGGTCCTGATCTGGCGGACCGTAATAAGTGACTTTTCATTTTCGAATGCATCCACCACCAAGAGCAAGTCTGCAGGCTGTGCCATTTCCACCCCGGTGGTGGGCAATAGTAGCCGACTGAAAGCATCAGCACAGTTCTCTGTGCCTGGTCTGTGGCGGATTACATAGTTGTGTGCCGACAGAGTGAGCGCCCATCTTTGGATGTGGGCAAAGGCATTAGTGTTAATCCCTTTGCTCTCTGAGAATAGCGATATGAGCGGCTTATGGTCAGTTTCTAGCTCGAACTTGAGACCAAACAGATACTGGTGTATTTTTTTCAGCCCGTAAACGCATACCAGAGCTTCATTTTCAATCATGCTGTGGGCCCTTTCGGCCTTGCACAGACTCCTGGATGCATAGGCAACCAATTGCAAAATCCCCAATTCGTTAGCCTGTTGTAACACACACCCGACCCCGTATGACAACACATTGCAAGCTAGCACTAATCTTTTACATGGGTTATACAGAACAAGCAGCTTGTTTGAACATAACAGATTTCTGGCTTTCTCAAAAGCAACCTCTTGTGATTTCCCCCATACCCAGTTGTCTCCCTTGCGCAGTAGCACATGTCGGGGTTCGAGCAAGGTGCTTAACCCGGGTAGGGAATTACCCAAATAGTTGAGGAGTCCCAGGAACGACCGCAGCTCCGTCACGTTCTCTGGTCTCGGTCTTGGCGTCAGTGGGTCTGATGCCGTCTGCCGCGATATTTCTCCCAAAGAGCTCGACCTCTGGCACCAGGAAAACACACTTCGAGTGTTTCAATCTGAGTCCCACGTGGTCTAGCCGACTTAGAAAATCTTCCAGGTTCTGCAACTGTTCAATGGTGTCCCGATCTGTGACCAGTCTGTCGTCCTGGAAAACCACGGTGCAGGAACTGACTTTAGCAGGCTCTCCATGTTTCGTTGGAAAATTGCCCCAGCCGAACGAATCCTGAACAGGCATCTATTATAGATGAACAGACCTTTGTGTGTGATGATGCAGGTGAAGTCTTTCAAAGATTCTTCCGGCTCCTGCGTTATGTAGGCCGAGGTCAGGTCCAACTTAGTGAATGTCTTTCCTCCAGCCAGGGTCGCAAATAGGTCGTCTGCCTTGGGTAGGGGGTACTGGTCCTGTCGTGAAAAATGGTTAATCGTTACTTTATAGTCCCCACAAATTCTGACCGTGCCGTCCTCTTTAAATAGCGGGACAATCGGACTGGCCCACTCGTTGAATTCCACCGGCGCAATGATGCCTTCTCTCTGCAGCCTGTCCAGCTCAATTTCCACTTTCTCTCGCATCATGTACGGTACCACCCGTGCCTTGTGGTGGATAGGTTGTGTACCGGGAACCAAGTGGATCTGCACTTTCGCCCCCGAGAAACTTCCAATGCCTGGCTCGAACAACGATGGAAATCTGCTCAGAATCTGCGTACATGAGTCGCCGTCGACGAACAAAAGTGCTCAGATGTCATCCCAGTTCCAGCAGATTTTTCCTAGCCAGCTTCTGATGAACAGTGTGGGGCCATCCCCTGGCACAATCCATGGTGGGAGTTCGTGCACTGCTCCATCATAGGAGACTTTGACTTCTGCGCTGCCAATTACAGAGATCAGTTCTTTGGTGTAAGTTCTTAGTTTGGGGCTGAGCTTGGGCCTGTGTGCCTTGTTGCACCACAACCTGTCGAAGGCCTTTTTGCTCATTATGGACTGACTCACACCTGTGTCTAGTTCCATGGATACTGGAATAATACCATTCAGTTCAATTTTTAACATTATCGGTGGACATTTTGTGGTGAAGGCGTGTACCCCGTACACTTCTGCCTCCTCGGTTCGAGTCTCTAGTTCAGCCTGATCCACCATGGATCAATCTTCCTCTGCAACATGGTGGTTTGCAGGGTTTGCAGCTCGCCTGCACATTCACTGGAGGTGTCCCATTGTTCTGTAGCTGTTGCTTGCATAGTGCTTAAAGCAGCATTGATAGGCCCGATGATCATCGCCACAGCACCAACAAGGTGTTAACTGCCTCGCATTAACAATTGATGGCAGACTCTGGGTCATCTGAGGTCGTGCAGCAGCCGGTGTGTACGTTCTGCCATGTATATTCATGCTCGAAAACAATGTTACTTTGTGCACAGTACTAGCCAAAACCTCTTTATGCTGCAAAATTTGTTTGGAGTTATCGCTGGTCGACATAAATGCCTGGGCTATGGTTATGGCTTTGCTCAGATTCGGTGTTTCAGCAGTTGATACATTGGCCATGAGGTTAGCCTTCGCAAACTAAGCACAAAAAAGTCTCAGCCTTTGTTCAAGGAATCCATCAAATTCGCAATATCCTGCAAGGCGCCTTAATTCGGCAACGTAGCTTGCCACTTCCTGGCCCTCGGACCGCTGACACGTGTAGAACCGATACCTCGCCATCAAAACATTTTCCTTCAGATTTAAGTGCTCCCGGACCAGCGTACACAATTCTTCAGAGGATTTGGTTGTTGGTTTTACCGGAGCTAGAAGATTCTTCATGAGGCCATAGGTTGTTGACCCACAGACGGTGAGGAGGATCGTTTGGCAGCGTTCTCGTCCCCTTCCAGCTCGTTGGCCATGAAGTATTAGTCGAGTCTCTCCACGAAGGCTTCCCAATCATCCCCTTCTGAGAACATCTCCAGGATACCAACTGTTCTTTGCATTTTCACGCGTTACCTCGTTGCCAATTATTATGCTCATAATAAAGGATGAAACTGAGTACGTGCAATGAGTAAGTGTGACCTTAGCTCCTTTAATTAGACTCGAGTGCAGATACAGCATGGGAGGCCTGCTTATATACTGTGCTCCCAAGGGATGCTGGGATCCCTTGGGACTCCAACAGGTAGGCCCTCTGGTGGCCGTGGAGCAGAAGGAGCAGTGTGGCGGTGTACCACTCCAGGGAGCAGCACGTGCTGGAGCAGGAGAGCAACGGCAGTGAAAAGGGACTTCACCAAGATCCAGGTCGGTGATTGGAGCATGGGCAGATACAGCAGGAGGTTGGGGCGAAGGAGCGGTGAGAGATTGTAGAGGGACGTGATCGGGGCCCAGAAGAGGCGAGGGCCCAGGGGCAGCACGGGCCAGCCCACACCGCGATATGTGTGCGCAGTAGGTCTGTGCAGCAGAACTGGTCTCCAGTCGTCTTGGTTAATCCTTGCTACTGGACCAAGACCTAGCTCTGTCAAGCCCGTGTGGTGGCTGGTGTGCAATGGTCACCCCACATTAAAAAACTCCAAGCACAGGCATCTTCCACCCTTCAAGATTTAGTTAGGACCTGGAATTTTAGATCTATCATTGAAACATCTGTGAACTTTTGACGTGGAAGCAAGTCATCCTCAGTTCAAGGGACTGCCTATGATGATGATGGGGATACAGGTTACCAAGGGTTAAATACATAACAAATAGTATGCAGGTACAGCAAGTGATCAGGAAGGCCAATGGTATCTTGGCCTTTATTGCAAAGGGGATGGAGCATAAAAGCAGGGAAGTCTTGATATAGCTATACAAGGGTATTGGTGAGGCCACACCTGGAGTACTGCGTGCAGTTTTGGTATCCATATTTAAGAAAGGATATACTTGCTTTGGAGGCAGTTCAGAGAATGTTCACTCGGTTGATTCCGGAGATGAGGGGGTTGACTTGAAGAAAGGTTGAGGAGGTTGGGCCTCTACTCATTGGAATTCAGAAGAATGAGAGGTGATCTTATCGAAATGTATCAGATTATGAGGGGGCTCGACAAGGTGGACGCAGAGAGGATGTTTCCACTGATGGGGGAGACTAGAACTAGGGGGCATGATCTTAGAATAAGGGACTGCCCATTTAAAACTGAGATGAGGAGGAATTTCTTCTTTCAGAGGGTTGTAAATTTGTGGAATTTGCTGCCTCGGAGAGCTATGGAGGCTGGGTCATTGAATAAATTTAAGACCGAAATAGACAGTTTCTTGACCGATAAGGGGATAAGGGGTTATGGGGAGCAGGCGAGGAAGTGGAGCTGAGTCCATGATCGGATCAGCCATGATCGTATTGCATGGCGGAGCAGGCTCGAGGGGCAGTATGGCCTACTCCTGCTCCTATTTCTTATGTTCTTATATTAGTACAAGTGACTGCTCACAAATGTGAGTTATTTCAAAGCTCAGTTGAGTACTTAGGGCACAGATTAGACAAAGATGGTTTATATCCAACCAAGGGAAAGCTGGATGCAATCAGGAATGCACCCACTCCCAAGAATGTCACTGAACTTCGATCATTTTTAAGTCTTTTGAACTGTTATGAGAAGTTCCTAACAAATTTGGCTACAGTGTTACATCCACTGAATGAACTTGTGAAAAAACAGGTCCATTGGAAGTGTCAGAAGAATGCGATACAGCATTCAAGGAGTGTAAAAGCAAATTGGTAGAGAGCACCATGTTAGTTCACTGACGTATGTAAGGAGATCATGCTAGCCTCTCCGTATGGAGTTGGGGCAGTGATCTCTCATGTACTACACAGTGGGGAGGAGAGGCTTCACGCACTCTCAGTGCCAGTGAGCGTAATTATGCGCAAATTGAAAGGGAAGCTTTGCCATTAATTTTTGGGGTCAAGAAGTTCCACAAATATTTGTATTGTCATAAGTTTACCATTGTTATGGATCATAAGCCCCTGACAGCAATCCTCCATCCAAAGTCCCCAGTTCCAACATTAGCTGCAACCTGACTTGCAGAGATGGGCTTTGATTGTGTCAGCATATACATATATTGAATACAGACGATCAGCTGATCACAGTAATGCTGATGCTATGTCTAGATTGTCTTCCCCATCACAAGTTACACCCGATAGAGAAGAAGTGTTTTATTTTTCATACATTGATGAACTGCCAGTCACAGCTGAAGAGATTGGTAGAGCAACCAAACGTGACCCAGTGATGGCAAAGGTTATATATTGATTTTGCTGAGCTAGAAGGACAACAATTGTTCATTGTGATTGATACCTATTTGAAGTGGATCAAGGTGTTTCCAATGCGGAAAATAACAAGTAAAATATTAGACATTTTGCGAAGATTATTTTCTTCGTTTGGCCTTCCAGAAGAAATTGTTTCTGATAATGGACCACAATTTTGCTCAGAAGAATTTGCACAGTTTACAAGCAAAAATGGTGTGAGACATACCAAGGTTCTACCGTACCACCCTACTTCAAATGAAGCAGCAGAGCGCACAGTACAAATTGTAAAACATGCCCTCATCAAACAAATGTTGGATCCATATCCAAAGAAACGACAGTTGTCATTGGACCACAAATTGGGCTAATTTTCTAATTATATATCGTAATACTCATACAACTAGTGGTAGATCACCAGCAGAGTTGTTTCTCAAACGACAGTCACGAACCAGATTCTCGTTGTTAAAACCAAACTTGGCACGGTGCGTAGAAGAGAAACAATTAAGACAGAAAGAGAATCAGGATAGAGGTAGAGTAAAAGAGAGAAGTGTGAAATTAAACCAGAGGGTGAGAGTGAAGAACCATCACCATAAATGGTTAAAGTGGTTACCAGGACGAATGGTGAAGATATGTGGTCCTCGCACATATTTGGTCAAATTGTTTGATCATGGACAGGTTAGGTTTGTTCACATTGATCATATTTTACCTACAGACATGGAAGGAGTTGAAGGTGGGAATGATTCGATTTCTAACTCATCAGATAGTTTTGATACAAGTAAAGTACCAGTAGCAAATCCTACATCAAATGTACTGGAAACAAATCCAAGAGAAAGTCAGAATTTAAGTCTGAGTCGAGTCAGGCAGACAAACAGTTTGAAGTTGTATAGAGTTCAAATGTAAATTAAGGGCATCTCTTGGAGGAAAACTTCCCTCAGGATAAGCCGAGAATGAGTCTAAGTTTGATACCATGTTTGGAAGGTTCTGTTCGAAAGCGAAGGTATCCTCTTCGAAACAGAAAACAAGTGGTTAAGCTTGATTTGTAAATATGGCTTATTCAAAGGGGGTTCAAACTTGACACTGTGCCAGGACAGTAGGTTGGGTGGGAGTAGGAATTGAGGGGTCAAATGAGATTTGAAAAATAAAAGGTGACATGACTGGGTGATAGGAGGGGGAGTAGACTGGAGGGGGAGTAGACAGGAGGGGGAGTAGAACAGGAGGGGGAGTAGACAGGAGAGCAGAGAGGAGCCAAGAGACAAAAATGGAGATAGCAGTAATGGGTTTGGGTTTGGAGCGACATGCAAAGGGAATGGATAGACTCTTTAGCCCAAAGCTTCCGTTGACCCTTTGAGGGGACAGAAGTGCAGCAGGGTGGGAGTTCTCGCTGCTCTTTTTCTGTCTCCTTGATCCTTTCCCAAATCCTGTGGATGGGATCATTGGGATATCCAAGGTGGGCACACACAGCTGTAGTTCCCCGATGGAGGTGTCCACCACACTGAGCAAGTGAACTGAGGAGCAGCTCCCTACAACTCCATGACAAGGCCCAGAGGCTAAAAGCAAAGATAAGTGTTTGAAAATGTTGACCTGCCCCTCAGGGAACAGAGGGTAAACTCTGTGAAGGTAATTGGTCCGTTCAGGATCAATCACCTGTGTGTTCATTATTCATGGCAGAATTCCTGGCGTGTCCTGGAAAGCCCCAGACATGCCCCCAGTCAGTGCGATGTAACGGGGCAGGTCTGAGCGGGGCAGCCCCTCCATTGAGCACAGTTTCCCAGGGAAGTTGAAATGGGTGGAAATTCTGCGGATCTGGGGCTCCACACTAATAGCCAGCAGTCACATTGCAGTTCTTCACATCCACACAGATCAGAATCTACCCTCGTAAATCCTTTCAAAAGGGAATTAGACAGTTGTTTGAAAACGACTAAGATTAACGAGTGCGGGGAGTGAGCAGCGGTGGGATTAGACCAGGTGGCTGATAGGCTCAATTTTCACACTTACTGTAAAGGCCTCTGCTTCGTACCTTCACAGCCATAGAGTGCAGGCTCCGCCCAGTCAGCTATTAAAATAGCTTAGGGTTTTATTGTACATCACAGGACTCTGAATTACATTTATTCATGAGGCTCCGTCTGAGTCAAACAAGTGCCTCAACAGCACAAGAAAACATCAGCATTACGGTGTCCGTGGGCCAGTGAACGAGCAGGAACTTTACTGCATGGATTTTAATCCCATTCCGACTAGTTACTGCCAGGCAGGAGGTAAGTCTCTCTAATCTGTGTGTGTCTTTGCTCTAATACTGTAAGGAACTTCAACCCCTCCCCAGGAGTGTAAGGATGTGACCAATTCCCTGTTCGATCAGTGAGCCTGTATTTACTATAAGGTGTTGTTATGTGTCCTGCCCCACACTGTTGAGTAGGATCACCTTTCCAGTTAGTGGTCCCCGGTCCCACTACTGAAGTAATATTGGGCCAATTCTTGCTGGGGTGGGGCAACTCGCACCGTGCGCCATTAGTTCGACTTTTCCTGTCCACTTCAACTCAAAGGTTGTTTGCACCGTAATGTGATGGAATTTAGAGTTCATAGTGGCGTGGCGTGGGCAATGGGATATGTACGGCCTTCGGGGGCGAAATTGCCCCTTTTTATAGCCCTGATGGCAACTCTGGGGCAGTTTTTGACCGGGAGAGGGGGGTGCTACTGCCTCCTGGGAAAGTGTCCCAAGGAGGCGCTGCCATAGCAACACCACACCCTGTGATTGCGCGGCAGCCCACGGCGCTAATCGGCGATGCAGTAATCGCCGTGTGCGGCTACACCTCAGTGCCCCGTGCCAGCCCCTTAACACTCCGCGGGGGAAATTGCCCCACATGCCACGAGGCTGTTGTGGGTGGATATCAACGGCAGCTTCGTGGGTCGCGAAGCTAGAGGACATCCGCTCTCGGGGCGCTCTTTAAAGGGGAGGCTGAAGCACCCCGGGCCGCTATCTTGTTTCACCAGCCGACTGGCAGCTCAGTTCCTGATGGCAGCCCTAGCATGGTCCAGGCCATCATGGTGCAGCCTGGCACTCCATCTTGGCCTGGTGTCATGCTGCACTGTTGGTCCAGTGGCGGCCACCAAAGGGCCATGGAGAGTGCACAGTGGCCGTCCCCTTTAATGGAAGGGGAGGGGCGTTTCAGCGCTTGGACTCAGCGCAGTAATACCGCTCCGGCTCTGCTCTCAAAGGAGGTTGAGCGGCGGACACAGCGTTCCGTTTCCTGAGGGAAGAAAGGCCCAATTCTATGTCGGGGGTGGGACTTGCAGACCGAGCGATACAAGTCCCGGCCTAGGAAGATTACAGCCCCCGACTGGGGCAATTTCGCAATTAGTGAACAACGGGACCAACAGTCTGAATCCTTAACCAAGGAGATTTAAGGATTGAGAACTGGGAATGACTGAGAAGAAGGTGAATTCAGTGGCAACAAAAGATTGGATTAAGAGAGAAGAAAGAGGCAGGAAGGAAAAGGAAGAAAAAAAATTACATTTTAAATTTAACGTTTGTAAAATCTCCATAAACAATTCAATACCTGAAGGAATGAGACTTCAGAGTTTAATTATTCACTTTCTGGGCCAGGTAGGTTGACTGGTACTCATTGACAATTATCACATTGTTAAAAGGGTACCAACACCGATAATTATTTCTCTGAGCAGAGTTTAATGGACAATTAATGCGAAAATGCAGAAACGTCAGGAAACTCACGGGGAGATTCAGGGCAATATAAATCATTTTTGCGAAGCTAGCGGTGGAACGGCGCAAATCATCCGGCAACTTGTGGCAATTTGCAATTCACAGGGTATCTGTTCCTCGTCACAGGATGTCAGCCAATTTGTACATTAATAGTGGCATGCAGCATTCACACAATTACTGTTTCAGCAAATTCCAGCCCAGTACCTACATTATTAATACATGCTAATCGCTGTATTAGCTTTCTTAACTATCATTGCAGAATTCACAACATTAAGTTCCATAGTTGAAAATTGCAAAAATCTTACACAGTATAACTGCAGTGCCAAGAATGACTACAGACAGCAGGATGGAGAGACCCAGGAGAATGTAGATGACCAGAGATGACTGTTTTCCTCGGACAGGCTCTGCTGATCACACAGCATGTTCTGCAAAGTGTAAGTGCAAGTCATCACTGAAAGGATTAGAGGGAACCGTCCTGTGGAAAAGGCTCCAAACCTTTTCTCATTTGGACCTGGAGAAGAGGCAGAGGAGCCGAGTCTTGTTGTCAACACCGGAATTTTTAAAACTTTGCACGACTGGGCCCATCGAACGCACATTTCTTCAATTCAAGGACATTCATCAACAGCAAGTTAGAGATCTAAACTGGGCAGGAAATTGAAGTGATGAAAGTTACAGACAGTTACAAACAACAGACACAAAGTACCATTTACTCGGGTAATCTGCAAGGTACAAGGAATAAAGGCCATTTGTTCATCTCACACCTCTATCCTCGTCATTTCTTCAACTTTTCCAGCATCTTTACTTCAAAATCTTCCTCACAGATTTCAGTGTGAGCCAACAACATCATCAGTTAAAGGGATGGTCATGGGCGGGGGGGGTTATGACCCCACTGCTTTATTCACTGTGTGTTAACACCATCAGTTAAAGGGATGGTCATGGGGGGGGGGTTATGACCCCACTGCGTTATTCACTGTGTGTTAACACCATCAGTTAAAGGGATGGTCATGGGGGTTATGACCCCACTGCTTTATTCACTGTGTGTTAACACCATCAGTTAAAGGGATGGTCATGGGGGGGGGGGGGGGTTATGACCCCACTGCGTTATTCACTGTGTGTTAACACCATTAGTTAAAGGGATGGTCATGGGGGGGTTATGACCCCACTGCTTTATTCACTGTGTGTTAACACCATCAGTTAAAGGGATGGTCATGGGCGGGGGGGGTTATGACCCCACTGCTTTATTCACTGTGTGTTAACACCATCAGTTAAAGGGATGGTCACAGGGGTTTATGACCCCACTGCTTTATTCACTGTTCAGCTCTAAAATCCATGAGTTTTTCTGAAGAAATGGAATTTCCTGACAACACGCTCTCTCAACCAATGAGAAATGACCTTTTCACTGTTGATAATTGGTCTGATGGTGTTAGTGAATTCGAGTTAATTAATTCAAACTGAATAAATTATACAATAATGATCAGATCACTGATGTGTACCTGGCTTCAATGCCTTCCTGTGTTCCTCTGTCTCCTCTCAGTCGGTCATGATGAAAATTGTTGAGATTTTGATAATCGTCTAGCTCCATGTTATCAGCTGGAACAACTTCTGGTCTTTGAAGAACATGTGAGAGGCAGTTCGAGAAATGCGACCTTTTGTCTCACACAGTTCCTCTTGCTGCGCTTTCAGTGTTTCTCTGAAAAACCACAACTGTAGGAGCCCATGGGTGAAAGTGGCCTTCAGCTCCCTGGAGAGCTATTGGGTACAGTAAGTGTGCCAACAAAGAGAATTATTCAGGTGTTGTTTAGTTCCTCAGCGCAGTGTAACCACTTACAGACACCACAAACTTCATTGGAATCTCAAGTTCCTCATTGATGTGGCAAATGGGTAGTGGATTTGAATCGAATTCTATTGAAGCCAAACGCACTTTGCACATTTAACTTCAGACTCTGAGATGTGTCCATTAACTTAGGCTTTGGTCTCAAACCTGAACCAACCTGGAGTGCTGCGCGGACAGAGTCTGGATTCTCTCGGTCGAGGGGATCACCTGCTCAGCCTTTAAAGCCTCCACCATCTACAAGGCTCAAGTCAGGAGTCTGGTGGAATATGCACCACTCACTTGGATGGGTGCAGCACAACAACACTCAAGAAACTCAACACCATCCAGGACACAGCAGTTTGTTTCATTACTGCCTCTGTCACTGGACTCGTATCCACCACCGGTGACCCTGGTGAATCTCTTCACACTCTCTATGGCCTTACCGTCCCTTCAATAATGGGATTTGTTCAAAATGCTATTGGCCTTTTTTATAGCTTGACTTACCTGCACTCAGATTTTCACAGAATTCTCTATTTGAATCCCCAAGTCTTTCCATTCATCCACAACCTTTCAGCATCTTTCTATTAATTCTGTACTCCCATTCCATTGAGTGTATACGTATATTAACATAAAAAGGCTAAATACATTGATATAAAGTGGTTGATATAATCAGCATTATGGAAACGAGAAGCAAGCCTGAGCTGAATAGACAGATGCAGAATGTTTATCACGGCACCACTGAAAAAACAGTCATTGTACCAAGAGAAGGAAATATTCGCTTCAGCAAGAGTGACTAATAGAATAGTTTACAACTAATATGTCTCTACTTATCTGTAGAATAACTCCACGAGACCTAATGCTGTGACCTTAGTCTCTTTATTGTAACTGCAGAGTCTCTCCACTGCATGATGACCAGCCTTTTATACAGCTTCTGCCTGGGCCTCCCACAGTTGCACCCTCTAGTGGTACCAGAGTATACATATATGACAACATTCCCCCCCAAAGTCTTTGATGCAAGTTAGTTACAGGTTGAGGCGATCCAGAACTCTGCGCTCCCTGGTTGATCATCTGAGTGTCACTTCTGCCACAGGTGAGTTGGTCGGGCCACTGGTGCCTTGCAGTGCTGTTGGTCTGACTGGACCGTTGGAGATAGTGAGATCATCCTCGTGGTTGGCAGCGAGGTCTGTTGCTGATTGGGTGTGTGTAGGTGAATCGCTGAAGGTAAGGTCCTCTCCCGGTAGTTCCTGGTTACCTGTAAATCGTAATTTGGTCTGGTCCAAATGGTTCCTGCACATTTGTCCATTAAGCAGTTTGACAACAAACACTCTATTCCCTGCCTTAGCTAAAACTGTGCCAGCGACCCATTTCAGGCCATGACCGTGATCCAGCACAAACACCAGGTCGTTTACAGTGATGTCGCGTGCTACAGCCGCACGATCATGGTACATGTTTTGCCGATAACGCCTGGTTTCCACCTGATTGTTGAGGTCAGAGTGGACTAAGGAGAGCCTGGTTTTGAGCGCGCGTTTCATGAGTAACTCCGCAGGGGGGCCCTGGTAAGCGAATGGGGTCGTATCCTGTAATTGATCAGCACCCGGGATAGGCGGGTTTGTAAGGAGCATTCCGTGATGCATTTCAAGCTCTGCTTTATGGTTTGGACTGTCCGCTCCACTTGGCTGTTGGATGCGAGCTTGAACGGGGCAGACCTGACATGCTTGATGCCATTGTGGGTCATGAATTCATAAAATTCCGAGCTTCTGACCATTGTCGCTGACCAGAATGTCAGGCAAGCCATGGGTGGCGAACATGACCCTGAGGCTTTCAATGGTGGTGGTGGTCGTGCTAGATTCCATTATTACACATTCGATCCACTTAGAGTAGGCGTCCACTGCAACAAAGAACATTTTTCCTAGAAAGGGCCCTCATAATCTATGTGGATCCTGAACCATGGTTTTGAGGGCCAGGACCACAGACTAAGTGGAGCCTCCCTGGGGGCATTGCTCAATTATGAGCAAGTGTTACACTGGCACATGCACGACTCCAAGTCCGAGTCAATGCCGGCCCACCAGATGTGGGACCTGGCGATAGCCTTCATCATGACTATGCCAGGGTGGGCATTGTGTAGGTCGCGTATGAAGGTTGCCCTGCCTTTTTTTGGCAGGATGACGCGGTTCCCCGCTTAAGAGGCAATCTGATTGGATGGACATTTTGTCTTTACGACGGTGAAACGGCTTTACCTCGTCTTGCATTTCTCTTATGACCGCTGACCAGCCCCCATTGAGAACGCAACTTTTTACAAGTGATAACACAGGGTCCTGGTTGGTCCAGATCTTGATCTGCCGGGCCGTTACGGGTGACCCTTTGTTTTCGAAGACGTCCATGACCAGGCACAGGTCTCCGAGCTGCGCCATTTCCACCCCGGTGGTGGCAACGGTAGCCGGCTGAGGGCATCGGCGCAGTTCTCAGTGCCTGGCCCGTGGTGGATCGTATAATCGTAGGCCGACAGTGTTAGTGCCCATCTTTGGTTCGCGATGAAGCATTGGTGTTTATGCCTTTGCTTTCTGAAAACAGTGAGACTAGGGGCTTGTGGTCAGTTTCTAACTCGAACCTGGGTCCGAATAAATACTGGTGCATTTTTTTTTACCCCATAGACACAGGCCAAAGCCTCCTTCTCGACCATACTGTAGGCTCTTTCGGCCTTGGATAGACTTCTAGAAGCGTATGCAACCAGTTGGAGTTTACCCGCCACATTTGTTTGCTGTAAAACACACCCGACACCATACGATGACGCGTCACATGCTAAAACTAGATGTTTACCTGGGTCATACAAGTAACTTGTTTGAACACAGCAAGTTTCTGGCCTTTTTGAAGGCAGCCTCTTGATTTTGACCCCAAATCCAGTCGTTTCCCTTGCACAGCAACTTGTGCAGCAGTTCGAGCAAGGTGCTCAACCCTGGAAGAAAGTTACCAAAATAGTTGAGGAGTTCCAGGAACGAGTGCAGCTCCGTTACATTTGGTGATCTGGGTGCATTCTTGATGACCTCTGTTTTCGAGTCCATGGGCCTGATGCCGTCTGCCGCAATCTTCCTCCCCAGGAATTCTACCTCTGGCACCAGGAAGACACACTTGGATCGTTCCAGCCGCAGTCCGACTTTGTTTAGCCAACTTAAAACCTCTTGCAGGTTGTGCAGGTGTTCAGTGGTGCCTCAACCAGTGATTAGGATGTCATACTGAAATAAAACGGTGCATGGAACTGATTTCAACAGACTCTCTGTGTTCCTTTGGAAGATGGCTGCAGCTGAGCGGATCCCACACGGGCACCTTGATACAAAAACAGTCCCTTGTGTGTGTTAATACACGTTAATTTTTTCAATGACTCAGCCAGTTCCTGGGTCATGTAAGCAGAGGTTAGATCTAGCTTGGTGAACGCCTTTCCCCCAGCTAATGTCGCAAAGAGATCATCGGCTTTGGGTAGCGGGTACTGGTCCTGTAATGAAACTCGGTTGATCATTACCTTGTAGTCGCCGCAGATTCTGACCGCGCCATCGCTCTTTAGTACCGGAACAATCGGGCTGGCCCACTCGTTGAATTCGGCTGGTGATATGATTCCCTCGCGTTGAAGTCTGTCCAATTCGATCTCCACTTTCTCCCTCATCATGTAAGGGACCGCTCGAGCCTTGTGATGAACAGGCCGTGCCTCGGGGACCAAGTGGATCTGCACTTTGGTGCCTGTGAAGTTGCCGATGCCTGGTTTAAATAAGGATGAAAACTTGCTCAGTAATTGAGCACAGGAAGCATCGTCCACTGAAGATAGTGCTTTGACGTCTTCCCAGTTCCACCGAATCTTCCCCATCCAGCTTCTGCCAAGCAGCGTTGGCCCATCGCCTGGTACAATCCACAGTGGCAATTCGTGTATCTCTCCATCATAGGATACTTTTACATTCGCACTGCCAATAACTGGGATCAGTTCCTTGGTGTAAGTGCGCAGCTTTGTCTGAATCGGACTCAGCTTGGGTCTTTGTTCTTTGTTGCCCCACAGCCTCTCAAATGCCTTCTGGCTCATAAGTGACTGACTCGCCCCCGTGTCCAACTCCATGGAGACAGGAATGCCATTTATCTTGACTTTCATCATCATGGAGGGACTTTTCGATAGTGAAGGTGTGCACCCCTCGGGCTGAGTCACCTCTCTAGCTTGTACTTTATGATCCTTGCTGGATCAGAAACCTCCTGCCAACTCCTCTGCCACGTTTTGAGTCGCAGTTTTTCTGCACATTTGCTGTGGGTGGCCCTTTTGGCCACAGCCTTTGCACACACAGTGTCTGAATCGACACAGACGGGCCCGATGGTTACCCACGCAACGCCAGCATGTTAAACGATTCACATTTACACCCCTTGGTGGACTCTGGATCAAAGAATTAGTCCGACTAACAGTTATTTTCTGCGCAGTACTTGCCAGTGAGTTTTGATTCTGGAAGAATCTCAACGTTAAGGTCGTGAACGCCTGGCTTAAGGTGATGGTCTGCTTCACGTCCCATCCCGTCACAAAAACGTCCCGCTACACATTGTTGAGTTCACCAAATTCACATGGTTCCACGAGCTTTCGTAGGTCTGCGACATATTCCGCTAAATCCTGGCCCTCGGTGCGGCGGTGTGTGTAGAAGCGATACCTGGCCAGTGAAACCCGAGTAAAGGCTTCATCCTCTGTCAACATTTCCAAACTACCAACGGCAGCCATCTCTGCGTGTAAGTCCATGATCTGTACTCGTCGCCAGTTAATATGTCTCTACTTATCTGTAGAATAACACCACGAGGCCTAGTGCTGTGCTTGAATTGCTGTGACCTGAGTCTCTTTATTGTCTGCAGAGTGCTTTCACCGTGTGGTGACCAGCCTTTTATACAGCTCCTGCCTGGGCCTCCCAAAGTTGCACCCTTGAGTTGTACCAGCATAGTATACGTATATGACAATTAATATCAGCAGAAATAAAGCACAATTGCCATAATGAACATGATTCAGTACTGGATGTCAATACTTTAGGCGGTCCCTCAAATCGAGGATGACTTGCTTCCACGCCAAAACGGGATGAGTTCACAGGTGTTTCAATGACGGACCTGACATTCCAGGTCCCGAACGACATGTTGAAGGGTGGAAGATGCCTGTGGGTGGATTATTTTGACGTGTGGTGGCCGTTGCACACCAGCCCCCACACGGGTTTGACAGAGCTAGGTCTTGGTCCAGTGGCAAGGGTTACCCAGGACGACTGGAGATCAGCTCTGCTGCATGGACCTAGTGCACACACATATCGCAGTGTGGGCTGGCCCGTGCTGCCCCTGGGCCCTCGCCTCTTCTGGGCCCCGATCACGTCGCTCTAAAATTTCTCGCCGCCCCTTCGCTTTGACCTGACCATTCCTCTACTGCTTGCCATGTCTCCTGCTGTACCTGCCCACGCTCCAATCAGCGACCTTGATTTTGGTGACGTCCGATCCAGTCGCCTTTCTCCAAGTCGTCGCCCTCCTGCACCAGCTCGCGCTGCTCCCGGGCTGCCGCACCTCCGCTCCTTTTGTGGCCCCGACCTGCGGCTGGTGGTTTCTCGCAGGTTGGAGCCTCCACGCTGCCGTAATTAACAGCAGAATCCAACCGCTGTAGTTACTTGTGAACTCGCTGGTGTCTGAGCAGCGTGCATGACTGAGCGAATCCCTTCCCACACGGCGCGGGTGAACAGCCTCTCCCCAGCGTGAGGACCTGGTGCATCAGCAGATCCTTTGTGCTTTTAAAGCTCTTCACACAGTCAGAACATTTAAATGATCTCTTTAACAGTATGAACAAGTCGGTGTGTCAGAAGATACCCACACTCAATGCAGGTGAACAGTCTCTCCCTAGTGTGAACTCGCTGGTGTGTCTGGAGCTTGGATAACTGAGTGAATCCCTTCCCACACACTGAGCAAGTGAACAGCCTCTCTCCAGTGTGAATGCATCAATGAATCTCCAGCTGGGACGGGTAATTGAATCCCTTCCCACAGTCCCCACATTCCCACGGTTTCTCCGTGGTGCAGGTATCCTTGTGTCTCTCCAGGTTGGATGATCAGTTGAAGCCTGGTCCACACACACAACACGTGTACGGTTTCTCCCCTCTGTGAATGGTGCGATGTTTTTCAGGCTGTGTAATTGGTTAAAGCTCTTTCCACAGACAGTGCACTGGAACACTCGGGGGGTGGGGGGGGTGGTGTCTCGGTGCTTTTCCAGTCACACTGATGTTTGAAATCTGTTCCCACAGACAGATCAGGCAAACATTTCTCCTTCCACATTCAAAGGCCAATGATATTCAGGTCCTGATGAATCAAGTGACTCTGTCAGATCTTGATGTGATGTTTGGTTTGATTCGAGCTAATACTATGTCTAATTAATTAGCAGGTTCGAGAGTCTAGTATCAGCAACTTTAATACCTTATTAAGAAATATAATTTGAGCAGATTCTCTGTGCTCTACCACGTCAGAGTAAAGATGCAAGTCCCATGTGTTCACAGTAACTGACACCAGGTCAGCCCGCTGGATGGAACCTCGGGGGCCCTGAGCTTGATCTCCGGTGTCTCCAGTCCCCACTGCCCCCTTACATCAGTCTCCCCTCACTTTTATACCCTGCACTGATCCACCTCTGGCACCGGACTCTGCTTTGTCTTCTCTGCTGGGTTTGGGCAGGAAGTGAGGAAAAGACAGCTGGAACTTCTCTAATCTGTGATTTACACGGACACTTTCCCTGGTTCCCAGCACTTACTTTTCTTCAGTAATTTCTCATTATCCCTAAACTCCCCTGCCTGCTGTTAGTTGTTATTTCTTATAGTTTCACAATTACAGGTATAAACATCACACATTATAATCTATAAGTTTTGGTCACCTTACTTAAGGAAGGATATACTGGCTTTGGAGGGGGTACAGAGACGATTCACTAGACTGATTCCAGAAATGAGGGGGTTACCTTATGATGATAGATTGAGTAGACTGGGTCTTTACTCCTTGGAGTTCAGAAGGATGAGGGGTGATCTTATACAAACATTTAAAATCATGAAAGGGATAGACAAGATAGAGGCAGAGAGGTTGTTTCCACTGGTCGGGGAGACTAGAACTAGGGGGCACAGCCTCAAAATACGGGGGAGCCAATTTAAACCCGAGTTGAGAAGGAATTTCTTCTCCCAGAGGGTTGTGAATCTGTGGAATTCTCTGCCCAAGGAAGCAGTTGAGGCTAGCTCATTGAATGTATTCAAGTCACAGATAGATAGATTTTTAACCAATAAGGGAATTAAGGGTTACGGGGAGAGGGTGGGTAAGTGGAGCTGAGTCCACGGCCAGATCAGCCATGATCTTACTGAATGGCGGAGCAGGCTCGAGGGGCTAGATGGCCTACTCCTGTTCCGAATTCTTATGTTCTTATGTTCTAATCTATTGTGTTACTCACTCTGGTTTGAGCTTACATTGCGGATACTAACAGACAAACCCTGTTCTTTCCCCTGATCTGATTACAGATTCCAACAGTGGGTTCAGTGAATGGAATGTCTCAGTGTTACCATGGTGACCTGTCGGCAGTGAATCGATTGTTTAAGTTTCTAACTCAGACTAAACTTCTCTTTCCCATGATGCACATTATAACAGCCAGTTTATGTCAATGTGTTTTAGCCATGTTATGTTAATATCTCTCAAACATACAAGGGCTTCAGATACACAAAGCTTTAAAAGTGGGAGGGCAAGTTGATCGTGTGGTTAAAAAGCACATGGGGTCCTCGGTTTTATAAATAGGGGTGTGGAGTACAAAAGGGCAGAGGTCATGTAAACCTGCACAAATCATTGGTTAGGCTGCAGTTCGAATATTGTGTCAGGTTTTGGGGATCTTACACCAGGAAGGCCATGGAGAGGATGCAGAGAGATTCACTGAGACGATACCAGGGAAGAGAGGCTTTAGTTATCAGGGGAGATTGGAGAAACTGGGGCTCTTTTCATTAGAACAAAGGGTAACTGGAGATCTGAGGGAGGGGTTCAAAATTTGATCAGGTAAATGAGGAAAAACTATTTCCACCAGTGGGTGAGTCAGTAACTCGAGGGCATCAAATTCAAATCATCACCAAAAGGCTCAGCCCCAGGGATAAACCATCGAACACTCTGTACAACAATGTTCGGGACACTCACTGTCCCTCCGCATCTGTGTCCAGGGACAGCTGATGGGTTTCTCTTATCTTTGGGTTAAATTTTGTTCTCATCGAGGTTATGGATGTCAGGGAATGGGATGTTCTGAGCACCTAGTCTGTGCCTGAAGCATTCTCCAGTCAGGTGCCTCACGGGGTTAGATACGGAGTAAAGCTCCCTCTACACTGTCCCATCAAACACTCCCAGGGTAGGTACAGCACGGGGTTAGATACAGAGTAAAGCTCCCTCTACACTGTCCCATCAAACACTCCCAGGGAAGGTACAGCACGGGGTTAGATACAGAGTAAAGCTCCCCCTACACTGTCCCATCAAACGCTCCCAGGGCAGGTACAGCTCAGGTTAGATACAGAGTAAAGCTCCCTCTACACTGTCCCATCAAACACTCCCAGGGAAGGTATAGCACGGGTTAGATACAGAGTAAATCTCCCTCTACACTGTCCCATCAAACACTCCCAGGGAAGGTACAGCACGGGGTTAGATACAGAGTAAAGCTCCCCCTACACTGTCCCATCAAACGCTCCCAGGGCAGGTACAGCTCAGGTTAGATACAGAGTAAAGCTCCCTCTACACTGTCCCATCAAACACTCCCAGGGAAGGTATAGCACGGGTTAGATACAGAGTAAAGCTCCCTCTACACTGTCCCATCAAATACTCCCAGGGAAGGTATAGCACGGGGTTAGATACAGAGTAAAGCTCCCTCTACACTGTCCCATCAAACACTCCCAGGGCAGGTACAGCGTTGCCATCTTTCAGATGAGTCGTTCAACCGAGGCCCCATCAGCTCTCAACCAATTTCACTGAAACAGATTATCTGGCCATTGCTGTTCATGGCAGCTTGCTGTGTGCAAATTATCTGCTGCATTTCCTATACGACAACAGTGAATGCACTTCAAATGTACTTTGATGATGTTGTACTTCATTGGATGTAAAGCACTTTGGGACATCCTGAGGTCATGTGAGGCGCTACATAAGGACAGGTCTTTGTTAAATGAAGGAGAAAAGTTCCAAAAAAGGAACAGTTGATAACAGGACAACAATTAGTCTCCTCTTATGTTGGAGAAATCAAGGAATCGACACTCTGTGTGTTGAAACCAAAGCTGATTTATTTGTCAGATATCCAGAAAATTAAACTCCAGCCCAGTTACAGGGGAAACACAGCCTAACTGTCAGAATGAACACAGTTCAGTCCCGATGTATTTCACAGCAGAATCCAACCCCTGCAGTCACTTGTGAACTCGCTGGTGTTTCAGCAAGCTGGATGAACAAGTGAATCCCTTCCCACACTGAGCAGGTGAACGGTCTCTCCCCGGTGTGAGTGTGTTGGTGCATCATCAGACTATTTATTTTAAAGCTCTTCTCACAGTCAGAACATTTAAAAGGCCTCTTACTGGTGTGAACAAGGAGGTGTGAAGTGAGGTCGGATGACTGAGTGAATTCCTTCCCACACACAGAACAGGTGAACAGCCTCTCCCCAGTGTGAACTCGCTGGTGTGTCAGCAGAATCATTTTGGTTTCAAAACTTTTCTCACAGTCAGAACATTTAAAAGCTCTATCATCAGAGTGAACAAGTTTATGGCGCCTCAGGTGCCCGGAACTTTTAAAGCATTTCCCGCAGTCCGGACATTTAAAAGGTCTCTCCCCAGTGTGAACTCACTGGTGAGCTACAAGGCTGGATGACCCAGTGAATCCCTTCCCACACACGGAGTAGGTGAATGGCCTCTCCCCAGTGTGACTGCGTCAATGAGTTTCCAGATCAGACGGGTAACTGAATCCCTTCCCACAGTCCCCACATTCCCACGGTTTCTCCGTGGTGCCGGTGTCCTTGTGTCTCTCCAGGTTGGACAATCAGTTGAAGCCTGGTCCACACACAACACATGTACGGTTTCTCTCCACTGTTCGTTTTTTCAGGCTGTGTAACTGGTTAAAGCTCTTTCCACAGGCAGTGCACTGGAACACTCTCACTCGGGTGTGTGTCTCGGTGCTTTTCCAGTCACACAGCTATTTGAAATCTTTTCCCACAGACAGAACAGACAAACATTTCTCCTTCCACTTTCAAAGGCCGATGATATTCAGGTCCTGATGCATCGATTGACTCCGTCAGATCTTGACGTGATGTTTGGTTTGTGTTTCCCATCTGCAACTCCCCCCCTTCCAATACCCTGTAAGAGCAGTTTACAAAACTCATCACTAAGTACAGGATAGAAATTCAGAACAGACAATTCTAGTTTCTATGGAACATTCTTTCCTGTCTTGTTCCAGCAACACAGTAAATCCCCGTCCCACACACTCTCCCTCCTCCCTGTGCTGAAACCCAAACCCATCGCACCATCTCCATCATTTCTTCCTCCCCTGAAGGTGCTGACTCTGTCTGGGTTCAGTTCTACACTCACTGGTTCCCCTCCCCTGAAGGTACTGACTCTGTCTGGGTTCAGTTCTACACTCACTGGTTCCCCTCCCCTGAAGGTACTGACTCTGTCTGGGTTCAGCTCTACACTCACTGGTTCCCCTCCCCTGAAGGTGCTGACTCTGGCTGGGTTCAGTTCTACACTCACTGGTTCCCCTCCCCTGAAGGTACTGACTCTGGCTGGGTTCAGTTCTATACTCACTGGTTCCCCTCCCCTGAAGGTACTGACACTGGCTGGTTTCACGTCTACTCTGTATTCTACGGGTTTTCTGAGCACCGAGTGTGTGCCTGAAACACGCTCTGGTCAGGTACAGAGTAAAGCTCCCTCTACACTGTCCCATCAAACACTCCCAGGGCAGGTACAGGGGGTTAGATACAGAGTAAAGCTCCCTCTACACTGTCCCATCAAACACTCCCAGAGCAGGTACAGGGGGTTAGATACAGAGTAAAGCTCCCTCTACACTGTCCCATCAAACACTCCCAGGGCAGGTACAGGGGGTTAGATACAGAGTAAAGCTCCCTCTACACTGTCCCATCAAACACTCCCAGGGCAGGTACAGCACGGGGTTAGATACAGAGCAAGTCTCCCTCTACACTGTCCCATCAAACATGTAGAAAGTGAGTTTGAAGGACAGAGGAAACAAGCAGGAAAAAAGGGTAAAAAAACAAATTTAAAAGCTCTTTGTCTAAATGCACGAAGCATTCGTAACAAAATAGATGAGTTGACGGCACAAATAGATACAAATGGGTGTGATCTGATAGCCATTACAGAGACGTGGTTGCAAGGTGACCATGACTGGGAACACAATATTCAGGGTATTTGACAATTCAGAAGGGCAGACAGAAAGGAAAAGGAGGTGGGGTAGCACAGTTAATAAAGGATGGGATCAGTGCGTTAGTGAGAAACGATATTGGCTCAGAGGATCAAGAGCTTGAATCAGTTTGGGTGGTGATAAGGAATAATAAAGGGAAAAAGTCGCTGGTGGGCGTAGTCTGTAGGGCCACCAACAGCTACACGATTGGACGAAGCATAAATCAAAAAATCATGGAGGCTTGTAAAAAAGGAACGGCAATAATCAGGTGATCTTAACCTTCATATGTTGTGGTCACCGTATTTAAGGAAGGATATACTTGCATTGGAGGCTGTTCAGAGGAGGTTCACTCTGTTGATTCTGGAGATGAGGGGGTTGACTTATGAGGAAAGGTTGTGTAGGTTGGGCCTCTACACATTGGAATCCAGAAGAATGAGAGGTGATCTTATTGAAACTTATAAGATAATGAGGGGGCTCGACAAGGTGGATGCAGAGAGGATGTTCCCACTGATAGGGGAAACTAAAACTAGGGGACATAGTCTTAGAATAAGGGGCCGCCCATTTAAACCTGAGATGCGGAGAAATTTCTTCTCAGAGGGTTGTAAATCTGTGGAATTCTCTGCCCTAGAGAGCTGTGGAGGCCGGGACATTGAATATATTTAAGGCGGAGATAGACAGATTTTTGAGCGATAATGGAGTAAAGGGTTATGGGGAGAGGGCAGGGAAGTGGAGCTGAGTCCATGATCAGATCAGCCATGATATTCAATGGAGGAGCAGGCTCGATGGGCCAAATGGCCTACTCCTGCTCCAATTTCTTATGTTCTTAAACACTCCTGCGGCAGGTACAACAGGTTAGTTACAGAGTGAAGCTCCCTCTACACTGTCCCATCAAACACTCCCAGGGCTGGTACAGCAAGGGTTAGATAAAGAGTAAAGCTCCCTCTGCACTGTCCCATCAAATGCTAAACCCAGCCCATAATCGGAACCAATGTCCTCGGGGGAGTGTTTGCTAGTGCTGTTGGGGAGGAGTTAAACTAATATGGCAGGGGGATGGGAACCAATGCAGGGAGATAGAGGGAAACAAAAAGGAGGCACGTTAGTGGGAGTTGCGTACAGACCTCCAAACAGTAGTAGTGATGTTGGGGAGGGCATCAAACATGAAATTAGGGGTGCGTGCAATAAAGGTGCAGCAGTTATAATGGGTGACTTTAGTATGCACATAGATTGGGCTAACCAAACTGGAAGCAATACGGTGGAGGAGGATTTCCTGGAGTGCATAAGGGATGGTTTTTTAGACCAATATGTCGAGGAACCAACTAGGGGGAGGCCATCTTAGACTGGGTGTTATGTAATGAGAGAGGATTAATTAGCAATCTCATTGTGCGAGGCCCCTTGGGGAAGAGTGACCATAATATGGTGGAATTCTGCATTGGGATGGAGAATGAAACAGTTAATTCAGAGACCATGGTCCAGAACTTAAAGAAGGCTAACTTTGAAGGTATGAGGCGTGAATTGGCTGGGATGGATTGGCGAATGATACTTAAGGGGTTGACTGTGGATGGGCAATGGCAGACATTTAGAGACCGCATGGATGAACTACAACAATTGTACATTCCTGTCTGGCATAAAAATAAAAAAGGGAAGGTGGCTCAACCGTGGCTATCAAGGGAAATCAGGGATAGTATTAAAGCCAAGGAAGTGGCATACAAATTGGCCAGAAATAGCAGCGAACCTGGGGACTGGGAGAAATTTAGAACTCAGCAGAGGAGGACAAAGGGTTTGATTAGGGCAGGGAAAATGGAGTATGAGAAGAAGCTTGCAGGAAACATTAAGACAGATTGCAAAAGTTTCTATAGATATGTAAAGAGAAAAAGGTTAGTAAAGACAAACGTAGGTCCCCTGCAGTCAGAATCAGGGGAAGTCATAACGGGGAACAAAGAAATGGCGGATTAATTGAACAAGTACTTTGGTTCGGTATTCATGAAGGAGGACACGAACAACCTTCCGGTTATAAAAGGGGTCGGGGGGTCTAGTAAGGAGGAGGAACTGAGGGAAATCCTTATTAGCCGGGAAATTGTGTTGGGGAAATTGATGGGATTGAAGGCCGATAAATCCCCAGGGCCTGATGGACTGCATCCCAGAGTACTTAAGGAGGTGGCCTTGGAAATAGTGGATGCGTTGACAGTCATTTTCCAACATTCCATTGACTCTGGATCAGTTCCTATGGAGTGGAGGGTAGCCAATGTAACCCCACTTTTTAAAAAAGGAGGGAGAGAGAAAACAGGGAATTATAGACCGGTCAGCCTGACATCGGTAGTGGGTAAAATGATGGAATCAATTATTAAGGATGTCATAGCAGTGCATTTGGAAAGAGGTGACATGATAGGTCCAAGTCAGCATGGATTTGTGAAAAGGAAATCATGCTTGACAAATCTTCTGGAATTTTTTGAGGATGTTTCCAGTAGAGTGGATAAGGGAGAACCAGTTGATGTGGTATATTTGGACTTTCAGAAGGCGTTCGACAAGGTCCCACACAAGAGATTGATGTGCAAAGTTAGAGCACATGGGATTGGGGGTAGTGTGCTGACATGGATTGAGAACTGGTTGTCAGACAGGAAGCAAAGAGTAGGAGTAAATGGGTACTTTTCAGAATGGCAGGCAGTGACTAGTGGGGTAGCCCAAGGTTCTGTGCTGGGGCCCCAGCTGTTTACACTGTACGTTAATGATTTAGATGAGGGGATTAAATGTAGTATCTCCAAATTTGCGGATGACACTAAGTTGGGTGGCAGTGTGAGCTGCGAGGAGGATGCTGTGAGGCTGCAGAGCGACTTGGATAGGTTAGGTGAGTGGGCAAATGCATGGCAGATGAAGTATAATGTGGATAAATGTGAGGTTATCCACTTTGGTGGTAAAAACAGAGAGACAGACTATTATCTGAATGGTGACAGATTAGGAAAAGGGGAGGTGCAAAGAGACCTGGGTGTCATGGTACATCAGTCATTGAAGGTTGGCATGCAGGTGCAGCAGGCGGTTAAGAAAGCAAATGGCATGTTGGTCTTCATAGCAAGGGGATTTGAGTACAGGGGCAGGGAGGTGTTGCTACAGTTGTACAGGGCATTGGTGAGGCCACACCTGGAGTATTGTGTACAGTTTTGGTCTCCTAACCTGAGGAAGGACATCCTTGCTATTGAGGGAGTGCAGCGAAGGTTCACCAAACTGATTCCCGGGATGGCGGGACTGACCTATCAAGAAAGACTGGATCAACTGGGCTTGTATTCACTGGAGTTCAGAAGAATGAGAGGGGACCTCATAGAAACATTTAAAATTCTGACGGGGTTAGACAGGTTAGATGCAGGAAGAATGTTCCCGATGTTGGGGAAGTCCAGAACCAGGGGTCACAGTCTAAGGATAAGGGGTAAGCCATTTAGGACCGAGATGCGGAGGAACTTCTTCACCCAGAGAGTGGTGAACCTGTGGAATTCTCTACCACAGAAAGTTGTTGAGGCCAATTCACTAAATATATTCAAAAAGGAGTTAGATGAGGTCCTTACTATTAGGGGGATCAAGGGGTATGGCGAGAAAGCAGGAATGGGGTCCTGAAGTTGCATGTTCAGCCATGAACTCATTGAATGGCGGTGCAGGCTAGAAGGGCTGAATGGCCTACTCCTGCACCTATTTTCTATGTTTCTATGTTTCTATAATGAGCAGGCCTCAGGGAGGTTAGTTGCCAGGCACTGCAGTGATGTCATAAAGCAGGGCTATTCAGCCCAGCTGGTCCTCTCCTTGTCCCTTTAAAGGTGGGCAGCTGGGACATCCTGTCTCAACACACATCCCCTGTTCATACTGAGAATCCCTGGGGAAGGCCCAAGGCCCAGAGTGTGGAACACAACCCAGGGGGAGGAGAGCTGGGACATCCTGTCTCAATACACATCCCCTTGTTCATACTGAGAGTCCCCAGGGAAGACCCAAGGCCCAGAGTGTGGAACACAACCCAGGGGGAAAGAGGAGGAGAGAAGGGGAGGTAAATGAAGGAGTGGGGACTGAGGGCCACCAAGCTTCAGCTTTAGAGACTGGAGACTTCAGGAGGGATCAGCGAGTTCGGTAGTTCTAGGATCCAGGGAGAGAGCAAGGCACAAGGCACAAATTCCTTCTATTTTATCCTTCTCTTCCTTCTCTCCTCTCCTACCCTGAAGGAGCTGTCTCTGGCTGGGTTCAGTTCTACACTCATTGGATCTCCTCCCCTGAAGGTGCTGACTCTGGCTGGGTTCAGTTCTACACTCACTGGTTCCCCTCCCCTGAAGGTGCTGACTCTGGCTGGGTTCAGTTCTACACTCACTGGTTCCCCTCCCCTGAAGGTACTGACTCTGGCTGGGTTCAGTACTATACTCACCAGTTTCTCTCCAATATGTGACCCATGTGCCCAATCTCCATGTGAGAACCTCGACAGTGAGTGTCAACAGGCTATTCCACTGTCCTCACCTGAGGCCTCACATGTGCATTTTCCAGCAGGGTCACTGGACCCTCCTCCCAATGGCTCAGTGGGTAAAGGTAACGCCCAGTGTGACTGAGTCAAAGGAACAGGAGGGACCCAGGTTTAATCCTGTCTGCATATCCACCCTTCTAATCCCCTGTAAAAGCTGTTTACAAAAGTCATCACTGGAAGTAGGAACATAGGAACAGGAAAAGGCCATTCAGCCCCTTGAGCCTGTCCCGCCATTCAATTAGATTGTGGCTGATCAGTATTTTAACTCCGTCTATCGGCCTTGGTTCCATCGCCCTTAATACCCTTGCCTAAGAAGAATTTATCAATCTCAGTTTTGGGATTTTCAATTGGTCCCCAGCCTCCGTTTTATGGGGAACAGAGTTCCGAATTTCCACTACGCTTTAAGAACATAAGAAATAGGAGCAGGAGTAGGCTAAGCAGCCCCTAGAGCCTGCTCCGCCATTCAATAAGTTCAAGGCTGATCTTCTACCTCAACTCCACTTTCCCGCACTATCTCCGTATCCCTGGATTTCTTTAGTGTCCAAACATCTATCGATCTCAGCCCTGGATACACTCAACGACTGAGCATCCACAGCTCTTTGGGGCAGAGAATTCCAAAGATTCACAAACCTTTGAGTGAAGACATTTCTCCCCATCTCAGTCCTAAATGGCCATCCATTATCCTGAGACTGTGACCCCTAGTTCCCGACTCTCCAACCAAGAGAACAGCCAATCAGCATTAGTGTGAGGAAGTGTTTCCTGACATCACCCTGAACGGCCTGGCTCTGATTTTAAGGTTGTGTCCCCTTGTTGTGGACTCCCTCACCAGAGGAAATAGTTTCTCTCCAGCCATCCTATCAACTCCTTTAATCATCTTAAACACCTCAATTAGATCACCCCTTCATCTTCTATATTTCTCATGATTTACAAACATCATCACTGTCAGTACAGGATCATAGAATCACAGAAGTTTACAGCATTGAAGGAGGCCATTCAGCCCATCGTGTCCGTGCCGGCCGACAAAGAGCTATCAAGTCAAATCCCACTTTTCAGCTCTTGGTCCATGGCCTTGTAGGTCACGGCACTTCAAGTGCATATCCAAGTTTGTTTTAAATGCTACAAGGGTTTCTGCCTCTACTACCCTTTCAGGCAGTGGGTTCCAGACCCACACCACCCTCTGGGTGAAGAGATTTCCCCTCTAAACCTCCTAACACTTTATATCTACGCCCCCTGGTTGTTGCCCCTCTGCTAAGGGGAATAGGTCCTTCCTATCCACTCTATCTAGGCCCTTCATAATTTTATACACCTCAATTAGGTCTCCCCTCAGCCTCCTCTGTTCCAAAAAAAACCCCAGCCTATCCAATCTTTCCTCATAGCTAAATTTTCTAGTCCAGGTAACATCCTCCTAAATCTCCTCTGTACCCTCTCTAGTGCAATCACATCTTTCCTGTAATGCGGTGACCAGAACTGCATGCAGTTCTCTCGCTGTGACCTAACCAGTGTTTTATACAGTCCAAGCATAACCTCACTGCTCTTGTATTCTATGCCTCGGCTAATAAAGGCAAGTATTCTGTATGCCTTATCTACCTGTCCTGCTCCCTTCAGTGATCTATGGACATGCACTCCAAGGTCCCTCTGTTCCTCTACACTTCTCATTGTCCTACCATTTAATGTGTATTCCCTTTCCTTGTTAGCCCTCCCCAAATGCCTTACCTCACACTTCTCCCGATTGAATTCCATTTGCCCCTGCTCTGTCCACCTGACCAGTCCATTGATATCTTCCTGCAGTCTGCAGCTTTCTTCTTCATTATCAACCACACGGTCAACTTTTGTATCATCTTCAAACTTCTTAATCATACCCCTACATTCAAGTCCAAATCATTGATATATACAACAAAAAGCAAGGGACCTAGTACTGAGCCCTGCAGAACCCCACTGGAAACAGCCTTCCAGTCACAAAAACACCCATCGACCATTACTCTTTGCTTCCTGCCTCTCAGCTAATTTTGGATCCAACTTGTCCCTTTGCCTTGGATCCCATGGGCTTTTACTTTCGTGACCAGTCTGCCATGTGGGACTTTATCAAAAGCTTTGCTAAAATCCATATACACCACATCAGACACACTACCCTCATCGACCCTCCTGATTACCTCTTCAAAAAATTCAATCAAGCTAGTCAGACACGATCTTCCTTTAACAAATCGATGCTGACTGTCCTTGAATAAACCGTGACTTTCTAAATGAAGATTTATCCTGTCCCTTCAATAATTTTCCCACCACCGAGGTTAGGCTGGCTGGCGTGTAATTACTCGGTATATCCCTTTCTCCCTTTTTAAACAATGATACAACATTAACAGTCCTTCAGCACCACACCTGTAACCAGAGGATTAGAAAATGATGGTCAGAGCCTCTGCTATTTCCTCTTTTGCTTCTCTTAACAGCCTGGGATACATTTCATCTGGGCCCGGTGATTTATCCACCTTGAAAGGCGCTAAACCCCTTAATACTTCCTCTCTCACTATGTTTATTTCAACTAATATTTCACACTCCTCCTCCCTGATTGCAATGTCTGCATTGCCCCTCTCTTTTTGAAAGCAGATGCAAAGTATTCATTAAGAACCATACTCACATCTTCCGCCTGCACACACAGATTACCTTTATGGTCCCTAATAGGACCTGCTCTTCCTTTAGTTATCCTCTTGCTCTGAATGTATTTCTAAAACAGCTTTGGGATTTTCTTGATTTTACTTGCCAATATTTGTTCATGCTCTCTCTTTGCTTTCCTAATTTCTTTGATAATTTCAACCCTGCACTTTCTATACCCCGAGAGATTCTGCAGTATTTAGCCCTCGGTATCTGTCATAAGCTTCCCTTTTTTTCATTATCCTACCCTGTATGCCCCTTGATATCCGGGGAGCTTTAGATTTGTTCGTCCAACCTTTTTTCTTTAAGGGAACATACTTGCTCTGAACCCTCACTATCTCCTCCTTGAATGTCTCTCACTGCTCTGACACTGATTTACCTTCAAGTAGCTGTTTCCAGTCCACTTTGGCTAAATCACATCTCGGGTACGTAACATCAGTTTTTCCCCAATTGCGAACCTTTATTCCTGGTCTAGCTTTGTCTTTTTCCATAACGACCCTAAATCTAACTGAATTATGACCCCTACCACCAAAACGCTCTCCCACTGATACCCCTCCCACCTGCCCAGCTTCATTCCTTAAAACAAAGTCCAGAACCGCACCCTCTCTTGTTGGGCTTGCTACATACTGGCTAAAAACCTTCACCTGAATGCATTTCAAGAATTCTGCTCCCTCTATACTTTTCACACTAAATCTATCCCAGTTAATATTGATAGTTGAAATCCCGACTATTACTGCCCTATCACTGTTCATTGTTCATAGGTTTATATGTAACCTTCAGGGCTGCTGACCGAGGGCCGTGTGGCTCTTTGTCGACCGGCGCGGACACGATGGGCCGGAATGGCCTCCTCCTGCGCTGTTGATTTCTATTGCTATTGTTTTTGCAGCTCTCAGAAATGTGCCAACACACTTGCTCATCTATCTCCCTCTGACTGGGGGTCTATAGTACACTCCCAGCAATGTGACTGCCCCTTTTTTGTTCTTCGGTTCAACCCGTATAGCCTCATTTGATGATCCTTTAAACACATCATCCCTCCTCACTGCTATAATTATTACTTAATTAATATTGCGACCCTCCATCCTTTTTTATTGCCCCCTCTATCTCGTCTAAAAACCTGTAACCAGGAATGTTGAGCTGCCATTCCCTGCCCTTTTAGCCATGTCTCAGTCATAGCTATAATATTATACTGCCACGTGTCTATCTGTGCTCTCAGCTCATCTGCCTTATTCCCTAGACTCCTTGTATTGAAGTATATACCATTTAGCACTACCAAACTCCCTTGTTGTCTATTTTCTAGCCTTTATTTCCTCTGCCTTCCAATCTCGCTTGCTAATTTTCTGCCTTCCATTCCAGCTTTTCTTCTCTCCCTTCCGAATCTACTTCAGTTTCCCATCCCCCTGCCAAGCTAGTTTAAACCCTCTAGCACGAGCAAACACCCCCGTGAGCATATTGGTCCCGGCCCTGTTGAGGTGCAACCTGTCTGGCTTGTACAGGTCCCACCTCCCCCAGAAATGGTCCCAATGCCTCAGGGATCTAAACCCAACCCTCCTGCACCATCGCTCCAGCCACGCAGTCATCTGTTCTATCCTCCTATTTCTGTATGCACTAGTACGTAGCACCGGGAGTAATCCGGAGATTACTACCTTTGAGGTCCTGCTTTTTAATCTCTCTCCTAGCTGCCTAAACTCTGCCTGCAGGACCTCATCCCTATTTCTACCGATGTCATTGGTGCCGATATGGACCACGACCTCTGGCTGTTCATCCTCCCCCCTGAGAATGTCCTGCAGCCACTCACTGATAATTGACCCTGGGACAAGGGAGGCAACATACCATCCTGGAGTCACGTCTGCGGCTGCAGAAAACGCCTGCCTGCTCCCCTAACTATCGAATCCCCTACCCCTGCTGCTCTTCCACTCTTCTTCCACCACCCCCTTGCAGCTAAGCCACCCGTGGTGCTGCAGACTTGGCTCTGGCTGTAATCCCCCAGAGGAACCATCGCCCGCACCAGTACTCAGAACAGAATACTGGTTGGAGAGCGAGGTGCATTCAGGGGACTCTTGCACTACTTGCCTGGTCCTCCTTCATCTGTCTGGCGGTAACCCAATCCCTCTCTGCCTCTTAAGCTGCGGGGTGACCACCTCCTGAAACATGCTCTGCACGAAGCTCTCAGCCTCGTGGAAGCACTGCAGTGATGCCAGACGCCCTCAAGCTCCGAAACCCGGAGCTCGAGCTGCTCCAGCTGGTGACATTTCCCACAACGTGGTCATCGAGGACTTCCCACATGGCCCAGGATGTACATTCCATGGACTGACCTACCCTGCACAGGGTGTACATTCCATGGACTGACCTACCCTGCCCAGGCTGTACATTCCATGGACTGACTTACCCTGCCCAGGGTGTACATTCCATGGACTGACCTACCCTGCCCAGGATGTACATTCCATGGACTGACCTACCCTGCCCAGGGTGTACATTCCATGGACTGACCTACCCTGCCCAGGATGTACATTCCATGGACTGACCTACCCTGCACAGGGTGTACATTCCATGGACTGACCTACCCTGCCCAGGCTGTACATTCCATGGACTGACTTACCCTGCCCAGGGTGTACATTCCATGGACTGACCTACACTGCCCAGGGTGTACATTCCATGGACTGACCTACCCTGCCCAGGGTGTACATTCCATGGACTGACCTACCCTGCCCAGGATGTACATTCCATGGACTGACCTACCCTGCCCAGGGTGTACATTCCATGGACTGACCTACCCTGCCCAGGGTGTACATTCCATGGACTGACCTACCCTGCCCAGGGTGTACATTCCATGGACTGACCTACCCTGCCCAGGGTGTACATTCCATGGACTGACCTACCCTGCCCAGGGTGTACATTCCATGGACTGACCTACCCTGCCCAGGGTGTACATTCCATGGACTGACCTACCCTGCCCAGGGTGTACATTCCATGGACTGACCTACCCTGCCCAGGGTGTACATTCCATGGACTGACCTACCCTGCCCAGGGTGTACATTCCATGGACTGACCTACCCTGCCCAGGATGTACATTCCATGGACTGACCTACCCTGCCCAGGATGTGCATTCCATGGGACTGACCTACCCTGCCCAGGGTGTACATTCCATGGACTGACCTACCCTGCCCAGGGTGTACATTCCATGGACTGACCTACCCTGCCCAGGGTGTACATTCCATGGACTGACCTACCCTGCCCAGGGTGTACATTCCATGGGACTGACCTACCCTGCCCAGGGTGTACATTCCATGGACTGACCTACATTGCCCAGGGTGTACATTCCATGGACTGACCTACCCTGCCCAGGGTGTACATTCCATGGACTGACCTACCCTTCCCAGGGTGTACATTCCATGGGACTGACCTACCCTGCCCAGGGTGTACATTCCATGGACTGACCTACCCTGCCCAGGGTGTACATTCCATGGACTAACCTACCCTGCCCAGGGTGTACATTCCATGGACTGACCTACCCTGCCCAGGATAGCAATTCTGAACAGACAGTTCTAGTTTCTCTGGAACATTCTTTCCTCTTTTGCCCCTCCTCAGCTGTAGAATTAGACCCACTCCCCTGCTCTTGCTTCATAACACTGCTAATGTTTTCAACGCAAGTATTTATCTCTTTTTAAAGTTACGAGTGAATCTTCTTCCACCACCTTACAGGCAGTGTGTTCCAGGCCAGAACAGCTCACTGCTTAATTTGCCCCCTCGTGTAGCATCTGGTTCATTTGCCAATCACCTTAAATCGGTGTCCTCTGGTTACCGACCCTTCTGACACTGAAAATTGTTTGTCTTGATTTCTCCGTATTAAGAGGGATGGCGGGCTGGAGGAGATTACAGAGTTTGCGAGGGGCGAGGTTTTGGAGGGATTTGATCAAGAGGAGTATTTTAAAGGCTGAAGCCACCAGCCCTCTCCCCCAGTGCGGAATGTGACTCACTATTAACAGGAAGGATTTTTGTTTAACTACTAAAGATGCATAATGAGGGGAAATGAATCTCTATCCCTTTAACTAACAGCAACATGAGGGAAATGAATGATCTTCAAACACCTGGTCCACTTGGCACTGAAGCGTCTGAATCTCGATTTAACTTTTAAAAGATGAACAGTTTAACAGGGGTTCACACTGACTCACCTGATTGGCCGACTCAGGATCCACCCCTCAAGCACCGCGATTGGTTGCAGAACACGCTGCTCCCTGGGCCCTCCGACCTCTGAGCTCTCTTCCTGTTGGTTCCCAGGGCAATCAATCACCACTCGCCAACATTACGCTGCCAGATGAAGTTGAGGGGCTCAGAGGAAGAAATAAAATGAGGCTGTGAATCTGAGTTAACAAATAAAATTAGAGAAGCATGATTAAATTTATAAACTAAAGTATTTAAAGTCAAATCAAGTAAATTGTTGCAATTAATGTATTCCTTTTGGGCCAAGTGGGAAACAAGTGATGTGTGGGCTGTGCAGAGTGTCTCTGGCTCTCCGCTCCAAGTGCACATGTTTCAGCTCACATCCAACTGACTGGATAAACCTCGCCCGTCTAAACCCCATCACACAAATATCAGCATTTCATGTTAAGCTAAATGTCCTCCTTCCTGCAACAAGGTGACCCCACTGAGCCGGCCCTGTTCCCGGGCTCAGCCTCGGGCCTGTTACTGGGCCCTGGGCCCTACACGAGCCCCACTCGCTGCTCCAATTCCTGCCCCGCCCCCACAACCCACTTGGAAATAGCGGATGCATTGACAGTCATTTTCCAACATTCCATAGACTCTGGATCAGTTCCTATCGAGTGGAGGGTAGCCAATGTAACCCCACTTTTTAAAAGAAACAGGGAATTATAGACCAGTCAGCCTGACCTCAGTAGTGGGTAAAATGATGGAATCAATTATTAAGGATGTCATAGCAGCGCATTTCGAAAGAGGTGACATGATAGGTCCAAGTCAGCATGGATTTGTGAAAGGGAAATCATGCTTGACAAATCTTCTGGAATTTTTTGAGGATGTTTCCAGTAGAGTGGACAAGGGAGAACCAGTTGATGTGGTATATTTGGACTTTCAGAAGGCTTTCGACAAGGTCCCACACAAGAGATTAATGTGCAAAGTTAAAGCACATGGGATTGTGGGTAGTGTGCTGACATGGATTGAGAACTGGTTGGCAGACAGGAAGCAAAGAGTAGGAGTAAATGGGTACTTTTCAGAATGGCAGGCAGTGACTAGTGGGGTACCGCAAGGTTCTGTGCTGGGGCCCCAGCTGTTTACACTGTACATTAATGATTTAGACGAGGGGATTAAATGTAGTATCTCCAAATTTGCGGATTACACTAAGTTGGGTGGCTGTGAGGAGGATGCTATGAGGCTGCAGAGCGACTTGGATAGGTTAGGTGAGTGGGCAAATGCATGGCACATGAAGTGTAATGTGGATAAATGTGAGGTTATCCACTTTGGTGGTAAAAACAGAGAGACAGATTATTATCTGAATGGTGACAGATTAGGAAAAGGGGAGGTGCAACGAGACCTGGGTGTCATGGTACATCAGTCATTGAAGGTTGGCATGCAGGTACAGCAGGCGGTTAAGAAAGCAAATGGCATGTTGACCTTCATAGCGAGGGGACTTGAGTACAGGGGCAGGGAGGTGTTGCTACAGTTGTACAGGGCCTTAGTGAGGCCACACCTGGAGTATTGTGTACAGTTTTGGTCTCCTAACCTGAGGAAGGACATTCTTGCTATTGAGGGAGTGCAGCGAAGGTTCACCAGACTGATTCCCGGGATGGCGGGACTGACCTATCAAGAAAGACTGGATCAACTGGGCTTGTATTCACTGGAGTTCAGAAGAATGAGAGGGGACCTCATAGAAACGTTTAAAATTCTGATGAGTTTAGACAGGTTAGATGCAGGAAGAATGTTCCCAATGTTGGGGAAGTCCAGAACCAGGGGTCATAGTCTAAGGATAAGGGGTAAGCCATTTAGGACCGAGATGAGGAGAAACTTCTTCACCCAGAGAGTGGTGAACCTGTGGAATTCTCTACCACAGAAAGTTGTTGAGGCCAATTCACTAAATATATTCAAAAGGGAGTTAGATGAGGTCCTTACTACTGGGGGGATCAAGGGGTATGGTGAGAAAGCAGGAATGGGGTACTAAAGTGCATGTTCAGCCATGAACTCATTGAATGGCGGTACAGGCTAGAAGGGCCGAATGGCCTACTCCTGCACCTATTTTCTATGTTTCTATGTCTCGTGTCCCACATCATCCGGGTTCCACTAACTGTCGCCGCCACCGCCCGCGCATGCTCAGTGCGGGAGATCCGGGCTCAGCCCCGCCCACTGGGGGCCGCAAGCCCCGCCCCTCGCACACTCCGATTGGTTGGAGGACCAACTGCCCGCTCGGTCCTCTAGCCCTGCCCCGGCTCTTCCTATTGGCCCGGAGCCGCCATCAATCACCCGGGCAGTGTGAGTGGAGGGACAGGATGTTGTTTTGAATCTAGAATTGTCTGTTCTGTTTTTCTATCCTGTACTTACAGTAACAATGTTTGTAAGCCTTTTGGCTAAGATCATGCGTAACTGACCTGACAGGGGAGTAGCCACCATGACCTCCGGGTGGTTCTCCCTGGATCAGGAAGGTATATGCTTGCTTTTTTGGAAACAGGAGGTGGGTGGGGTGGGTTGACCTATCCACCTCCATGGAGGTGTGTGGGGGACCTGACCCATCCACCTCCATGGCACGAACCTGGTATTGCAGTACTTCCAGGAACGGTGCAGTGGCTCTAGGCCTTTTGGCTAAGAGCATTGGCGCAGAGTGATCCTTGGCGTGTGCAAGGTGACCTCTGGCGTTTGTGATTTGACAAAGAATTGGAACGATTGGCTACGAATTTCAAAAAAAAACAATGTTTGTAAGCACCAGGTATTAGAAGGGGAGGATCTGCAGCTGGGAAACTCAATCCAAACATCGTGTCCAGATTTGCCAGATTCCCGGATTGATCAGGATCACCTGATCATCAGCCTTTGTAAAAACACCAATCACAGCGGGGAGAAACAGGAACCTGTTGTGTGTGGATATACCTTCAACCAATCGTTCAGCCTGAGCCTGGTGATCCCACCTGACTCAACTCTGTAAATGTGGGGACAGTGGGAATGGATGCTGTTGTGTATATAAAGTGATTCAGTCTCATCTCACCAACTGACATTCCAGGAGTTATATAACAGACTTTCTCCTGTGAATATAGAGCTGGGTTATTGGCCCGTGATGTGTTTACTTCTTCATCTTGGTGACTTTAAACCTTTGCCAATTATTTGATGTGATCAGTTTACATGTACATATTTTTTAAAATACGTTTGCCGAGTGGATTCAAATTTCAATTGAAACCAGGTTTGCAGGCGTGCTGCTCCATTCACACATCAAAGGGGAGAGAGATGTTGTGGGGCACACGCTAAATCCAGTATCTGAAAGTGATTAACAGACTGGGTTTTGTGTTTAGTGATCCCGGGCGTGTTACCAACACCGTCCCTCAATACCAAGGTTAGAAGCACGGTGGAAGGTAAGGGGAACTGGGATTTGGCACTGCGAGTAACCGAAGGTAAGAGAACTGAAATAATCCAGAGTTAGAAAGGAGAAAAGGCACAAAATGGAGCAGTCAGTAACAGGACATCAATTAGTCTCCTCTTATCGTCGAGACATCAAATATCAATACACTCTGTTGTTTGAAATATGAAAATATTGAACTCCAGCCCAGTTATTATCAGCAGAAACAAACCCCAACTGACAGAACGAACACAATTCAGTCAGGATGTGATTAAGAGCAACAATAACAGTAGAATCCAACTCCTGCAGTCACTTGTGAACTCGCTGGTGTCTCAGCAGGTCAGATGACCGAGTGAATCCCTTCCCACATTCAGAGTGGGTGAACAGCCTCTCCCCAGTGTGACTGCGATGATGCATTTCCAGCTTTTCAGGTTTGGTTCAGTTTTACACCCGCTGTGCGCAGAGTGAGAATAAAATCAATGAGCTGCTGATTTTCTCTGGTGGACACTGGGCCTTTGGTGCTGGCCCAATAGGGTGAGCCCGGGGTGGACCAGGGTCACCAGACAACAATCAGCACAACAAGGCTCCCTTTCAGGGGCCACTGACCTGTAACAAACATGTGTCCAATCAAACTGACAGACACCCTGAAGCCCCGCCCACCCATTGTCCCTGCCCTGTCGAAGCTCCGAGTAGAGCACTTGCTTTGGGAGTCTCATGTTGGGAATATGGACAGCCGAATGTGTAGAGTACACTCCACAATCCCTCACGGTTGACAGTGCCAAAGGCCTTGGTCAGGGCAATGATGGTTGAGCCAATCCCACAGTCACTGACACCGATCTCCTCCCATGTGATATAAACCAACCCTTGTCACTGACACCAAGTGCACTGGGAAAATATGTTAAAGGGCAAGACAGTAGAAACGTAATGGCAAACATTTAAGGAGATATTCCATAACTCTCAGCAAAGATTTATTCAAGTGAGAAATAAAGATGCTAAGAGAAGGATGAACCATCCCTGGCTAACTAAGGAAGTAAAGGATGGTATCAAATTGAATAAAAAGGCATACAATGTTGCGAAGGACAGTGGAAGGCCAGAGGATTGGGAAATTTTTAGAAACCAGCAAAGGATGACTAAAAAATGATAAAGACAGAGAAGATAGCAGATGAGAGAAAACCAGCAAGAAATATAAAGACAGTAATAGCTTCTACAGGGATATAAAAAGGAAACGAGCAGCTAAAGTGGTCCCTTAGAGGATGAGACTGGAGAATTAATATTGGGAAACATGGAAATGGCAGAGACTTTGAACAAATATTTTCTATTGGTCTTTACAGTAGAGGACACTAAAAACATCCCAATAGTTGATAATCAAGGAGCTATTGCATGGTGGGGGGTGGGGGAAGAGGGGGGACTTAAAACAGTCACTATCACTAGAGATAAAGTACTCATCAAACTAATGGGACTAAAGGTGGACAAGTCCCCTGGACCTGATGACATGCATCCCAGGGTCTTAAAAGAAGTGGCTGCAGAGATAGTGGATGCATTGGTTGTAATCTACCAAAATTCCCTGAATTCTGGAGAGGTCCCAGCGGATTGGAAAACCGCAAATGTTACACCCTGATTTAAGAAAGGAGGGAGACGGAGAGCAGGAAACTATAGACCAGTTAGCCTACCATGTCATTGGGAAAATACTGGAGTCCATCATTAAGGAAGTAGTAGCAGGACATTTAGAAAATCATATTGCAGTCAAGCAGAGTCAGCTTGGTTTTATGAAAGGGAAATCATGTTTGACAAATTTGCTGGAGTTGTTTGAGGATGTAACGAGCGGAGTGGATAAAGGAAAACTAGTTGATGTCGTATATTTGGATTTCCAGGAAGCATTCGATAAGGTGCCACACAAAAGGTTACTGCACAAGCTAAGAGCTCACTGGGTTGGGGTTAATATATCAGCATGGATAGAGGATTGGCTAACTAACAAAAAACAGAGTTAGGATAAATGGATAATTTTCAGGTTGGCAAACTGTAAATAGCGGAGTGCCGCAGAGATCAGTGCTGGGGCCTCAACTATTTACAATTGATATTAATGACTTGGATGAAGGAACCCAGTGTAATGTAGCCAAATTTGCTGATGATACAATGATAGGTTGGAAAGCAAGTTGAAGAGGACGCAAAGAATCGACAAAGTGATATAGATAGCCTCAGTGAATGGGCAAAAATCTGGCAGATGGACTAAAATGTGGTAAAATGTCAGGTTATCTCCTTTGGTAGGAAAAATAAAAAAACAATTTATTATTTAAATGGGGCCAATTACAAAATGCTGTAGTACAGAGGGATCTGGGGGTTCTTGTACACGAACTCAAAAAGTTAGCATACAGGTACAGCAAGTAATCAGGAAGGCAAGTGGAATGCTGGCCTTTATTGCAAGGGGGATGGAGTATAAAAGTCGGGAAGTCCTGCTACACCTGTACAGGGCGTTGGTAAGACCACACCTGGAGTACTGCGCACAGTTTTGGTCTGGACTTGTCTCCATTCCCGTGCCGAGGGGATTGCTACACCAGACGGGAGAGACAACATTTGGGGACACTGATTCCCCACCAATTCCCATTCCCCTTCTTTCTGGTGGATAATGGAGGGGCCATTGTGTGTAATGTGCAAGTCAGTAAAAATTATCAGCAAACTCTTTCTAATTGGAGATTTTATTCAGTGGAAACTTTCACACACTATTGTAGATTTTGTACCAAAAATCAATTTAGGATTAAAGTAAAAGTTCATAATTTTATTGCAAACCAAATTTCTTTTACGAGTTACTGAATTAAGGGGAAAGTTAACACACAGCATTTCTTAAATGGACACTGCAGCCCCGAGAACACCATCAGCAATATATCCAGAATATTAAAGTCCAGCCCAGTTATAGGGTTATTATCAGCAGAAACAAACCCCAACTGTCAGAATGAACATGGTTCAGTCGGGATGTGATTAACAGCAGCAATAACAGCAGATTCCAACCCCTGCAGTCACTTGTGAACTCGCTGGTGTGTCAGCAGGTTGGATGACCGAGTGAATCCCTTCCCACACTCAGAGCAGGTGAATGGTCTCTCCCCAGTGTGAACTCGCTGGTGTGTCAGCAGGGTGGATGAACAAGTGAATCCCTTCCCGCAGTCAGAGCAGGTGAACGGCCTCTCCCCAGTGTGAACTCGCTGGTGTCTCAGCAGGTCAGATGACCCAGTGAATCGCTTCCCACACTCAGAGCAGCTGAACGGTCTCTCCCCAGTGTGAACTTGCTGGTGTGTCAGCAGCTTGGATGACGTAGCGAATCCCTTTCCACACTCTGAGCAGGTGAACGGTCTCTCCCCAGTGTGAACTCGCTGGTGTCTCAGCAGATCGGATGAACAAGTGAATCCCTTCCCACACTCAGAGCAGGTGAACGGCCTCTCCCCAGTGTGAACTCGCTGGTGTGACTGCAGGGTGCATAACTGAGCGAATCCCTTCCCACACTCAGAGCAGGTGAATGGCCTCTCCCCAGTGTGAACTCGCTGGTGTGTCAGCAGGTTGGATGACAGAGTGAATCCCTTCCCACACTCAGAGCAGGTGAACGGCCTCTCCCCAGTGTGAACTCGCTGGTGTCTCAAAAGATCGGATGAATAAGTGAATCCCTTCCCACACTGTGAGCAGGTGAACGACCTCTCCCCAGTGTGAACTCGCTGGTGTGTCAGCAGGTGAGATGACTGAGCGAATCCCTTCCCACACTCTGAGCAAGTGAACGGCCTCTCCCCAGTGTGAACTCGCTGGTGTGACTGCAGGGTGGTTAACTGAATGAATCCCTTCCCACAGTCAGAGCAGGTGAATGGCCTCTCCCCAGTGTGAACTCGCTGGTGTGTCAGCAGGTGAGATGACTGAGCGAATCCCTTCCCACACGTAGAGCAGGTGAACGGCCTCTCCCCAGTGTGAACTCGCTGGTGTGTCAGCAGGTGGGATGACTGAGTGAATCCCTTCCCACACTCATAGCAAGTGAACGGCCTCTCCCCAGTGTGAACTCGCTGGTGTCTCAACAGGTCGGATGACTGAGTGAATCGCTTCCCACACACGGGGCAGGTGAATTGCCTCTCCCCAGTGTGAACTCGCTGGTGTGACTGCAGGGTGGATGTACAAATGAATCGCTTCCCACACTCAGAGCAGGTGAACGGCCTCTCCTCAGTGTGAACTCGCTGGTGAGCTACAAGTTGGAATAACCCAGTGAATCCCCTCTCACACACGGAACAGGTGAACGGCCTCTCCCCAGTGTGACTGCGTCGATGAATTTCCAGCAGAGACGGAGAATGGATTCCCTTCCCACAGTCCCCACATTTCCACGGTTTCTCCATGGTATGGATATCCTTGTCTCTCTCCAGGTTGGACGATCAGTTGAAGCCTCGCCCACACACAACACGTTTACAGTTTCTCCCCGCTGTGAATGGTGCGATGTTTTTTCAGGCTGTGTAACTGGTTAAAGCTCTTTCCAAAGGCAGTGCACTGGAACACTCACTCGAGTGTGTGTCTCGGTGCCTTTCCAGTCACACTGATATTTGAAATCTTTTCCCACAGACAGAACAGACAAACATTTCTCCTTCCACTTTCAAAGGCCGATGATATTCAGGTCCTGAAGAATCGATTGTCTCCTTCAGAACTTGACGCGATGTTTGATTTGTGTTTCCTGTCTGAAAATCTCCCCTTCGAATACGCTGTAAAAGGAGATAACAAAACTCATCACTGTCAGTACAAGACAGAAATTCAAGATCGATACATCTAATTTCCATGGAACATTCTTTCCTCTCTTGTTCTTCCAAAGCTGTAAATCCCTGTCCCACACACTGTCCCTCCTGCTGTGCTGAAATCCAAATCAACACACATTTCTCGGCTATTTCTCCTCCACTCCCAGTTATAACCATCAATTCTGGCTGGGTTCAGCTCCGCACTCCCTGGTTCCCCTCCCTCTCCTCCCCTAAAAAAGTGTGGACTCTGCCTGCAATCAGTTCTATACTCACTAGTTCCCCTCCATCCCCCCCGCCCCCCTTTGCAGGTACTGACTCTGGCTGCTATACTCACTGGTTCCCTTCCCTCACCTCCCCTGATGGTGGTGACTCTGGCTGTGTTCAATTCCACACTCACTGGTTCCCCTCCATCTCCTCCCCTGATGGTGCTGAGTCTGGCTGGGTTCAGTTCCACACTCACTGGTTCCCCTTCCTCTCCTCCCCTGAAGTTGCTGACTCTGGCTCTGTTCAATTCCACACTCTCTGGTTCCCCTCCCTCTCCTCCCCTGAAGGTGCTCCGAGAGATGTTTTTTTAGAGCAGTATGTTGAGGAGCCTACTAGGAAACAGGTTATCCTAGATTGGGTATTGTGTAACGAGAAGGGGTTAATTAACAGTCTTGTTGTGCGGGGTCCTTTCGGGACGAGTGACCATAACATGATTGAATTCTTTCTTAAGATGGAAAGTGAAGTAGTCCAATCCGAAACTAGGGTCCTAAATCTAAACAAAGGAAACTACGAAGGTATGAGGAATGAATTGGTTATGATAGTTTGGGAAGATTCATTAAAAGGCATGACAGTGGATAGGCAATGGCTAATATTTAAGGAACGAATGCATGAATTGCAACAGTTATACATTCCTTTCTGGCGTGAAAACACAAAAGGAAAAGTGGCCCAACCATGGCTAAAAAAAGAAATTAAGGATAGTATTAAATAAAGAGGAGTTATACAAAGTTGCCAGAAAAAGTAGCAAGCCTGAGGATTGGGAGCAGTTTAGAATTCAGCAAAAAAGGACCAGGAGATTGATTAAGAGGGAAAAATAGAGTACGAGAGTAAACTTGCAAGGAACATAAAAAACGACTGCAAAAGTTTCTACAAGTACGTAAAAAGAAAAAGATTAGTAAAGGAAAATGTAGGGCCTTTACAAGCAGAAACGAGGAGAATTTGTAATGGGGAACAAGGAAATGGCAGAACAATTAAATAAATACTTTGGTTCTGTCTTCACGGAAGAGGACACAAATAACGTCATAGAAATGCTAGGGAACCAAGGGTCTAGTGAGCAAGAGGAGTTAAAGGAAGTGATTATTAGTAAGAAAATAGTGCTGGAGAAACTAATGGGACTGAAGACCGATAAATCCCCAGGACCTGATGATGATCCCAGAGTACTAAAGGAGGTAGCCATGGAAATAGTAGATGCATTGGTTGTCATCTTCCAAAATTCTACAGATTATGGAACAGTTCCTGCAGATTGCAGAGTGGCAAATGTAACCCCACTATTTAAAAAAGGAGGGAGAGAGAAAACGGGGAACTACAGACCGGATAGCCTGTCATCAGTAGTAGGGAAAATGCTGGAGTCTATTATGAAGGATGTGATAACGGCACACTTAGATAATATCAACGGGATTAAACAAAGTCAACATGGATTTATGAAAGGAAAATCATGTTTGACAACCTACTGGAGTTTGAGGATGTAACTGATAGAATAGATAAGGGAGAACCAGTGGATGTAGTGTATTTGCATGGCAGATGAAGTATAATGTGGATAAATGTGAGGTTATCCACTTTGGTGGTAAAAACAGAGAGACAGACTATTATCTGAATTGTGACAGATTAGGAAAAGTGGAGGTGCAACGAGACCTGGGTGTCATGGTACATCAGTCATTGAAGGTTGGCATGCAGGTACAACAGGTGGTTAAGAAAGCAAATGGCATGTTGGCCTTCATTGCGAGGGGATTTGAGTACAGGGGCAGGGAGGTGTTACTACAGGTGTACAGGGCCTTGGTGAGGCCACACCTGGAGTATTGTGTACAGTTTTGGTCTCCTAACTTGAGGAAGGACATTCTTGCTATTGAGGGAGTGCAGCGAAGGTTCACCAGACTGATTCCCGGGATGGCGGGACTGACATATCAAGAAAGACTGGATCAACTGGGCTTGTATTCACTGGAGTTCAGAAGAATGAGAGGGGATCTCATAGAAACGTTTAAAATTCTGATGGGTTTAGACAGGTTAGATGCAGGAAGAATGTTCCCAATGTTGGGAAAGTCCAGAACCAGGGGTCACAGTCTAAGGATAAGGGGTAAGCCATTTAGGACCGAGATGAGGAGAAACTTCTTCATCCAGAGAGTGGTGAACCTGTGGAATTCTCTTACCACAGAAAGTTGTTGAGGCCAATTCACTAAATATATTCAAAAAGGAGTTAGATATAGTCCTTACTACTAGGGGGATCAAGGGGTATGGCGAGAAAGCAGGAATGGGATACTGAGGTTGCATGTTCAGCCATGAACTCATTGAATGGCGGTGCAGGCTCGAAGGGCCGAATGGCCTACTCCTGCACCTATTTTCTATGTTTCTATGTTTCAGAAGGCATTTGATGAAGTCCCACATAAGAGGTGAGTGTGAAAAATTAAAGCACATAGGATTGGGGGTAATGTATTGGCATGGATTGAAAATTGGTTAACTGACAGGAAACAGAGAGTAGGAATAAACGGGTCTTTTTCGGAGTGGCAGGCAGTGACTACTGGGGTACCACAGGGATTAGTTCTTGAGCCCCAGCTATTCACAATATATGTATAAATGATTTGGATGAGGGAACCAGATGTAATATTTCCAAGTTTGTTGACGACACAAAACTAGGTGGGATTGTGAGTTGTGAGGAGGATGCAAAGACGCTGCAAGGCGATTTAGATAGGTTGAGTGAGTGGGCAAACACATGGCAGATGCAGTATAATGTGGATAAATGTGAAGTTATCCACTTTGGCAGGAAAAACATAAGGACAAAGTATTATTTAAATGGTGATAGCTTGGGAAGTGGCGATGTACAGAGGGACCTGGGTGTCCTTGAACACCAGTCATTAAAAGCAGACATGCAGATGCAGCAAGCAGTTAGGAAATGGTATGTTGGCCTTCACTGCAAGAGGATTTGAGTACAGGAGCTAGGATGTCTTACGACAGTTATACAAGGCCTTGGTGAGACTCACCTGGAGTATTGTGTGCAGTTTTGGTCTCCTTAAGCTAAGAAAGGATATACTTGCCATAGATGGAGAACATAGGAGGGCAGGACTGTCGTATGAGGAGAGATTGGGTCGACTAGGCCTGTATTCACGAGAGTTTAGAAGAATGAGAGGGGATCTCATTGAAATGTATAAAATTCTGACTGGGTTGGATAGACTGGATGTGGGGAGGATGTTTCCCCTGGCTGGGAAGTCTAGAACAAGGGGTCACAGTCTCAGGATACGGGGTAGGAAATTTAGGACCAAGATGAGGAGAAATTTTTTCAATCATAGGGTGGTGAACCTGTGGAATTCTCTACCACAGAAGGCTGTGGAGGCCAAGTCACTGAAAATATTTAAGAGGGAAATAGATAGATTTCAAGAAATAAAAGGCATCAAGGGGTACGGGGAAAAAGCGGGATTATGATGTTGAGATAGAGGATCAGCCATGATCATATTGAATGGTGGTGCAGACTCGAAGGGCCGAATGCCTACTCCTGCTCCTATTTTCTATGTTTCTATGTGCTGACTCTGGCTGGGTTTAGTTCTACACTCACTGGTTCTCCTCCCGTGAGGATGCTGACTCTGGCTGGTTTCTCTTCTACACTAACATCACTCACAATCCTTGCCCGCCGCAAGCCCGGAATAATAACCGGAATATCAGCGGTTGCAGCTTGGGGGCTTTTTCACAGCCCCAGACTAATAGTGGCCATCTTGGTGCAGGAAGGCAGGTTCAGCGTTCTGCAATCTTGATTCAGTGAGTAGCACAGCGCATGCGTGGCCATCTTGGTGCAGGGACGAAGTGAATGATGTCAGTGTGGAACTGAACCTAGACAGAGTCAGTACCTTCAGGGGAGGGAGAGGGAGGGGTGTAAATGACTGCGGAGCTGACCCAACTAGAGTCAGCGTCTACAGGGGTGGAGGGGGAAACCAGTGTGTGTGGGACTGAACCCAGCCAGAGTGAGTGCCATCAGGGGGTGGGGGGGGGGGGGGTGGAAGGAGAGGGGAATCAGTGAGAGGAACTGAAACCAGCTAGAATCAGCACTTAAGGGGAGGAGAGAGAGGGGAACATAAGAAATAGGAGCAGGAGTAGGCCATATGGCCCCTCGAGCCTACTCCGCCATTTAATACATTATTGGCTGATATGATCATGGACTCAGGTCCACTTCCCTGCCCACTCCCCATAACCGCTTAATCCCTTATCGGTTAACAAATTGTCTATCTCTGTCTTAAATTTATTCAATGTCCCAGCTTCCACAGCTCTCTGAGGCAGCGAATTCCACAGATTTACAAGGCTCCGAGAGACGTAATTCCTCCTCATCTCAAATGGGTGGCCCCTTATTCTAAGATTATGCCCCCTACTTCTAGTCTCCCCCATCAGTGGAAACATCCTCTTTGCATCCACCTTGTCAAGACCCCTCAAAATTATATACGTTTCGATAAGATCACCTCTCATCCTTCTGAATTCCAATGAGTAGAGGCCCAACCTCCTCAACCCTTCCTCATACGTCAACCCCCTCATCTCCGGAATCAACCGAGTGAACCTTCTCTGAACTGCCTCCAAAGCAAATATATCCTTTCGTAAATATGGAAACCAAAACTGCACGCAGTATTTCAGGTGTGGCCTCACTAATACCCTGTATAACTGTAGCAAGACTTCCCTGCTTTTATACTCCATCCCCTTTGCAATAAAGGCCAGATTCCATTGGCCTTCCTGGTGACTAGCTATACCTGCATAATTAACTTTTTGTGTTTCATGCACAAGTACCCCCAGGTCCCGCTGTACTGCAGCACTTTGCAATTTTTCTCCATTTAAATAATAACTTGCTCTTTGATTTTTTTTTCTGCCAAAGTGCATGACCTCACACTTTCCAACATTTTACTCCATCTGCCAAATTTTTGCCCAGTCACTTAGCCTGTCTATGTTCTTTTGCAGATTTTTTGTGTCCTCCTCACATTGCTTTTCCTACCATTTTTGTATCATCAACAAACGTGGCTACGTTACACTCGGTCCTTTCTTCCAAATCGTTAATATAGATTGTAAATAGTTGGGGTCCCAGCACTGATCCCTGCGGCACCCCACTAGTTACTGGTTGCCAACCCGAGAATGAACCATTTATCCCGACTCTGTTTTCTGTTAGTTAGTCAATCCTCTATCCATGCTAATATGTTACCCCCAACCCCATTATATTTTATCTTGTGCAGTAATCTTTTATGTGGCACCTTATCAAATGCTTTCTGGAAGTCCAAATATACCACATCAACTGGATCTCCTTTATCCATCCTGTTTGTTACATCCTCAAAGAATTCCAGCAAATTTGTCAAACATAACTTCCCCTTCATAAATCCATGCTGACTCTGCCTGACTGAATTTTGCTTTTCCAAATGTCCTGCTACTGCTTCTTTAATAATGGACTCCAACATTTTCCCAACCACAGATGTTAGGCTAACTGGACTATAGTTTCCTGCTTTTTGTCTACCTCCTTTTTTAAATAGAGGCATTACGTTTACAGTTTTCCAATCTGCTGGGACCTCCCCAGAATCCAGGCAATTTTGGTAAATTACAACCAATGCATCCACTATCCCTGCTGCTACTTCTCTTAACACCCTAGGATGCAAGCCATCAGGTCCAGGGGATTTATCCACCTTTAGTTCCATTATCTTACTGAGTACCAGCTCCTTAGTGATTGTGATTGTGGTATGTTCCTTCCCCCCCCCCCCATAGTCCCTTGACGATCCACTGTTGGGATATTGTTTGTGTCCTCTACTGTAAAGACTGATACAAAATATTTTTTCAGAGTTTCTACCATCTCCATGTTCCCCATTACTAATTCCCTGGCCTCGTCGTCTAAGGGACCAACATTTACTTTAACCACTCTTTTCCTTTATATATACCTGTAGAACCTCTTGCTATCTGTTTTTATATTTCGTGCTAGTTTACTTTCATAGTCTATCTTCCCTTTCTTAATCATTTTTTTAGTCATTTTTTGCTGGCTTTTAAAAGCTTCCCAATCTTCTGTCCTCCCAGTAGTTTTGGCCACTTTGTTTTAAATTGGATCCCGTTCTTTATTTCTTTAATTAGCCACGGATGGCTATCTTTTCTTTTACACCCTTTTCTCCTCACTAGAATATATTTTTCTTGAGAGTTATGAAATATCTCCTTAAATGTACACCACTGTTCATCAACCGTCCTACACTTTAATCTATTTTCCCAGTCCACTTTAGCCAACTCTGCCCTCATACCTTTGTAGTCTCCTTTATTTAAGCTTATTTCACTGGTTTGAGATCCAACTTTCTCACCCTCCATCTGAATTTGAAATTCAACCATGCTATGATCACTCATTCCGAGGGGATCCTTTACTAGGAGATTGTTTATTAATCCTGTCTCATTACACAGGACCAGATCTAAGATAGCCTGCCCCCTGGTTGGTTCCGTTACATACTGCTCAAGGAACCTGTCCCTTACGCACTCTATGAACTCCTCCTCAAGGCTACCCTGACCAATTTGATTTGTCCAATCAATATGAAGGTTAAAATCACCCATGATTATTGCTGTTCCCTTTTTACAAGCCCCCACTATTTCCTGGTTTATACTCCGACCAACAGAGTTGCTATTGTTAGGGGGCCTATAGACTTCGCCCACCCGTGACTATTTCCCCTTATTATTCCTTTTTTCCACCCAAACTATTTCAACATCCTGATTATTTGAGTCAATATAGTTTCTCATTATTGGTGATTCCATTCTTTATCAATAGAGCTACCCCACCTCCTTTTCCTTTCTGTCTGTCCTTCCAGATTGTCAAATACCCCTGAATATTTAATTCTCAGTCCTGGTCACCTTGCAACCACGTCTCTGTAATGGCTATCAGATCATACCCATTTGTATCTATTTGTGCCGTCAACTCATCTACGTGCGTTTAGACAAAGTGCCTTTAAATTTGTTTTTTTACCCTTTTTTCCTGCTTGTTTCCTTTCTCCTTCAAACTCACTTTCTTTAATTTTGCTTTCTAATTCCAGCTTTATCCCCTCCCTACTGAATCTATTTTCAGGTTCCCATCCCTCTGCCAAGCTAGTTTAAACCCTCCCCAACAGCACGAACAAACCCCCCCCAGCGAGGATATTGGTCCCGGCTCTATTGAGGTGCAACCCGTCCGGCTTGTACAGGTCCCACCTCCCCCAGAAGTGGTCCCAATGCCTCAGGAAACTAAAGCCCTCCCGCCTGCACCATCTCTCCAGCCATGTATTCTTCTGCTCTATCCTCCTGTTTCTGTACTCACTAGCTCATGGCACCGGGAGTAATCCGGAGATTACTACCTTTTGAGGTCCTGCTTTTTAATCTCTCTCCTAGCTCTCTAAACTCTGCCTGCAGGACGTCATCCCTCTTTCTACCGATGTCATTGGTCCCGATATGGACCACGCCCTCTGGCTGTTCACCCTCCCCCCAGAATGCCCTGCAGCCGCTCAGTGACATCCTTGATCCTGGCACCAGGGAGGCAACATACCATCCTGGAGTCACGTCTGCGGCCGCAGAAACACCTGTCTGCTCCCCTGACTATTGTATCCCCTATCTCTATAGCTCTTCCATTCTTCTTCCCCCCGCCCCCCCGAGCCACCATCACCCTCACTGGTACTCAGAACACAGTACCGGTTAGAGAGGGAGATGGACTCGGGGCTCTCCTGCACTACCTGCCTAGTCCTCCTCTTCTGTCCGGTGGATACCCACTCCCTCTCTGCCTGCACATTATTAAGCTGTGGGGTGACCACCTCTGGAAACGTGCTATCCACGTAGCTCTAAGTCTCACGGATGCACCGCAGTGACTCCAGCCGCCGCTCAATCTCCAAAACGCGGAGCTGGAGTTGGTGCAGCTGGAGACACCTCCTGCACACTTGGTCATCCCGGCCGCGTGAAGCATCCAGGATTTCCCACATGTCACAGGATGTGCAATCCATGGGACTGAGCTGTCCTGCCATCCCTCTAGTTACACTCGGAGCTAGAGTACAGAAACAGGAGGACAGAGCAGATAAATACATGGCAGGAGGGATGGGGCAGGCGGGAGGGCTTTAGTTTCCTGAGGCATTGGGACCACTTCTGAGGGAGGTGGGACCTGTACAAGCCGGACGGGTTGCACCTCAACAGAGCCGGGACCAATATCTAGAACTAAACTCTAAACCTTAGAAAAACACCCAGCAATCAGCTGATTTAACTAACATAGAAACATAGAAACATAGAAAATAGGTGCAGGAGCAGGCCATTCAGCCCTTCTAGCCTGCACCGCCATTCAACGAGTTCATGGCTGAACATGAAACTTCAGTACCCACTTCCTGCTTTCACGCCATACCCCTTGATCCCCCGAGTAGTAAGGACTTCATCTAACTCCCTTTTGAATATATTTAGTGAATTGGCCTCAACTACTTCCTGTGGTAGAGAATTCCACAGGTTCACCACTCTCTGGGTGAAGAAGTTTCTCCTTATCTCGGTTCTAAATGGCTTACCCCTTATCCTTAGACTGTGACCCCTGGTTCTGGACTTCCCCAACATTGGGAACATTCTTCCTGCATCCAACCTGTCCAAACCCGTCAGAATTTTAAACGTTTCTATGAGGTCCCCTCTCACTCTTCTGAACTCCAGTGAATACAAGCCCAGTTGATCCAGTCTTTCTTGATAGGTCAGTCCCACCATCCCGGGAATCAGTCTGGTGAATCTTCGCTGCACTCCCTCAACAGCAAGTATGTCCTTCCTCAAGTTAGGAGACCAAAACTGTACACAATACTCCAGGTGTGGCCTCACCAAGGCCCTGTACAACTGTAGCAACACCTCCCTGCCCCTGTACTCAAATCCCCTCGCTATGAAGGCCAACATGCCATTTGCTTTCTTAACCGCCTGCTGTACCTGCATGCCAACCTTCAATGACTGATGTACCATGACACCCAGGTCTCGTTGCACCTTCCCTTTTCCTAATCTGTCACCATTCAGATAATAGTCTGTCTCTCTGTTTTTACCACCAAAGTGGATAACCTCACATTTATCCACATTATACTTCATCTGCCACGCATTTGCCCACTCACCTAACCTATCCAAGTCACTCTGTAGCCTCATAGCATCCTCCTCGCAGCTCACACTGCCACCCAACTTAGTGTCATCCGCAAATTTGGAGATACTACATTTAATCCCCTCGTCTAAATCATTAATGTACAATGTAAACAGCTGGGGCCCCAGCACAGAACCCTGCGGTACCCCACTAGTAACTGCCTGCCATTCCGAAAAGTACCCATTTACTCCTACTCTTTGCTTCCTGTCTGACAACCAGTTCTCAATCCACGTCAGCACACTACCCCCAATCCCATGTGCTTTAACTTTGCACATTAATCTCCTGTGTGGGACCTTGTCGAAAGCCTTCTGAAAGTCCAAATATACCACATCAACTGGTACTCCTTTGTCCACTTTATTGGAAACATCCTCAAAAAATTCCAGAAGATTTGTCAAGCATGATCTCCCTTTTACAAATCCATGCTGACTTGGACCTATCATGTCACCATTTTCCAAATGCGCTGCTATGACATCCTTAATAATTGATTCCATCATTTTACCCACTACTGAGGTCAGGCTGACCGGTCTATAATTCCCTGCTTTCTCTCTCCCTCCTTTTTTAAAAAGTGGGGTTACATTGGCTACCCTCCACTCGATAGGAACTGATCCAGAGTCAATGGAATGTTGGAAAATGACTGTCAATGCATCCGCTATTTCCAAGGCCACCTCCTTAAGTACTCTGGGATGCAGTCCATCAGGCCCTGGGGATTTATCGGCCTTCAATCCCATCAATTTCCCCAACACAATTTCCCGACTAATAAAGATTTCCCTCAGTTCCTCCTCCTTAATAGACCCTCTGACCACTTTTATATCCGGAAGGTTGTTTGTGTCCTCCTTAGTGAATACTGAACCAAAGTACTTGTTCAATTGGTCTGCCATTTCTTTGTTCCCCGTTATGACTTCCCCTGATTCTGACTGCAGGGGACCTACGTTTGTCTTTACTAACCTCTTTCTCTTTACATACCTATAGAAACTTTTGCAATCCGCCTTAATGTTCCCTGCAAGCTTCTTCTCGTACTCCATTTTCCCTACCCTAATCAAACCCTTTGTCCTCCTCTGCTGAGTTCTAAATTTCTCCCAGTCCCCAGGTTCGCTGCTATTTCTGGCCAATTTGTATGCCACTTCCTTGGCTTTAATACTATCCCTGATTTCCCTAGATAGCCACGGTTGAGCCACCTTCCCTTTTTTATTTTTACGCCAGACAGGAATGTACAATTGTTGTAATTCATCCATGCGTTCTCTAAATGTCTGCCATTGCCCATCCACAGTCAACCCCTTAAGTATCATTAGCCAATCTATCTTAGCCAATTCATGCCTCATACCTTCAAAGTTACCCTTCTTTAAGTTCTGGACCATGGTCTCTGAATTAACTGTTTCATTCTCCATCCTAATGCAGAATTCCACCATATTATGGTCACTCTTCCCCAAGGGGCCTCGCACAATGAGATTGCTAATTAATCCTCTCTCATTACACAACACCCAGTCTAAGATGGCCTCCCCCCTAGTTGGTTCCTCGACATATTGGTCTAGAAAACCATCCCTTATGCATTCCAGGAAATCCTCCTCCACCGTATTGCTTCCAGTTTGGCTAGCCCAATCTATGTGCATATTAAAGTCACCCATTATAACTGCTGCACCTTTATTGCATGCACTCCTAATTTCCTGTTTGATGCCCTCCCCAACATCACTACTACTGTTTGGAGGTCTGTACACAACTCCCACTAACGATTTTTGCCCTTTAGTGTTCTGCAGCTCTACCCATATAGATTCCACATCATCCAAGCTAATGTCTTTCCTAACTATTGCATTAATCTCCTCTTTAACCAGCAATGCTACCCCACCTCCTTTTCCTTTTATTCTATCCTTCCTGAATGTTGAATACCCCTGGATGTTGAGTTCCCAGCCCTGATCATCCTGGAGCCACGTCTCCGTAATCCCAATCACATCATATTTGTTAACATCTATTTGCACAATTAATTCATCCACCTTATTGCGGATACTCCTTGCATTAAGACACAAAGCCTTCAGGCTTGCTTTTTTAACACCCTTTGTCCTTTTAGAATTTTGCTGTACAGTGGCCCTTTTTGTTCTTTGCCTTGGGTTTCTCTGCCCTCCACTTTTCCTCATCTCCTTTCTGTCTTTTGCTTTTGCCTCCTTTTTGTCTCCCTCTGTCTCCCTATATAGGTTCCCATCCCCCTGCAATATTAGTTTAACTCCTCCCCAACAGCACTAGCAAACACTCCCTTTATTTAAAGACTAAGTACTAACTTAACAGAGATTAAAAAAAAACCTTCAGGGGAGGAGAGGGGAACCAGTGAGTGTAGAACTGAACCCAGCCAGAGTCAGCACCTTCAGCAGAGGGAGGGGAACCAGGGAGTGCAGAGCCAGAATTGATGGTGAAAACTGGGATTGGAGGAGAAACAGTCTAGAAATGTATGTTGATTTGGATTTCAGCCCAGCAGGAGGGACAGTGTGTGGGATAGGGATTTAGAGCTTTGGAAGAACAAGAGAGGAAAGAATGTTCCATGGAAACTAGATGTGTCTATTCTGAATTTCTGTCTTGTACTTGCAGTGATGAGTTTTGTTATCTCCTTTTACAACGTATTAGAAGGGGAGATTTTCAGACAGAAAACACAAATCAAACATTACGTCAACTTCTGAATGAGACAATCGATTCTTCAGGACCTGAATATTATTGGCCTTTGAAAGTGGAAAGAGAAATGTTTGTCTCTTCTGTCTATGGGAATAGATTTCAAACATCAGTGTGACTGGAAAAGCACCGAGACACACACATCCGAGTGAGAGTGTTCCAGTGAACTGCCTGTGGAAAGAGCTTTAACCAGTTACACAGCCTGAAAAAACATCGCACCATTCACAGTGGGGAGAAACTGTACACGTGTTGTGTGTGTGGACCAGGCTTCAACTGATCATCCAACCTGGAGAGACACAAGGACACCCACACCACAGAGAAACCGTGGAAATGTGCGGACTGTGGGAACGTATTCAGATCACCGTTTGCGCTGGAAATTCATCGACGCAGTCACACTGGGGAGAGGCCGTTCACCTGCTCCGTGTGTGGGAAGGGATTCACTGGGTCATCTCACCTTGTAACTCACCAGTGAGTTCGCACTGGGGAGAGGCCGTTCACCTGCTCTGAGTGTGGGAAAGGATTCAAACGGTCATCCTGTGTGCTAAGACACCAACGAGTTCACAAGTGACTGCAGGGGTTGGAATCTGCTGTTATTGCTGCTGTTAATCACATCCCAACTGAACCATATTCATTCGGACAGTTGGGGTTTGTTTCTGCTGATGTTAATAACCCTATAACTGGGCTGGACTTTCATATTCTGGATATATTGCTGATTGCGTTCTCGGGGCTGCAGTGCCCATTTAAGAAACGCTATTTGTTATCTTTCCCCTTAATTCAGGAACTCTCAACAGAAATTTAGTTTGCAATAAAATTATGAACTTTCACTTTAATCCTAAACTGATCTTTGGTAAAAAATCTGCAATAGTGTGGGAAAGTTTCTACTGAATAAAATCTCCAATTAGAAAAAGCTTGCTGACAATTCTTACTGACTTGCACATTACACACAATGGCCCCTCCATCATCCACCAAAAAGAAGGGGAATGGGAATTGGTGGGGAATCAGTGTCCCCAAATGTTGCCCCTCCCGTCTAGTGTAGCAATCCCCTCGGCACGGGAATGGAGACAAGTCCAGACCAAAACTCTGCAGTACTCCAGGTGTGGTCTTACCAACGCCCTGTACAGTTGTAGCAGGACTTCCCGACTTTTATACTCCATCCCCCTTGCAATAAAGGCCAGCATTCCATTTGCCTTCCTGATTACTTGCTGTACCTGCATGCTAACCTTTTGAGTTTCATGTACAAGAACCCCCAGATCCCTCTGTACTACAGCATTTTGTAATCGACCCCATTTAAATAATAATTAGCTTTTTTATTTTTCCTACCAATGGGGATAACCTGACATTTTACTACATTATAGTCCATCTGCCAGATTTTTGCCCACTAACTGAGCCTATCTATATCCCTTTGTAGATCCTCCTAACAACTTGTGTTCCCACCTATCTTTGTATCATCAGCAAATTTGGCTGCGTTACACTCGGTCCCTTCACCCAAGTCATTGATATCAATTATAAATAGTTGAGGCCCCAGCACTGATCCCTGCGGCACCCCACTAGTTACAGTTTACCAACCTGAAAATGACCCATTTATCCCGACTATCTGTTTTCTGTTAGTTAGCCAATCCTCTATCCATGCTAATATATTACCCCCAACCCCGTGAACTTTTATCTTGTGCAGTAACCTTTTGTGTGGCACCTTATCAAATGCTTTCAGGAAATCAAAATATACAACATCAACTGGACCTCCTTTATCCACTCCGCTTGTTACATCCTCAAACAACTCCAGCAAATTTGTCAAACATGATTTCCCTTTCATAAAATCATCATCATCATCATCATAGGCAGTCCCTCGGAATCGAGGAAGACTTGCTTCCACTCCTGAAGTGAGTTCTTTGGTGGCTGAACAGTCCGATACGAGAGCCACAGACTCCATCACAGGTGGGACAGACAGTCGTTGAGGAAAGGGGTGGGTGGCATTGGTTTCCCGCACGCTCTTTCCGCTGCCTGCGCTTGATTTCTGCACACTCTCGGCGTTGAGACTTGAAGTGCTCAGTGCCCTCCCGGATGCACTTTCTCCACTTAGGGTGATCTTTGGCCAGGGACTCCCACAGGTGTTGGTGGGGATGTCGCACTTGTTCAGGGAGGCTTTCAGGGTGTCCTTGTAATGTTTCCGCTGCCCACCTTTGGCTTGTTTGCCATGAAGGAGTTCCGAGTAGAGCACTTGCTTTGGAGTCTCGTGTCTGGCATGCAAACTATGTGGCCTGCCCAGCGAAGCTGATCGAGTGTGGTCAGTGCTTCAATGCTGGGGATGTTGGCCTGGACGAGGACGCTGATTTTGGTGCGCCTGCCCTCCCAGGGGATTTGTAAGATCTTGCGGAGACATCGTTGGTGATATATCTCCAACGACTGGAGGTGTCTACTGTACGTGGTCCATGCCTCAGCCATACAGGAGGGCAGGTATTACTATAGCCCTGTAGACCATGAGCTTGGTGGTAGATTTGAGGGACTGGTCTTCGAACACTCTTTTCCTCAGGCGGCTGAAGGCTGCACTGGTGCACTGGAGATGGTGTTGAATCTCCTCATCAATGTCTGCTTTTGTTGATGAGGCTCCCGAGGTATGGGAAATGGTCCACGTTGTTGAGGGCCGCGCCGTGGATCTTGATGACTGGAGGGCAGTGCTGTGCGACGAGGACAGGCTGGTGGAGGACCTTTGTCTTACGGATGTTTAGCGTAAGGCCCATGCTTTCGTATGCCTCAGTGAATACATGGACTATATCCTGGAGTTCAGCCTCAGAATGTGCGCAGATGCAGGCGTCGTCCGCGTACTGTAGCTCAACGACAGAGGTTGGGGTGATCTTGGACCTGGTCCGGAGACGGCGAAGGTTGAACAGCTTCCCACTGGTTCTGTAGTTTAGTTTCACTCCAGCGGGGAGTTTGTTGACTGAGGTGGAGCATGGCAGTGAGATAGATTGAGAAGAGGGTTGGAGCGATGACGCAGCCCTGTTTGACCCCAGTCCGGACGTGGATTGGGTCTGTAATGGATCCGTTGGTAAGGATCACGGCCTGCATGTCGTCGTGGAGCAGGCGAAGGATGTTGACAAACTTTTGGGGGCAGCCGAAACGGAGGAGGACGCTCCATAGACCCTCGCGGTTGACAGTGTCAAAGGCCTTTGTAAGGTCGAGAAAGGCCATGTATAAGAGCTGGTGCTGTTCCCTGCATTTTTTCTGCAACTGTCACGCTGCAAAGATCATGTCCGTTGTGTCCCGTAGGGGATGAAATCCGCACTGTGACTCCGGGAGGAGCTCCTCGGTCACAGGGAGAAGACAGTTGAGGAGGATTCTAGCGACAACTTTCCCAGTGGCTGATAGCAGGGCGATTCCCCTGTAATTGCCGCAGTCGGACTGGTCACCTGTTTTAAAGATGGTCACAATCACTGCATCTCTGAGATAAAACCACGCTGACTCTGCCTGACTGCAATATGATTTTCTAAATGTCCTGCTACTACTTCCTTGATGATGGTCTCCAGTATTTTCCCAATGACAGATGGTAGGCTAACTGGTCTATAGTTTCCTGCTCTCTGTCTCCCTCCTTTCTTCAACAGGGGTGTCACATTTGCGGTCTTCCAGTCCGCTGGGACCTCTCCAGAATTAAAAACATTTTGGCAGATTACAACCAATGCATCCACTATCTTTGCAGCCACTTCTTTTAAAACCCTGGGATGCATGTCGTCAGGTCCAGGGGACTTGTCCACCTTTAGTCCCATTAGTTTGATCAGTACTTTATCTCTAGTGATAGTCACTGTTTTAAGTCCCCCCTTCCCCCCACAATAGCTCTTTGATTATCAACTATTGGGATGTTTTTAGTATCATCTGCTATAAAGACCGAAACAAAATATTTCTTCAAAATCTCTGCCATTTCCGTGTTTCCCATTATTAATTCTCCAGTCTCATCCTCGAAGGGACCAATGTTTACTTTAGATACGCATTTCCTTTTTATATCCCTGTAGAAGCTCTTACTGTCTGTTGGTATATTTCTTGCTAGTTTGCTCTCATCTACTATCTTCTGTCTTTATCATTTTTTAGTCGTTCTTTGCTGGTTTCTGAAAATGTCCCAATCCTCTGGCCTTCCACTGTCCTTCGCAACATTATATGTTTCTTTTGCTCAATTTGATACCATCCTTTACTTCCTTAGTTAGCCAGGGATGGTTCATCCTTCGCTTCGCATCTTTATTTCTCACTTGAATAAATCTTTGCTGTGAGTTATGGAATATCTCCTTAAATGTTTGCCACTGCGTTTCTAGTCTTACCCTTTAACATATTTTCCCAGTGCACTTGGTGTCAGAGACAAGGGTTGGTTTATATCACATGGGAGGAGATTGGTGTCAGTGACTGTGGGATTGGTTCAACCTTCATTGACCTGACAAAGGCCTTTGACACTGTCAACCGTGAGGGATTATGGAGTGTACTCTTCAAATTCGGCTGTCCTCAAAAATTTGTCACCTTCCTCCACTTGCTTCGTGATAACATGCAAGCTGTGATCCTGACCATTGGATCACCACAGACCCAGTTCATGTATGGACTGGGGAGAAGCAAGGCTGTGTCATTGCACCAACGCTCTTCTCGATCTTCCTTGCTGCAATGCTACATCTCACCGTCAGTAAGCTTCCCGCTGGAGTGGAGATAATCTACAGAACAAACGGGAAACTGTTCAACCTCCATCGCCTTCAGACCAGATCCAAGGTGGTGCCATCCTCTGTCAGCGAGTTACAATATGTAGATGATGCTTGTGTCTGTGCTCACTCGGAGGTCGCACTCCAAACCAGCGTCAACACGTTCACCGTAGCGTCTGAGAGCATAGGTCTTACACTAAACATCCGTCAAACAAAGGTGCTCTGTCAACCTGCCCCCGCCCCACAGCACTGCCCCCCACCCGATTATCAAAATCCTTGATGAGGCCTTGGACAATGTGGACCATTTTTCATACCTCGGGAGCCTACTGTAAACAAGGGCAGATATCGATGACGTGGTCCAACACTGCCTTCAGTGTGTCAGCACAGCCTTTGGTCACCAAAGGAATAGAGTGTTTGAAGACCAGAACTTTAAAACTAGCACAAAGCTCATGGTCGACAGAGCAGTAGTGATACCTGCCCTCAGACATGCTTCTCAGACATGGACTATGTACAGCAGGCACATCAAAGCACTGGAGAAGTTCCATCAACACTGCCTCCGGAAGATCCTGCAAATCCATTGGTAGGATAGGTGCACCAACATCTGTTCTCACGCAGGCCAACATCCTTAGCATTGAAGCATTGACCACGCTCGATCAGCTACCATGGACGGGCCACATTGTCCATATGCTCAATACAAGATTCCCAAAGCAAGAGCTCTGCTCGACAGCCTCAACATGGTAAACAAACCCCCGGGGGGCAGAGGAAACGCTTCAAGGACACCCTCAAGGCCTCCTTGAAGAAGTTGAACATCCCCACCGACTCCTGGGAATCCCTGGCGCAAGATCGCTCAAAATGGAAGAGAATAATCCGTGAGGGCGTCGAACACTTCGAGTCTCTTCACCTGGAGCAAGTGGAGACCAAACGCAGACAGCAGGAGGAGCGCACGACAACCCAAGCACTTCAACAAACCGGCACTTCAACCAACGTACTTTCAACCACCGTCTGTCCAACCTGCGACAGAGACTGTAGCTCCCGCACTGGACTTAACAGACATCTGAGATCTCGTTCTTAATGTGGAAACAAGTCATCCTCGACTCCGAGGGACTGCCTATGTTGATGATGGTTGGTTTATATCAGACAGGAGGGGATTGGTGTCAGTGACTGTGGGGTGGGTTTATATCAGACAGGAGGGGATTGGTGTCGGTGACTGTGGGGTGGGTTTATATCAGACAGGAGGGGATTAGTGTCGGTGACTGTGGGGTGGGTTTATATCAGACAGGAGGAGATTGGTGTCAGTGACTGTGGGGTGGGTTTATATCAGACAGGAGGGGATTGGTGTCAGTGACTGTGGGGTGGGTTTATATCAGACAGGAGGAGATTGGTGTCGGTGGCTGTGCAGGAGGTGTCTCCAGCTTCAACTACTCGAGCTCCACATTTCGGAGCTTGAACGGCGGCTGGTGTCAATACGGTGTATCCGCGAGGCGGAGAGCTACGTGGATAGCACCTTTCAGGAGGTGGTCACCCCGCAGCTTAAAAGCGTGCAGGCAGCGGGGAAGTGGGTGACCACCAGACAGAGTAAGAACGCTAGGCAGGTAGTGCAGGAGTCCCCCCGTGAGTCCATCTCGCTTTCAAACCAATATTCACCTCTGAGCATCGGTGGTGACTCTGGGGAGTGCAGCCAGAGCCAATTCCAAGGCACCACGAGCGGCTCAGCTGCACAGGGGGAGGGACGTAGAATAAAAGAGCTCTAGTGATCGGGGATTCTATCGTTAGGGGAACTGAGAGGCGTTTCTGCGATCGCAGACGTGACTCCAGAATGGTATGGTGCCTCCCTGGTGACAGGGTCAAGGATATCACAGAGCGGACACAGGGCATTCTGTAGCTCGAGGTCGTGGTCCATATCGGGACCAATGATACAGGTAGAAAGAGGGATGAGGTCCAACAGGCAGAATTTCGGGAGCTAGGAAGAAAATTAAAGGGTAGGACCTCAAAGGTAGCAATCTCCAGATTACTCCCGGTGCCACGTGCTAATGAGTACAAGAATAGAAGGACAGAGAGGATGAACGCGTGGCTGGAGAGTTGGTGTAGGAGGGAAGGTTTTAAATTCTTGAGGCATTGGGACCATTTCTGGGGGAGATGGGACCTGTACAAACCGGACGGGTTGCACCTCAACAGTGCCGGGACCAATATCCTCGCGGGGAGTTTTGCTCGTGCTGTTGGGGAGAGTCTAAACTGGCTTGGCAGGGGATGGGAACCCGAGAACACATTCAATAGGAAAGGAAGTAAAGCAGAAATTGGATAACAAGAATTTAAAAAAGCAAATCTGTAAAACAGAGGAAACAAGGGTTAGTAAGTCGTAATCAAGGAGGTCTTCCTGTGCTAAATGGTATTTACTTTAATGCAAGGAGTATATTGAATAAGGGGAATGAGCTAAGAGCACAGGTAGATACTTGGGAGTATGACATTATAACCATTACAGAGACATGGCTGAAAGAGGGGCAGGTTTGGCAGATCAATATTCCTAGTTACAGGATTTTTAGACAAGACAGAGAGGGGGGTAAAAAGGGTGTCATGGTATTGATTAAAGAAACTATTACAGTGGTGAGGAGGGATCATATTTTAGAGGGATCATCAAATGAGGCCATATGGGTCGAATTGAAAAATAAAAAAGAGGCGATCACACTGCTGGGTGTGTATTATAGACCCCCAAACAGAGAGGGAGATAGAGGAGCAAATATGTCGGCAAATTGCTGTGAAGTCCAAAAACCATAGGGCAGTAATAGGGGATTTTAACTATCCTAATATTGATTGGGACAAATATAGTGTTAAGGGGAAAAAGGGTGCGGAATTCTTAAAATGTATTCAAGAGAATTGTTTTAGTCAGCATGTAACAAGCCCCAGGCGAGAGGGGGCGGTTTTCGATTTAGTTTTGGGGAATGTAGCTGGGCAGGTTGAAGGTATTAGTGGGAGAGAACTTGGGTGCCAGTGACCATAATTCAGTCAGATTCAAGTTGGTTATGGATAAGGATAAGGATAGGCCTGGAATCAAAGTCCCAAATTGGGGAAAAGCTAACTTTGCTAAGTTCAGAAGTGATTTGGCCACAGTGGACTGGAAACAGCTACTTGTGGGTAAATCAGTGTCGGAACAGTGAAAGGCATTCAAGGAGGAGATCCGGAAGGCTCATGCCAAACATGTGTCCTTAAAGAAAAACATAGAAACATAGCAAATAGGTGCAGGAATAGGCCATTCGGCCCTTCGAGCCTGCACCGCCATTCAATGAGTTCATGGCTGAACATGCAACTTCAGGACCCCATTCCTGTTTTCTCGCCATACCCCTTGATCCCCCTAGTAGTAAGGACTACATCTAACTCCTTTTTGAATATATTTAGTGAATTGGCCTCAACAACTTTCTGTGGTAGAGAATTCCACAGGTTCACCACTCTCTGGGTGAAGAAGTTTCTCCTCCTCTCGGTCCTAAATGGCTTACCCCTTATCCTTAGACTGTGACCCCTGGTTCTGGATTTCCCCAACATCGGGAACATTCTTCCTGCATCTAACCTGCCTAAACTCATCAGAATTTTTAAACGTTTCTATGCGATCCCCTCTCATTCTTCTGAACTCCAGTGAATACAAGCCCAGTTGATCCAGTCTTTCTTGATAGGTCAGTCCCGCCATCCTGGGAATCAGTCTGGTGAACCTTCGCTGCACTCCCTCAATAGCAAGAATGTCCTTCCTCAAGTTAGGAGACCAAAACTGTACACAATACTCCAGGTGTGGCCTCACCAAGGCCCTGTACAACTGTAGTAACACCTCCCTGCCCCTGTGCTCAAATCCCCTCGCTATGAAGGCCAACATGCCATTTGCTTTCTTAACCGCCTGCTGTACCTGCATGCCAACCTTCAATGACTGATGTATCATGACACCCAGGTCTCTTTAAACCTCCCCTTTTCCTAATCTGTCACCATTCAGATAATAGTCTGTCTCTCTGTTTTTACCACCAAAGTGGATAACCTCACATTTATCCACATTACACTTCATGTGCCATGCATTTGCCCACTCACCTAACCTATCCAAGTCACTCTGCAGCCTCATAGCATCCTCCTCGCAGCTCACACTGCCACCCAACTTAGTGTCATCCGCAAATTTGGAGATACTACATTTAATCCCCTCGTCTAAATCATTAATGTACAATGTAAACAGCTGGGGCCAGCACAGAATCTTGCGGTACCCCACTAGTCACTGGCTGCCATTCTGAAAAGTACCCATTTACTCCTACTCTTTGCTTCCTGTCTGCCAACCAGTTCTCAATCCACGTCAGCACACTACCCCCAATCCCATGTGTTTTAACTTTGCACATTAATCTCTTGTGTGGGACCTTGTCGAAAGTCTTCTGAAAGTCCAAATACATCAGTGGGTAAAGGCATGTAGGGTCTGTTTCCCCCCACCCCACTGTAAAATGGACTGTAGAATGGAATATAAAACCCACGGACGGTGGGACTGGTTAATAAAAACCAAACCCCAGTACAAACACCCAGAGGGTGGGCTATACAGTGAGGGCTTCATTCAAACATTGCAGCAAATGATGACACATTGAGAGACTGGAAGGACATCATCAGAGACAATAATACAGGATACCTGCCATCGATCTAATCAACACAGGCAATAGCACCAGACGCCGGCCATGCACACCTTCAATGGTCCCTGGTCCCTGTCAAGAAGGAAGAGGGACATTCACACATTCCTCAACTGTGGAGCCAGATCTGTTCAAGGAAAGTTTGCATTGTACTACACAGCAGGAGAGCTGATCATGTTCCTGTCTGGGCCAGGGAGTGGAATACACTGATGATCAAGAGGTAATTAACCATCGGAAGAGAAGTCCTGCTACAAATGTACAGGGTATTGGTGAAGCTACACCTGGAGTACTGTGTACAGTTTTGTCTCTGTATTTAAGCAAGGATATACTTGCATTGAACGCTATTCAGAAGGTTCACTAGGTTGATTCCGGAGATGAGGGAGTTGACTTATGAAGATAGGTTAAGCAGGTTGGGCCTATACTCATTGGAGTTCAGAAGAATGAGAGGTGATCTTCTTGAAACTATTAAGATAATGAGGGGACTTGACATGGTGGATGCAGAGAGGATATTTCCACTTATAGAGGAAACTAAAACTAGGGGACATAGCTTGAGAATAAGGGGCCACCCATTTAAAACTGAGATGATGAGGAATTTCTTCTGAGGGTTGTAAATCTGTGGAATTCTCTGTCCCAGAGAGCTGTGGAGGTTGGGTCATTGAATATATTTAAGGCGGAGATAGACAGATTTTTGTGCAATGAGGGAGTAAAGGGTTATGGGGTGTGGGCAGGGAAGGGGATTGTAGAGGGACGTGATCAGGGCCCAGGGGAGTTGGGAGTTGGGAGTTAGGGGCCCAGGACAGCACGGACCAGCCCATACTGCAATATGTGTTCGCACGAGGTCTGTGCAGCAGAGCAGGTCTACAGTCATCTTGGTTAATCCTTGCCACTGGACCAAGACCTAGCTCTGCCAAGCCCGTGTGGTGGCTGGTGTGCAACGGCCAACCCACATTAAAAAATTCATGCATAGGCATCTTCTGCCCTTTGGGATGTAGTACCGGACCTGGAATATTAGGTCCTTCATTGAAACACCTGTGAACTCATCCTTTTTTGGCGTGGAAGCAAGTCATCCTCATTTCGATGGACTGCCTATGATGATGATGATGGGGAGCTGAGAACATTATCAGATCAGCCATGATCTTATTGAATGGCGGAGCAGGCTCGAGGGGCCAAATGGTCTACTCTTGCTCCTATTTCTTATGTTCTTATGAAGAGTCACCAGGGGAACAGCAGGAAATATGTTTGATGCTGTGATTATGAAGCCCCATAAAAAGAGGACCACTTCGGAGCGAGGGCAGTGCAGTGAAGGAGGATGCAGGGTGGTCACCTGGTCCTGGCCTACAATCCACACCGGAACAACCAGCTGTGTGGGTGATTGTAAGTTTCAGTCAAACCGTCGGGGAATTTGTCCGAGTAGTTTTGTAATCGCAGTCGAATTGCGGAAGGGTTTTAAACTGTGATATTTCCTGTTAGGTTTCAGGTAACCCCGTGTCGGGGTCTGTATTGTGGGTTGTGTTATTCCGGTCGAATCTCAGGGAGGTTGTGTACTGGGAAATAACGCAAGTTCAATAAATGTACAAGTTTAAGTTTGAGCCAAAATCCTATGCCGAGTATATTTTGTTCTTATAAATCCTGAAGTCAAGAACTGTTGGTGAGTGGTTACAGAATCTCTTACATCTTGGCGATCACAAAGGGACTTCTAAAAATTATGGACAGAGTCAAGGGCAAGAAACCGTCAATGGGGGATAGGATATCCTCGTATGTGTTAGGTAAGGTAAACATTTCCGAGCACTGGGTCCTGGAAATGATGCACTCTGACAGTCCGCAGGAAGAGGCGGCAGTTGCGAACATAAGAAATCGAAAGAAAAGGCGATTTGGTTGCGGTGTATGCAGAAACAAAATCAAATTCTCGCGGAGAGAATTAAACAGTTAGAAAAAGAGAAAAGGGAATCAGAAAGCAGGGCAGGAGACAGAGAGGCCGTAGTGAACCGGCTGACAGAAAATTTAAGTAATGAAAGGCAGGAGAGGAAAGCCCAGGAGGAAACTTCTATAATGCGATAGAGTGTGAATGTTTAAAATGTATAGAGACATTGAAGTTGAGAACGTGGGAATTGTATAGGGACAGTATAAGCTAACAAAGAATTCATGGAGGAATAGCCATGACATCTCGGACTCGAGACTGCGAAATGTTATAACACTAACACATATTGAAACAAAACCCACAGCTTGCAGAAAAACCTCAAGGTCTTATTAAATCATGTTATTAACCTGAAACATTAACAGAAGGTCTTTGTTTAAAATCAGACCATACTTAGGTCGGCTTATGAGTGGACAAAGGGAAAGAGGGACCAAAAGAGATAGGTTGAACTAGGATGTCACTCTAGCCCTATCTTGTTATCTTTTGCCGAGAACGTATAACTGTTGTCGCTTTACGATGTAACTTCACTTATCCGTAGGGAGTGTGTACGCTCGACCGAGAATGTATATCCTCTGTCTGATAAGTCTTGCCGGCTGGTAAAATAAAGACTGCTTTGTTCAAAGCACAAGAGGTATTCGACTCAGTAATTTTACTGAACCAGATTGAGAGAAAAGAATCTACATTTACAAGAGTACCGGCAATATCAGGTCACCGAAAGTAAAAAGCAGTGTCAGGCTCAGCGTGAGGAAAGTGCCAGGATCTTAGAGAGAGCTGACAAGGCTGAGGGACAGTTGAAGGATATCAAAGTGGCATACAGGGTAGCTAAAAATCGGGTACATGAAGAGGCCGATCACGGGCCCTCTAATGAGAAAATTCGTAAGCTGACCCTAGCATTTTCTGGGGCCAGGTGTATGGCTTGTCTTATGACACCGGGAGAAGTTGGGGTAGACTGGGATGAGGACAGAGAGGAGCCAGACGATGGGACCCAGTATAGCGAGGGTCGGCCGGCTCCCGAAGCACCAGGACCACCGAGACCGATCGATAACTTTGATGAGGATGAATTGGCAATACTGAGCCGGGATATAGGCCCCATTAACTTCACGGATGGTCCGCTGGATGTTAATAGATGCTGGGTGGATTTTAGGAGGGGTCACCCAGAGTGTAGACTTTAAGCAAATCCTCCTCAGTAGCTGCAACAGCAGTTTTAGAAATTTGAAAGCTGCAGAAAAAGTTAAATCAAGGTGGGCAGAAGGACCCTGCGGGATCCAAAAGGAAGTTCAAAGCCTAGCAATGTAAATCCAGGTTCAGAGAAGCATTGTGTGTCCTGATTGTTTAAAATACGAATAAAATAGAGAAGCCTTTCTACGAGTCTACAAAGGTGAAACCGACATTTAAGCTTCTACCTTTTGTGCCGAGAGAAATAAAACAGAATTTGCTTCTGTGGATGTTTGACTAGTCATGGAATGTATTGTGTGTGTGAAAGCCTGTCTGTGTAAAAACAAGTGTTTTTCTTTGATGTTTCAGGGTGAATGTAAAAGTTTATTTTTAAAAAAGGCATGAGGATTTATATTTGTCTTTGTGTGTCTGTGGTTCTTTTTTTAAACTGGCACTGGTTAGTTTGAATTAATTGAGAGAGAAACCTTTAGTTCTGGACATGAGGCAATCACATAACATTTGGTATTTAAAAAATAAAAACATTTCTGACCAATTTCAAGAATCTGTGACCAGGGGAGAAAAAGGAGTGATGCTATTGGTATGTGTGGAATGTTTTACAGAATGATTTTAATGAGTAATGGTCTGTGTCGGACACCTTTTATAATGCAAAAAAAAGGAAGATAACTCTCTGCACAAGCAGCTGTGAACTCTTTAATTCGGTATGCAACAACTTTTGCATTGTAAATATTTTAGGCAGTTAACATTTTACAGTTTTGAATTTGAGTGAATGTTTCCCACAGTGACAGAAAGGGATCAGATAAATTAACCCATTGGGATGGCAGGAAAAACACAATGGATGTTCTGTGTCTTTTCTTTTTTTGCAGTAGTGCTGATGGAGCAGTGTGCGGAGGCCCAGAAATCAGCACAGTCCCGGCCTGCAAGACCCTCAGCAGGCCGGGGCTATTATAGGGAGCAGCGTGCGGAGGCCCAGCCCAGAAATCGGCACAGTCCCGGCCTGCAAGACCCTCAGCAGGCCGGGGCCATTATAGGGAGTAGCATGCAGCAGCATACCACTGCAGGGAGCAGCGCGTGCTGCTGCAGGAGGACGATGGCTGACTGCAATGCGGGCAGGTACAGCAGGAGTGGCGAGGTCGGGTGAAGGAGCGGCAAGAGTTCGTGGAGGGATGTGTTCGGGGCCTAGGAGAGGCACGAGTTTGAGGCCAGAAGAGGCGAGGGCCCAGGGGCAGCACGGGCCAGCCCACACTGCGATATGTGTGCGCACTAGGTCTGTGCAGCAGAGCTGCTCTCCAGTCGTCTTGGTTAATCCTTGCCAGTGGATCAAGACCCAGCTCTGTCAAACCTGTGTGGTGGCTGGTGTGTAACGGCCACCCCACGTTAAAAAAATCCACGCACAGGCATCTTCCACCCTTCAACATGTAGTTCGGGATCCGGAATATTAGGTCCTTCATTGAAACACCTGTGAACTCTGCCCTTTTCGGCGTGGAAGCAAGTCATCCTCGTTTCGAGGGACTGCCTATGATGATGATGGTGCAAGATTACCGAGAGGGTTCTTTAATATGGAAATGATTCAAGGTGTTAACGACCTTGAACTTTGCTGGAACAAAAGAGAAGAACTCCAGTAATGTTCAACTACTTATCTGCAGTCATGGATCTTGAATGCCACAGCATGGTGACAAAATTGAACTTAAAGACTTTAAAAAAAAAATGCTTGGAACTAATGATTTGGAATCATGTGTTACCTTCTACGACAGATTGTTCGAGGGAGAAGATAAAGAACTTGCTGCAAACGCATTGCAGATACCTTTTGTATTGTTAAATCACAAAGGCTGGACAGAGGTTTTTGTGCAAATAAAACTGACTAGCTAAATAGATAGGAGTTGCTGCTCAAGCATTTGGGAAGGGAAATGTAAGTTTGAGCTGTGGAGGGAAGACCTGCTATTTTTCCTTTTGTTTTTTTTCTTGCAGAAGCAAGTGGAAGCGAGGACGCAGGATGAAATATCGCAGGCAGCAAGGTCCAGGTGAAGGAGGGGAGGCCAGTGTGCCTAGAATGCTGGGGAAGCATCTCGGTGGGATGGTGGTGGTGGCCACGGAAGACAGACGAGGCTGGGGGTGATGAATTCACGGATTGGGCAACGACTCGCACAGATGGATTATGGGGACTAAGGGGGCAGTGAAATTGTGTTGGGACAAGTGGTGGAAGGAGGAGCAAGGGGTTTGTGTGTGTGGGAGAGGGTTGGAACGTACATGCCAGAAGGGAGTGTCTATCGCTTTTAAACAACAATGGCAAGACTCCGGGTCTGGAATGGGCTGGACTCAGAGGTTAGACTCTTGTGTGGTCCCAGATCTTCCAAACACGGTCAATGCTATCGAGCTAGTAGCACATAAAAGGAAGCCCCTGTCAGCAGCCCCAAAGACCCGGGATATAGAGGTTAGGTGCCCCATAACGACACCCGGACCCAGGAATGGGTTGGTGCTGATTCCAACAGGGAAGGTGTTGTACCAGGACATGCACTATGAGGTAGCATCTGTCAACCTTAACTTAACAGAGGTACAGCTGCCCCGATGGTGCCCAGCAGAAACGGAAAAATTGTATGAGAAACTGTTAAAAGAAATGTTCCAACAATTCTATGAACTGAATTATGGGGACGAAAGTCGGAAGGATTTCTGTAAACGAGCTGACAACAGTCACACCGGTTTGGGGAGACGGAAGAGAAGATTGATCAATGAAGCGGCCAAGGTGTTTAATACAGGAACGTCACTGGTCAGTAGTATGGATGATGCCCCGCTGCAAATGCAGGTCAATAACTTACGGGATCAGCTAAAGAGAATACTGGGGGAGGGGAGTGAGACTGAGAGAGGGGAATTACGGGAAGACCAAGTAATGACCATTCACCTAAAAGAATTGATAGCTGAGCTGGAAACTCGCGCCCAGACCATAAACAATTTAATAAAGGAGGACCGGAATGCTTCGGACTGAGTTGCCCAAAATGATGTGTGTGTTATGTGCGGTGCTTGGTTATTAAACGAGGGGTGTAGTCATTTAGAGGATTTGGAGCAAGATCACACACCATCATGGATTGACAACACACACCAAAAAGCCATGAGCACTTATGACAATCTCATAAACCCGTGCCAGCTACGGCTGGCCTCCGAAGCATACCCAGTCCCAATCGACTGATCAGTACAACCAAACTATAATGGGGATAGTTCTCAGGATGCCAGTGATGGGTCAGTCACAACGGCCAGTGCCGGTATACGGGGTGGAAAATATTGGTGTCAATCGAAATGGGGTATATGTGCAGCATCCTAGGGCCCCTCTGTATGTGGTTCAGTGGGGGAACTCCGTGACCGGCATTGATCTGAAGGGATGTCAGGAAAGGGGTGCACATGTGGTGTTGTGTCCACATCACCTGAATGTGTTCGACCGACCGGTATGTGGTTTTGAATCTGAAAGTACACAACTGATCTACTGTACAATGCAGGTGATGCTCAGAGCCATGTCCCGCCCCAGGTTGCATGTGAGGGTAACGGAACCTTCCTGTGTCACCATCAGTGTGAACCAGTATAGGGTACACAATGATACCTGGGGCCCAGTTTATGACTCGACCTTTTGTTTTAAACCCCAGATAGAGGTGCAAGTGGCACAGGAAAGGATTATCCCTTTCTCGGATTGCACCTCAGTAAATCTCAGTGAGTGGCACTTTACCCAATCCCCAAGAATATATATCCAATTTTGGGCATGATATCCCGCCATTACCCGAGCATTTGACAAACTGGTAAAGGATATGGAGCTTTCCCAAAAACATTATTATACTCTACAACAGGAAAACAGGGAAACAAGAGATCAGGAAAATAACTAGCCCACCTTGGTGGGATATTGGATTTAATATTGAAATTCCTCCCTGGATTTGCATGTATTAGTAATTGTACAATTGATTGTGGTATTGTATCTGTTTAACTTATGTAAACTGAAACAAAATGTAAACAGGGAAAAACAGGATAGATTATATAAAAGGGGACTTGGGGTGATGGAATCAAATGTATAAAAGGAATGTAAGATTTGGCTGAGATGGGCAATACACTCACCACAGCAGAAGAATCGACAGAAGTAATATCTCTATTGTAAGAGATATTAAAGGGGGAAGTGTAGGATCTGTTCCCCCCCCCCCCCACTGTAAAATGGACTGTAGAATGGAATATAAAACCCACGGACAGGGTGGGACTGATTAATAAAAACCAAACACCCAGAGGGTGGGCTATACAGTAAGGGTTTCATTCAAACATTGCAGCGAAACGATGACTCATTGACAGACTGGAAGGACATCCTCAGAGACAATGATACAGGATACCTGCCATCGATCTAATCAACACAGGCAATAGCACCAGATGCCGGCCATGTACACCTTCACTGGTCCCTGTCAAGAAGGAAGAGGGACATTCCCACATTCCTCAACTGTGGAGCCAGATCTGTTCCCAAGGAAGGTTTGCATTGTACTACACAGCAGGAGAGCTGATCGTGCCCCTGTCTGGGCCAGGGGGTGGAATACACTGATGATCAAGAGGTAATTAACCATCGGAAGAGTCGACAGGGGAACAGGAAATATGTTTGATGCTGTGATTATGAAGCCCCATAAAAAGAGGACCACTTCGGAGCAGTGAAGGAGGATGCAGGGTGGTCACCTGGTCTCGGCCTACAACTCTTTTGGAGTAAACAAATAAACATTAAATCGTGCCCCCCGATCTGGGGGACATTCCAAACAATTCCCAAGGCCCTCTTTTTTTTTGTGTTTTTTTAAATATTTTTGTAGGGTTTTTTTTGTGTTTTTTTTTTAGGGCATTAAAATTCCATATTTTACAAGTGCCCCCTATAAAAGGGGAGGGGGACACTAAAAACCCCAGCAATTAAAACAAATTAAACTTTAAAACATAACATCAAATTAACATTTGGTTGCCGGGGGTGATGATGCACTCCAGTCCCTCCGGCGCCCACCTCTCGCGGAAGGCCGCGAGCGGACCGGTGGACACCCTGGCGCGGATGTAAGCACGGAAGAGAGGCAGGCAGTCAGGCCGAACGACCCCCTCGACCGCCCGCTGCCTGGACCGGCCGATGGAGGTCCCGGCCTACAACTATTTTGGGGGTGGGGAACAAAATAAACATTAGATCAAGTGCCCCCCCCGCCCCCGATCTGGGGGACACTCCAGACACTTTTAACTGCCCTCTTTTTTCATATTTTGTTTTTTTGTGGGGGGGGGGGGGGGGGGTGTGTTTTAAAAAACATTTTTTGGGGGGGGCATTAAAATCATAAATTTTACAAGTGCTCCCTATAAAAGGGGAGGGGGACACTAAAAATCCGGCAATTAAAACAAATTAAACTTTAAAACATATAAAATCAAGTTAAAATTTGGTCCCGGCCACAACTCTTTTTGGGGGAACAAAATAAACATAAGATCGAGTGCCCCCCCCCCGATCTGGGGGACACCCCAGACACTTAACTGCCCCTTTTTCTACAATCCAGACCGGAACCAGCTGTGTGGCTGATTGTAAGTTTCAGACTGTCGGGGAGTCTGACCGAGTAGTTTTGTGATCACAGTCGGATCGCGGAGGGGTTTTAAAGTGAGATATTTCCGGTTAGGTTTCAGGTCGCCCCGTGTCGGGGTCTGGGCTGTGGGTTGTGTTATTCCGGCCGAATCTCAGGGAGGTTGTGTACTGGGGAATGAGGCAAGTTCAATAAACGCACAAGTGGAAGTTGAGCCAAAGCCGAGAGTATTTTGTTTGTATAAATCCTGAAGTGAAGAACTGTTGGTGGGGTTCCACAATGTCTGACAGGCACCACCCAGTGTGACTGAGACACAGACCGCGGCTGATCAGTATTGTAACTCGGTCCACCTGCCTGGCTTTTATTGCCCTTATCGCGCTGTGACTCCATGAAGCGAGCGGGCTGCACTCTGAACCTTCCCGCCCTCCTGTACAAAGATGGCGGTGAATCGGGGCCTGTTACCGGGAGAAAAACCCGCCGCTGCAAACGCGGGAGTTTCGGGTTATTACTCGGGGCTTGCGGCCTACTCCAGTTGTTTATGAAGCCTCCCCGCCCACTTGCCGATCGGTAACTCCCCGGCGCCCCGCTGATTCTCACCCGGTGCAGAGTCCGGCTCCAGCCTCAGCTCCTCTCAGCGTCCGTGCGTCTCCAGTGCTCGCACTGCGCATGCTCAGCTCACACAGCCCGGGAGATTGACGGCAGCTCCAGACCAATAGGAAGAGCGCAGGCGGGACTGGAGGACCAAGCAGGCGCTTGGTCCTCCAACCAATCGGAGCTTGTGTGGGGCGGGGCTGAGCCCGGATCTCCCGCACTGAGCATGCGCGGGCGGAGAAGGCAGACGTCAGTCGACCGGACGCTTCGGAGAGGCGGTAGGAGATTGTGGGCGCGGGGGAGGATGTGGACCCGCGGGTGGGCCGGGGAGCTTCACACACACCCGCTGTAGGCCTCAGGCGCTGAATCAGAGGCCACAGGCCCCGGGTTTGCCCCGCGGTGACGGTCCTGGCTCAGCGGGCTCACTGGCCGCCATCTTGCACAGGGCGGGGTCACGGCGCAAGCGCGGGCAACTTGGCCAGGAACAATGAGTGGGCGGGGCTTCACGGTCTCAGTGTCCGCGAGATGGAGTAACCCGGGCAACAGGCGCGTCATCACCTCACAACAGTAACCCGGGCAACAGGCGCGTCATCACCTCACAACAGTAACCCGGGCAACAGGCGCGTCATCACCTCACAACAGTAACCCGGGCAACAGGCGCGTCATCACCTCACACACCACCTGGATTTATATAGCGCCTTCAACACAGTAAAATATCCAAAGGTGTTTGTCAGGATGTTATGGAGAATAATTTGACACCGAGGCGGAGAGATTTAGAATCACAGAAACTTACAGCACAGAAGGAGACCATTCAGCCTGTGTCCGCGCCGGCCGACACACAGCTATTCAGCCTAATGCCACTGTCCAGCTCTGGGCCCGCAGCCTGTGGGTTCCGGCACTTCAAGTGTACATCCAGGTACTGTTTAAATGTGGTGAGGCTTTGTGTCTCAACCACCCTTTCAGTCAGTGAGTTCCAGACCCCCAGCACCCTCTGGGTGAAGACATTTACCCTCCAAACCTCCTACCTGCAGAGTGAGGGAGTTTCAGAGTTTGGGGCCTCGGCAACAGGAGGCAGGACCACCGATGGTGAAGTGTTTATAATTGGGGATCCTCAGGAGGGCAGAATTTGAGGAGATGAGATATATGGGGAGGTGCGGGCATGTGAGGCTGAGTGAGATAACAGAGATAGGGAGGGGCGAGGCCATGGAGGGACTTGTAAACAAGGATGAGAATTTTGAAATTGAGGTGTTGCAAAACGGAGCCAGTGTAGGTCAGTGAGCACAGGGGTGATGGGTGAACGGGACTTGGTGCAAGTTAGGACACAGGCTGCTGAGTTTTGGATGACCTCAGGATAATGTCAGGTAGAATGTGGGAGGCCAGCCAGGAGTGCGTTGGAATGGTTGAGTCGAGAAACATAGAAAATAGGTGCAGGAGTAGGTCATTCAGCCCTTTGAGCCTGCACCGCCATTCAATAAGATCATGGCTGATCATTCCCTCAGTACCCCTTTCCTGCTTTCTCTCCATGCCCCTTGATCCCTTTTGCTGTAAGGGCCACATGTAACTCCCTCTTGAATATATCCAATGAACTGGCATCAACAACGCTCTGTGATAGAGAATTCCACAGGTTAACAACTCTCTGAGTGAAGAAGTTTCTCCTCATCTCAGTCCTAAATGGCTTACACCTTATCCTTAGACTGTGACCCCTGGTTCTGGACTTCCCCCATCATCGGGAACATTCTTCCCGCATCTAACCTGTCCAGTCCCGTCAGAATCTTATATGTTTCTATGAGATCCCCTCTCATCCTTCTAAACTCCAGTGTATAAAGGCCCAGTTGATCCAGTCTCTCCTCATATGTCAGTCCTGCCATCCCGGGAATCAATCTGGTGAACCTTCGCTGCACTCCATCTATCCATGTCAGTATATTACCCCCAATACCATGTGCTTTGATTTTGCAACAAATCACTTGTGTGGGACCTTGTTAAAAGCCTTTTGAAAGTCCAAATACACCACTGGTTCTCCCTTGTCCACTCTGCTAGTTACATCCTCAAAAAATTCCAGAAGATTTGTCAAGCATTTCATAAATCCATGCTGACTTGGACCGATCCTGTCACTGCTTTCCAAATGCGCTGTTATTTCATCTTTAATAATTGATTCCAACTTTTTCCCCACTACTGATGTCAGGCTAACCGGTCTATAATTCTGTTTTCTCTCTCCCTCCTTTTTTAAACAGTGGTGTTACATTAGCTATCCTCCAGTCCATAGGAAGTGGTGCAGAGTCGATAGACTGTTGGAAAATGATCACCAATGCATCCACTATTTCTACGGCCACTTCCTTAAGTACTCTGGGATGCAGACTATCAGGCCCCGGGGATTTATCGCCCTTCAATCTCATCAATTTCCCGAACACCATTTCCCGCACAATAAAGATATCCTTCAGTTCCTCCTTCTCATTAGACCCTCAGTCCCCTAGTATTTCCAGAAGGTTATTTGTGTCTTCCTCCGTGAAAACAGAACCAAAGTATTTGTTCGACTGGTCTGCCATTTCTTTGTTCCCCATTATAAATTCACCTGAATCTGACTGCAAGGGACCTACATTTGTCTTCACTAATCTTTTTCTTTTCACAAATCTATAGAAGCTTTTGCAGTCATTTTTTATGTTCCCAGCAAGCTTCCTCTCATACTCTATTTTCCCCCTCTTAATTAAACCCTTTGTCCTCCTCTGCTGTATTACAAAATTCTCCCAGTCCTCTGGTTTGCTGCTTTTTCTGGCCAATTTATATGCCTCTTTCTTGGATTTAACACTATCCTTAATTTCCCTTGTTAGCCACGGTTGAGCCAACTTCCCCGTTTTATTTTTACTCCCGACAGGGATGTACAATTGTTGAAGTTCATCCATGTGATCTTTAAATGTTTGCCATTGCCTATCCACCGTCAACCCTTTAAGTATCACTCGCCAGTCTATTCTAGTCAATTCATGTCTCATACCATCGAAGTTACCTTTCCCCAAGTTCAGGACCCTAGTCTCTGAATTAACTGTGTCGCTCTCCACCTTAATAAAGAATTCTACCATATTATGGTCACTCTTTCCCAAGGGGCCTCGCACAACAAGATTGTTAATTAGACCTTTCTCATTACACATCACCCAGTCTAGGATGGCCAGATCCCTAGTTGGTTCCTCAACATATTGGTCCAGAAAACCATCCCTAATACACTCTTGGAAATCCTCCTCCACCACATTGCTACCAGTTTGGTTAGCCCAGTCAATATGTAGATTGAAGTCGCCCATGATAACTGCTGTACCTTTATTGCACGCATCCCTAATTTCTTGTTTGATGCTGTCCCCATCCTCATTACTACTGTTTGGTGGTCTGTACACAACTCCCACTAGTGTTTTCTGCCCCTCGGTATTCCGTAGCTCCACCCATACCGATTTCACATCATCCAAGCTAATGCCCTTCCTTACTAATTTCCTCTTTAACCAGCTACGCCACCCTGCCTCCTTTTCCTTTCTAGTCTATCCTTCCTAAACGTTGAATACTCCAGACAGAGCAGTAGGAAGGTAGTACAGGAGTCCGCTGCGGTTATCTCCCTCCAAAACAGATACACCGTTTTGGATACTGTTGGGGGAGATGACTCATCAGGGCAGCAGCAGCAGCCAAGTTCATGGCACCATGGGCGGCTCTGCTGCACAGGAGGGCAGGAAAAAGAGTCGGAGAGCGATAGTGATAGGGGATTCGATTGTAAGGGGAATAGATAGACATTTCTGCAGCCGCAATGAACACTCCAGGATGGTATGTTGCCTCCCTGGTGCAAGGGTCAAGGATGTCTCGGAGTGGCTGCAGGGCATTTTGGAAGGGGAGGGTGAACAGCCAGTTGTCGTGGTGCATATAGGTACCACCGATATAGGTTAAAAAAACAGGATGAGGTCCTACAAGCTGAATTTAGGGAGCTAGGAGTTAAATTAAAAAGTAGGACCGCAAAGGTAGTAATCTCAGGATTGCTACCAGTGCCACATGCTAGTCAGAGTAGAAATAACAGGATAGTTACGATGAATACGTGGCTTGAGGAATGGTGCAAGAGGGAGGGATTCAAATTCCTGGGACATTGGAACCGGCTCTGGGGGAGGTGGGACCAGTACAAACCGGACGGTCTGCACCTGGGCAGGACCGGAACCAATGTCCTAGGGGGAGTGTTTGCTCGTGCTGTTGGGGAGGGGTTAAACTAATATGGCAGGGGGATGGGAATCTATGCAGGGAGACAGAGGGAAGTAAAATGGGGGCAGAAGCAAAAGGTAGAAAGGAGATAAGGAAAGGTGGAGGGCAGAGAAATCAAAGGCAAAAATCAAAAAGGGCCATATTACAACATAATTCTAAAAGGACAAAAAGTGTTAAAAAAACAAGCCTGAAGGCTCTGTGTCGCAATGCAAGGAGCATTCTAATAAGCTGGATGAAATAATTGCGCAGATAGCTGTTAACGGATATGATGTAATTGGGATTACGAAGACATGGCTCCAGGGTGACCAAGGCTGGGAACTCCACAACCAGAGGTATTCAATATTCAGGAAAATGAAAAGGTGGTGGGGTAGCATTACTGGTTAAGGAGGAGATTAACGCAATAGTAAAGAAGGTCATTAGCTTGGATGATGTGGAATCTGTATGGGTTGAGCCAAAGGGCAGAAAACGCTAGTGGGAGTTGTGTACAGACCACCAAACAGTAGTAGTGAGTTTGCGGATGGCATCCAACAGGAAATTAGGGATGCGTGCAATAAAGGTACAGCAGTTAACATTGGTGATTTTAATCTACATATCGATTGGGATAACCAAACTGGTAGCAATACAGTGGAGGAGGATTTCCTGAAGTGTATAAGGGATGGTTTTCTAGACCAATATGTCGAGGAACCAACTAGAGAGCAAGCCATCCTAGACTGGGTCTTGTGTAATGAGAGAGGATTAATTAGCAATCTTGTTGTGCGAGACCCCGTGGGGAAGAGTGACCATAATATGGTAAAATTCTTTATTAAGATGGAGAGTGACACAGTTAATTCAGAGACTAGGGTCCTGAACTTAAAGAAAGGTAACTTCGATGGTATGAGACGTGAATTGGCTAGGATAGACTGGCGAATGATACATAAAGGGTTGACGGTGGATAGGCAATGGCAGACATTTAAAGATCACATGGATGAACTTCAACAATTGTACATCCCTCTCTGGTGTAAAAATAAAACATGGAAGTTGGCTCAACCGTGGCTAATGAGGGAAATTAGGGATAGTGTTAAATCCAAGGAAGAGGCATATAAATTGGCCAGAAAAAGCAGCAAACCTGAGGACTGGGGGAAATTAAGAAATCAGCAGAGGAGGACAAAGGGTTTAATTAGGAGGGGGAAAATAGAGTATGAGAGTAAGCTTGCAGGGAACATAAAAACTGACTGCAAAAGCTTCGAAAGATATGTGAAGAGAAAAAGATTAGTGAAGACAAATGTAGGTCCCTTGCAATCGGAATCAGGTGAATTTATAATGGGGAACAAAGAAATGGCAGACCAATTGAACAAATACTTTGGTTCTGTCTTCACTAAGAAGTCACAAATAACCTTCCGGAAATACTGAGGGTCTAGCGAGAAGGAGAAACTGAAGGAAATCCTTATTAGTCAGGAAATTGTGTTCGGGAAATTGATGGGATTGAAGGCTGATAAATCCCCAGGGCCTGATAGTCTGTATCCCAGAGTACTTAAGGAAATGGCCGTAGAAATAGTGGATGCATTGGTAGTCATTTTCCAACATTCTTTCGGCCTGGATCAGTTCCTATGGATTGGAGGGTAGCTAATGTAACCCCGCTTTTAAAAAAAAGGAGGGACAGAGAAAACAGGGAATTATAGACCGGTTAGCCTGACATCGGTAGTGGTGAAGATGTTGGAATCAATTATTAAAGACGTAATAGCAGTGTATTTGAAAAGCAGTGACAGGATCAGTCCAAGTCAGCATGGATTTATGAAAGGGAAATCATGCTTGACAAATCTTCTAGAATGTTTTGAGGATGTAACTAGTAGAGTGGACAAGGGAGAACCAGTAGATGTGGTGCATTTGGACTTTCAAAAGGCTTTTGACAGGTTCCCACACAAGAGATTAGTGTGCAAAATTAAAGCACATGGTATTGGGGATAATGTATTAACGTGGATAGAGAACTGGTTGGCAGACAGGAAGCAAAGAGGAATAAACGGGTCCTTTTCAGAATGACAGACAGTGACTAATGGGGAACCGCAAGGTTCAGTGCTGGGTTCCCAGTTATTTACAATATACATTAATGATTTTGATGAAGGAATTGAGTGTAATATCTCCAAGTTTGCAGATGACAGTAAGCTGGATGGCAGTGTGAGCTGTGAGGAGGATGCTAAGAGGCTGCAGGGTGACTTGGACAGGTTAGGTGAGTGGGCAAATGCATAGCAGATGAAGTATAATGTGGATAAATGTGAGGTTATCCACTTTGGTGGCAAAAACAGGGAGGCGGAATATTATCTGAATGGTGACAGATTAAGAAAAGGGGAGATGCAACGACCTGGGTGTCATGGTTCATCAGTCATTGAAAGTTGGCATGCAGGTACAGCAGGCAGTGAAGAAGGCAAATGGCATGTTGGCCTTCATAGCGAGAGGATTTGAGTATAGGAGCAGTGAGGTCTTACTGCAGTTGTACAGAGCCTGTACAGTTTTGGTCTCCTAATCTGAGGAAGAACATTCTTGCTATTGAGGGAGTGCAGCGAAGGTTCACCAGACTGATTCCCGGGATGGCAGGACTGACATATAAAGAAAGACTGGATCGACTAGGCTTATATTCACTGGAATTTAGAAGAATGAGAGAGGATCTCATAGAAACATATAACATTCTGATGGGATTGGACAGGTTCGATGCAGGAAGAATGTTCCCGATGTTGGGGAAGTCCAGAACCAGGGGTCACAGTCTAAGGATAAGGGATAAGCCATTTAGGACTGAGAGGAGGTGAAACCTCTTCACTCAGAGAATTGTGGGCATGTGGAATTCTCTACCAGAAAGTTGTTGAGGCCAGTTCGTTAGATATATTCAAAAGGGAGTTAGATGTGGCCCTTACGGCTAAAGGGATCAAGGGGTATGGAGAGAAAGCAGGAATGGGGTATTGAAGATGGATGTTCATATTGAATGGTGTTGCAGGCTCAAAGGGCCGAATGGCCTATTCCTGCACCTATTTTCTATGTTTCTATGTACATTGCATACACAAGTTCTTTATGTGTTTCTTGGGTTAGATCATTTAGTCGCACACTTATCTTATTGATAGTTTGGGCATGAGGCTCTCAGATTTCCTCGATTTGCAGCATTTGTCTGGTGACCTCGTCTCCGATTTCTGACAACTGCAAAGTCCGATCGTTTCCCTTTAGTAAAAGGGTTCTCAAATGTTGGGCTAAGTCTTGAACTTCATGGTCTATACTGGCTATGTGAAATGTGTTAACAGTTGCCACCCTCGTCGCATACCGATAGTGTGTGTCGGTTGTTGTTAGACAATAGGTAACATAAAAACCACACACAGTCTCGTGGTTCATTGTCAGACGATCTCGATCATATGTACCGTAAGTATCACCTCAGCATCTAACCGTTGTGACCCTCTGTTCCCCATTTCGCTTAATGCCCATTGTACTTGGTCCTCAATTGTCCCAATTAACTATCCAAATTCATTATATCTTCCCTTTGGCAGTTACACATTTAACTCCTTTCTCAGTGATATTTATTGCCTACGCAAATAATTACTTAATGAACCCCGCGCCCCAAGTCTCACAGTTTGGGCTGGGGCAATACAAAAGGTTCCTGTCGCAATGGGACAAGTCAGGTTGGTACCGTACTGGTATTCCCAGTGTATGGTGCTGACACAATATTCACCCTTCCCTCTTTATACAGATCGTACAGGAAAATGCTGTCCCGCAATTAGCTTCATGGTGCAATTCCATGTTATCCCATCCATCCGGGTTAATTTCCCTAATATATTGTATCCTACTAAATTTTCTCCGGCAGGCTTGTGTAATACCCTACTATCTGTAACAGGGTGATGTCATTCTGTTCCTGTAAATTACACTCGTGCCACCGGGTACACTTGTACCAACCTTCTGACTTGGCACAGAGTCTTAGTCCGTTGATAAGTGGGCATTGCCCTCGATCTCGATCAGTTACCCAGAAAGAGAGCTTTCCCTCTGCAATATGCTGCAGGTTTCCTTGGGCTTGTTCCACTAACCAAGATCCATACATTACTTCGAGCTGTTTTATTAAAGGTGATTTGTTCCCCCTCTATAATCTGGTTTACCCACTTTTTAGCATTAAACCAGCTGCAACACATTAATCAGGCCTCACTGCCTTCTGTTATGAATCTCCCCAATAGTCTCGGCATCATTCTTATCAAGGTACGATCAAGCCCCTCACTCTCCCTGAACTCCGTGCAGGTTGTACTGGTCCTCTGCCAAACTCCCTTGCTCAGTCCCCCATGTAGCCGTGCTGTTTTAGGCTTGCAACACCCAGGTAGTCCCAGTTTGGTCAGATTCACTATTACAGGTAGCACTTTGTGATGCACATCATGGTACAATATACCCGAGTTGAGATTACCATTAGCCCATTTGTTTCCCTGGGATGTGTTTATGACAAACAATTTGCTTTTCCCACAAATCTGTTTATTCGTTGGAAAAGGAGCCATTTTTTTTTTTAAACGACTGCTTGTACAACCGCGCTCCCGTCCTTGCACCCCTTGATATAATGGGGGGTTACAGTGGTATGATTACCATGCCACTGTAAATGTACCCCTATCCTATATCCTCGGTCGTCCCTACTTCTACCATTCACGATATGTCTCTTACTACTCTGAGATTGGCGAGGTTTGCGAGGTATGTCTGTGGACAGGAGGTAGTTCCAAATCTGGGACCCGAGGAGATTCTTCCAGCTCCAGTGTCCTGTCCACTTCCTTTTGGATCTTACTATACCTGGTTAGGTGGGGTATCCCATTAGGCACCCCTTCTTCCTCATTCCCCTGGAGAGGACGAATCCCACTTCTGAGATTTACTCTGGTGTGCCCTCCTGACCCCTCAGGCACAATCCACTAACCCCTTTAAACAACAATCGCTTCTTCCCAATGGTCACCTACTTAAAACAAAAGAAACAGAATCTCTGGTGATTCTCTTCAAATTAAGAAGATTTCCAATATTCTAAAGGTATAACCCACTGAGTTAAAACAGAGTTCACAGCTGCCCGTGAAAGAGTTAACTTCCTTTGTTTCGAAAGCTGACAAACACAGACACCATCAATCCATGTCGACTTCAGCCTGCAGCCTTTTTCAGTTTAAACTCTCCAGTTAAAACTTTTACTTTTGTAAAGTGCCCGTGTTTTTATTCTCAAAATAAAAACATTCAGAAAAACAACTTTGCACAAAATAGTATTTCATCCTTTTCTCCCCAGTTACACATTGGTCAGAATTTAAAAAACTATACCAATTATTAATGTGAAATGCCTTATGTCCGGAACTAAAGACTCTCGACACAATTTACATCATGGCCATAATAAAAGTCTGGTTTTTAATAGGTTAATTAACCTCAGTAACTCCACTATTAAACTTCCCAATGTCACTTGGAAAAGGGGGAGGAGCCACAGCCAAACAAAGGAAGAGTCGCACATGTTTTCCTAAAACTTTACTGAAACATCAAAGAAAAACATGAGAACAGTAAGAAAGAAACATGATCTTCCCTTTTCTCCTTTTGATTCAGTATAACTATTTATCCATTATTCCTTAAATCAATTTTCATTTTCTGATCCCTATCATATCTCCTCTAAACCTCCTTCAATTACTTTAAACCCATGCTCCCTGGTTGTTGACCTCTCCGCCAAGGGACACAGGACCTTCCTATCGCTCTATTCAGGCCCCACCTAATTTTATACACCTCAATAAAGTCTCCCCTCAGGCCTCCTCTATTCCAAAGAAAAGAGACCCAGCATCTCTAATCTTTCCACACAGCCAAAATTCTCCAGTCCAGGCAACATTCTTGTAAATCTCCTCTGCACTCTTTCCAGTGCAATCCCATCTTTCCTTAATGTGGTGACCCAACTCGAGTTTTCTACAGTTCAAGCATGATGTCTCTGCTCCTGTATTCCATGCTGTGACTAATAAAGGCAAGTATTCCATACACCTTCTTAACCACCTTATCTACCTAGCCTGCTAGCTTCAGGGGTCGGGGTCTACACTCCAAGGTCCCTTTGTTCCTCTACACTTTTCAGTGTCGTACCATTTAATGTTTGTTTTATAATCTGCACCGTAATCTGTTGCCCTGTAGATTTTAGCACTTTTTGCTGCTAAATGCCTACAATTCATGGTTTGGATTCCCACTGAACATCTCCTTTTAGAATTGCTTCCTGCTTTTTTTATTTAAAAACAGTCGCCGTAGCAACTAACTTTGACCCCTCATTTCTTGCATTACAAAGAGCCTCTCTCTCTACATTTCCACCACATTTGTCAGTGTGTTGCAGTTAGAACAGACTCCGAGTGTCCTTCCCCCGTCCCACTCTCTCTCACTGATGGGGGCTGCTGGCAGGTGTTCCTTTTTGTGTGTCCTGATGGATGCTGTGATCATCACATCTACTGTCAGTTTATTTTCTCACTTTCTCCGTCAATAGTCTCGTCCATTTACTTCATTCATAATACGGCGAGTGACTAAAACCAGGGCTTTCTCCTCCTTTTGTTTCTTTTCCGACTCCCACCATTTTCTTTGTTCAGCGGGTGGGTCGTCTGGTTTCCAATTTTGTTTAATCATTTCAATTAGTTTTCGATTTTTGTCTGCTAGGTACCGTGTCAGGGACCCCTGGTCCCCACTCGAGTTTCTCACTTCCCAAGGCTATAGGTTGTCAGCGGTACGTCCCTTACTTACTCACCCTGAGTGAGACCAATACTTGCAATCTATAGGTTGTCAGCGGTATGTCCCTCGGCTTATATTCACTGGAATTTAGAAGAATGAGAGGGGATCTCATAGAAACATATAAAATTCTGATGGGATTGGACAGGTTAGATGCAGTAAGACTGTTCCCAATGTTGGGGAAGTCCAGAACCAGGGGTCACAGTCTAAGGATAAGGGGTAAGCCATTTAGCACTGAGATGAGGAGAAACTTCTTCACTCAGAGAATTGTGAACCTGTGGAATTCTCGACCACAGAAAGTTGTTGAGGCCAGTTTGTTCAATATATTTAAAGGGAGTTAGATGCGGCCCTTACGGCTAAAGGGATCAAGGGGTATGGAGAGAAAGCAGGAATGGGGTATTGAAGTTGCATGATCAGCCATGATCATATTGAATGGTGGTGCAGGCTCGAAGGGCCGAATGGCCTACTTCTGCACCTATTTTCTATGTTTCTATATTACTTACTTCTCACGAGTGAGACCGTTACTTGCAACCTTATCAATTATCAATCGCAACGTTACACAGACACACTTCTGTATAATCGATCGCAATTGTTTCACCTGAGATTTTCCGCTGACTACTTGAAGTCTCGGCCAGACCTGCAGATTCAGATCTTTCAGGCAGCTGACACCAGACAGATTTCTGCCCTTTTCCTAACTGTGCGTGGTAATTAAAGCATACTCACAGCTTTGACATGGCTTCCATCAGCCAGTGTCCGCCACCCGTTTGAGATCCTGCTCGCAGCGCCAATTGTAGTGGGGTATTTGTTGCTGAGTTGTCCTCACATGCTCTCTCTGAACAAAGAAAACACAGGGTTTTTATACAATTCCTCAGCCTATAATGGCCGGACATTCAATACATGAGACATTCATTTGGTCAAAACCCTTGTCACTCAAAGTAAAGGTACAATCCTGACCATGCCTATCTCCAGTACTTTTCCATAAACCTCATTGTGTCCCAAAAGTTCATTGGCACATTGGAATGTTATCTTATCTCTCTTGCCTTGACCAGATGGAGTTTTTCCATTGTGTCACTTTTGACCCCTTGCCCTGTTTATCTGCCCCTCTGGGTTTCCTGTGGTTCAACAGTTGGGCTTCCTGTAATTGTCCTCAGGCTACACAGCTTGTAACAATTAATGATTCTGATATGTTATTTCCCTTCAAACACCATTATAAAGTTGACCACTACAAAAGCCTGTGTCAGCTCGTTTTATTTCCGAGATCCATTCTTAACCCTTTAATTATAACAGAGCTTGATAGCCCCGCTGCAGGGAGGTCTAACAAGGCAAGGCAATACGCATCAAATGGTACGACACTGAAAAATGTACAGCAACAAAGGCCCCTTGGAGTGCAAGTTCGCAGATCCCTGAAGGTAGCAGGCCAGGTAGGTAAGATTGTTAAGTAGGCATATGGAATACTTGCCTTTATTAGTCGAGGCATGGAATACAAGAGCAAGGAGGTTATGCTTGAACTGTATAATACACTGCTCAGGCTGCAGCTGGAGTACTGTGTGCAGTTCCGGCCACCACATTACAGGAAAGATGTGATTGCACTGGAACGGGTGCAGAGAAGATTTACAAGTGTGTTACCTGGACTGGAGAACTTTGGATATGAGGAAAGATTGGAGATGCTGGGTCTGTTTTCTTTGGGACAGAGGAGGCTGAGGGGAGACCTGATTGAGGTGTATAAAATGATGAAGGGCCTGGATAGAGTGGATAGGAAGGACCTGTTTCCCTTGGTGGAGGGGCAGAAACAATCAGGCGACACAGATTTAAAGTAATTGGTAGAAGGTTTAGAGAAGTTATGAGGGCAAATTTCTTCACCCAGAGAGGTAGGGGTCTGGAACTCACTGCCTGAAAGGGTGGTAGAGGCAGAAAACATAATCACATTTAAAAAATACTTGGATGTGCACTTGAAGTGCCGTAACCTGCAGGGCTATGGACAAAGAGCTGGAAAGTGGGATTATGCTGGATAGCTCTTAGTCGGCCAGCGCGGACACGATGGGCAGAATAAAGCTCCCTCTACACTGTCCCATCAAACACTCGCAGGGCAGGTACAGCACGGGGTTAGATACAGAGTAAAGCTCCCTCTACACTGTCCCATCAAACACTCCCAGGGCAGGTACAGCACAGGGTTAGATACAGAGTAAAGCTCCCTCTACACTGTCCCATCAAACACTCCCAGGGCAGGTACAGAGGGTTAGATACAGAGTAAAGCTCCCTCTACGCTGTCCCATCAAACACTCCCAGGGCAGGTACAGAGGGTTAGATACAGAGTAAAGCTCCCTCTACGCTGTCCCATCAAACACTCCCAGGGCAGGTACAGAGGGTTAGATACAGAGTAAAGCTCCCTCTACGCTGTCCCATCAAACACTCCCAGGGCAGGTACAGCACGGGGTTAGATACAGAGTAAAGCTCCCTCTGCACTGTCCCATCAAACACTCCCAGGGCAGGTACAGCACAGGGTTAGATACAGAGTAAAGCTCCCTCTACACTGTCCCATCAAACACTCCCAGGGCAGGTACAGGGGGTTAGATACAGAGTAAAGCTCCCTCTACACTGTCCCATCAAACACTCCCAGGGCAGGTGCGGCACTGATGCTGAGTGAAGCTCCCCTGAAGCCTCGCCCATCGGGCTCCTAGACTGGTTGAAGGACGCGCCGCGCACTCTGTCCTCCAGGCACCCCCCACTCACTGTGGCGCTGTGCGGATCTCGTGACTGTGGTCAACCGGAATCGGCTCACAGCCGGGGTGGGCCCCCCGGGACTCTGAGGCCGGTTTTCCGGCTCGGCCCTGCTTGCATTCGGATGTTGAACAAAGGTCACTTCCCACTCACCCCCCCACCCGGAGAGCTTCTGGGTCAGAACTGACCGGCCTTTGGCCGAGAATCACCACCCGCCGCGGAGCCTCGGGTAAAGGCCGCCAGCGGTCGTAGAAACATAGAAAATAGGTGCAGGAGTAGGCCATTCGGCCCTTCTAGCCTGCACCGCCATTCAATGAGTTCATGGCTGAACTTGCAACTTCAGTACCCCATTCCTGCTTTCTCGCCATACCCCTTGATCCCCCGAGTAGTAAGGACTTCATCTAACTCCTTTTTAAATATATTTAGTGAATTGGTCTCAACAACTTTCTGTGGTAGAGAATTCCACAGGTTCACCACTCTCTGGGTGAAGAAGTTTCTCCTCATCTCGGTCCTAAATGGCTTACCCCTTATCCTTAGACTGTGACCCCTGGTTCTGGACTTCCCCAACATTGGGAACATTCTTCCTGCATCGAACCTGTCTAAACCCGTCAGAATTTTAAACGTTTCTATGAGGTCCCCTCTCACTCTTCTGAACTCCAGTGAATACAAGCCCAGTTGATCCAGTCTTTCTTGATAGGTCAGTCCTGCCATCCCGGGAATCAGTCTGGTGAACCTTCGCTGCACTCCCTCAATAGCAAGAATGTTCTTCCTCAAGTTAGGAGACCAAAACTGTACACAATACTCCAGGTGTGGCCTCACCAAGGCCCTGTACAACTGTAGCAACACCTCCCTGCCCCTGTACTCAAATCCCCTCGCAATGAAGGCCAACATGCCATTTGCTTTCTTAACCGCCTGCTGTACCTGCATGCTAACCTTCAATGACTGATGTACCATGACACTCAGGTCTCTTTGCACCTCCCCTTTTCCTAATCTGTCACCATTCAGATAATAGTCTGTCTCTCTGTTTTTACCACCAAAGTGGATAACCTCACATTTATCCACATTATACTTCATCTGCCATGCATTTGCCCACTCACCGAACCTATCCAAGTCACTCTGCAGCCTCATAGCATCCTCCTCGCAGCTCACACTGCCACCCAACTTAGTGTCATCTGAAAATTTGGAGATATTACATTTAATCCCCTCGTCTAAATCATTAATGTACCCCACTGCCTGCCATTCTGAAAAGTACCCATTTACTCCTACTCTTTGCTTCCTGTCTGACAACCAGTTCTCAATCCACGTCAGCACACAACCCCAATCCTATGTGCTTTAACTTTTCACATTAATCTCTTATGTGGGACCTTGTCGAAAGCCTTCTGAAAATCCAAATATACCACATCAACTGGTTCTCCCTTGTCCACTCTACTGGAAACATCCTCAAAAAATTCCAGAAGATTTGTCAAGCATGATTTCCCTTTCACAAATCCATGCTGACTTGGACCTATCATGTCACCTCTTTCCAAATGCGCTGCTATGACATCCTTAATAATTCATTCCATCATTTTACCCACTACTGAGGTCAGGCTGACCGGTCTATAATTCCCTGTTTTCTCTCTCCCTCCTTTTTTTAAAAAGTGGGGTTACATTGGCTACCCTCCACTCGATAGGAACTGATCCAGAGTCAATGGAATGTTGGAAAATGACTGTCAATGCATCCGCTATTTCCAAGGCCACCTCCTTAAGTACTCTGGGATGCAGTCCATCAGGCCCTGGGGATTTATCGGCCTTCAATCCCATCAATTTCCCCAACACAATTTCCCGACTAATAAAGATTTCCCTCAGTTCCTCCTCCTTACTAGACCCTCTGACGCCTTTTATATCCGGAAGGTTGTTTGTGTCCTCCTTAGTGAATACCGAACCAAAGTACTTGTTCAATTGGTGTGCTGACCATGTGCGGTGTGGTCGTGTGCTGAGCATGTGCGGGCTGGTCGTGTGCTGAGCATGTGCGGTGTGGTCGTGTGCTGACCATGTGCGGTGTGGTCGTGTGCTGACCATGTGCGGTGTGGTCGTGTGCTGACCATGTGCGGTGTGGTCGTGTGCTGACCATGTGCGGTGTGGTCGTGTGCTGACCATGTGCGGTGTGGTCGTGTGCTGAGCATGTGCGGTGTGGTCGTGTGCTGAGCATGTGTGGTGTGGTCGTGTGCTGACCATGTGCGGTGTGATCGTGTGCTGAGCATGTGTGGTGTGGTCGTGTGCTGAGCATGTGCGGTGTGATCGTGTGCTGAGCATGTGCGGTGTGGTCGTGTGCTGAGCATGTGCGGTGTGATCGTGTGCTGAGCATGTGCGGTGTGGTCGTGTGCTGAGCATGTGCGGTGTGATCGTGTGCTGACCATGTGCGGTGTGGTCGTGTGCTGACCATGTGCGGTGTGGTCGTGTGCTGACCATGTGCGGTGTGGTCGTGTGCTGACCATGTGCGGTGTGGTCGTGTGCTGAGCATGTGCGCTGTGGTCGTGTGCTGACCATGTGCGGTGTGGTCGTGTGCTGACCATGTGCGGTGTGGTCGTGTGCTGACCATGTGCGGTGTGGTCGTGTGCTGAGCATGTGCGCTGTGGTCGTGTGCTGACCATGTGCGGTGTGGTCGTGCCAACGACATCTTGTAATCTTGTATTTATATAATATATTGCTTTTCTCACAAAATGTGACACTGACCACATATGGTGAAATTAGGGCAGGTGGCCAAAACAGGTCGGTTTTAAGGAGCATCTTAAAGGAGGAAAGAGAGCGAGAGAGGCACAGCGGTTTCGGTAGTGATTTCCAGAGCTTGTGGCCTCGGCAACAGAAGACAAGGCCACCAATGGTTGCGTGATTATAATCAGGGATGCTCAAGAGGGCAGAATTAGAGGAGCACAGATATGGTGAGGGGATGTGTTGTGGGGCTGGAGGAGATAACAGAGATGGGGAAGGGCGAGGCAATGGAGGGATTTGTAAACAGGGATGAGAATCTTGAAATCGAAGCGTTGCTTAACTGGGATCTAATGCAGGTCAGTGAGCACAGGGGTGATGGGTGAGCGGGACTTGGTGCGAGTTAGGACACGGGCTGCCGAGTTTTGAATGAGCTCAAGATTATGTCAGGTAGAATGAGGGAGGGTAGCCAGAAGTGTGTTGGAATAGTCAAGTCTAGAGGTAACTGAGGAATGGATGAGGGTTTCAGTAGAGGATGAGCTGAGGCAGGGGCAGAGACGGCTGATGTTATGGAGGTGGAAATAGTGGGGTCTTGGTTATGCTGGGGATATGTGGTTGCAGCATTCTGGGAAGATCATCCGTCAGTTTCATAGAATGAAACAGCGCAGAAAGAGGCCATTCGGCCCATCATGTCTGTGCTGGCTCTATGGTAGAGCTATCCAGTTAGTTCCACTCCTCTGCTCTTTCCCCGTAGCTCTGCAAATATTGTCCCTTTAGTATTTATCCAATTCACTTTTGATAGGGCGGTGGAAGCAGATTCAATAGTAGCTATCAGGCAGTGCATTCCAGATTGCAACAACTCGCTGCTTATAAAATGTTTCCTCATGTCACCTCTGCTTCTTTTGCCAATCACCTGAACTCTGTGTCCTCTGGTTACTGACCCTTCTATCAAAACTGTTCATGATTTCGAACACTCTATTAAATCTCCTGTTAACGTTTTCTGCTCCAAGGAGAATAACTGCACCTTCTCCAGTATCCTCACATAACTGAAGTCCCTCATCCTTCGTACCATTCTAGTAAATCTCTTCTACACCCTCTCTGAGGTGTAGACATCCTTCTGAAAGTGTGGTGCCCAGAATTGAACACAATGTGTCAGCTGAGGCCTAACCAGTGTTTTATAAAGGTTTAGCATAACTAAACATCAAATGCTGATATTTGTGTGATGGGGTTTAGACGGGCGAGGTTTATTCAGTCAGTTGGATGTGAGCTGAAACATGTTCACTTGGAGCAGGGAGCCAGGGACACGCTGTGTAACCGGGCACAGACACTCTGCACAGCCCACACATCACTTGTTTCCCACTTGGCCCAAAAGGAATATATTAATTGCAACAATTCATTTGATTTGACTTTAAATAGTTGTGTTTATAAATTTAATCATGCTTCTCTAATTTTATTTCTTAACTCAGATTCACGGCCTCATTTTATTTCTTCCTCTGAGCCCCTCAACTACATCTGGCAGCGTAATGTTGGCGAGTGGTGATTGATTGCCCTGGGAACCAACAGGAAGAGAGCTCAGAGGCCGGAGGGCCCAGGGAGCTGCGTGTTCTGCAACCAATCGCGGTGCTTGAGGGGTGGATCCTGAGTCGGCCAGTCAGGTGAGTCTGTGTGAACCCCTGTTAAACTGTTCATCTTTTAAAAGTTAAATCGAGATTTCTTTTGTCAACCAAACAGTTTAATATTTATCAGTATTTTGTTTCCCTGGTGTCCCTATTATGAGTTTCTGCAGGATGAGGTTCTGCAGGCAGATTTTAGAGAGCTGGATAGAAACTAAAAAGCAGGACCTCAAAGGTAGCAATCTCTTGATCACTCCCGGTGCCACGTGCTGCTGAGTACAAGAATACAAGGATCGAGCAGTTGAATGCGTGGCTGGAGAGATGGTGCAGGAGGATTGGGTTTAGATTCCTGAGGCATTAGGACCATTTCTGGGGGAGGTGGGACCAGTAAAAGCCGGACGGATTACACCTCAACAGGGCCGAGACCAATATCCTGGCAGTGCTAGAGTGTTTAAACTAGCTTGGCAGGGGGATAGGAACCTGAGAGTAGATTCAGAAGGGAGAGAAGAAAAACAAGAATGGAAGGCAGAAAATTAGTAAGGATGTTTGGAAGGCAGAGGAAACAAAAGCTAGAATATAGAAAACAAGGGAGTTTGGCTGTACTAAATGGTATATACTTCAATGCAAGGGGTCTAGGGAATAAGGCTGATGAGCTGAGGGCACAGATAGACACGTGGGAGTATAATATTATAGCTATTACTGAGACATGGCTGAAAGAAGGACAGGTATGGCAGCTCAACATTCCTGGTTACAGCATTTTCAGACGAGTTAGGGGGGGGATAAAAAAGGAGGGGAAGTCGCAATATTGATTAAAGAAACAATTGCAGCAGTGACGAGGGATGATATGTTAGAAGGACCATATAATGAGGCCATATGGGTTGAACTGAAGAACAAAAAAGGGGCAGTTACACTGTTGGGAGTGAACTATGGTCCCCAAACAGTCAGAGGGAGATAGAAAAGCAAATATAAGAACATAAGAAATAGGAGCAGGAGTAGGCCATACGGCCCCTCGAGCCTGCTCCACTATTCAATAAGATCATGGCTGATCTGATCATGGACTCAGCTCCACTTTCCTGCCCGCTCCCCATAACTCCTTATCATTTAAGAAACTGTCTATTTCTGTCTTAAATTTATTCAATGTCCCGGCCTCCACAGCTCTCTGAGGCAGCGAATTCCAGAGATTTGCAACCCTCGGAAAATAAATTTCTCTTCATCTCTGTTTTAAATGGGCGGTCCCCTTATTCTAAGATCATGCCCTCTAGTTCTAGTCTTCCCCATCAGTGGAAACATCCTCTCTGCATCCACCTCGTCAAGCCCCCTCATAATCTTATACATTTCGATAAGGTCACCTCTCATTCTTCTGAATTCCAATGAGTAGAGGCCCAATCTACTCAACCTTTCCTCATAAGTCAACCCCCTCATCCCCTGAATCAATCTAGTGAACCTTCTCTGAACTGCCTCCAAAGCAAGTATATCCTTTTGTAAATATGGAAACCAAAACTGCACGCAATATTCCAGGTGTGGCCTTATATAGCTGTAGCAAGACTTCCCTGCTTTTATACTCCATTCCCTTTGTAATAAAGGCCAAGATACCATTGGCCTTCCTAATCACTTGCTGTACCTGCATACTATCCTTTTGTGTTTCATGCACAAGTACCCCCAGGTCCTACTGTACTCTGGCACTTTGCAATCTTTCTCTATTTAAGCAATAACTTACTCTTCGATTTTTTTCTGCCAAAGTGCATGACCTCACATTTTCCAAGATTATACTCCATCTGCCAAATTTTTGCCCACTCACTTAGCCTGTCTATGTCCTTTTGCAGATTTTGTGTGTCCTCCTCACACATTGCTTTTCCTCCCATCTTTGTATCGTCAGAAAACTTGGCTAAGTTACACTCAGTCTTTTCTTCCAAGTCGTTAATATAGATTGTAAATAGTTGGGGTCCCAGTACTGATCCCTGCGGCTCCCCACTAGTTACTGGTTGCCAACCAGAGAATGAACCACTTATTCCTACTCTCTGTCTTCTGTTCGTTAGCCAATCCTCTATCCATGCTAATATATTAACCCCAACCCCGTGAACTTTCATCTTTCATGTGGCACCTTGTCAAATGCCTTCTGGAAGTCCAAATACACCACATCTACTCTCATCTCTTGGTAGTCTGTCGTATCCAACAAAGACGTTGATGTGCTAATCATCAATGGCATGTGTCTTCAAGTGGCTGTATAGGCCAATTCTGGATGCACATAGTCTCTTGCACGTCGGACAAGGGAAGTTCGATGTGCCTGATGCTGACAGTACTGCCACCTGATGTTGTCTATCTCTAGTGTCCCGCAGGCGTTGACATCGGCTTTCTTCGAAGGTCTGGCAGGCAGTCCTCGTGAGGGTTCGCCACTGGCTGCTGTGTACTCGAGGTCCTTTGGTTGGATGCCACAGTACTGGAGGTTAGCCTTGATGCAATCTTTATAGCACTTGTGGGGGTGCCCCTGGTGTCTTCGGCCTTCACAGAACTCGCCGTGAAGAAGCTGACGAGGGATCCTTGACTTATCCATGCGGGTGAACATGACAGGTGAAGTGCTCTCAGACACACAACCACGGCCCCAGTTGCCGTCTCAAATGGAGTGAAACAAGGTTGTGTACTCGCTCCAGTTCTGTTCAACATATTCTTTACCTGCGTCTTGAACTATGCCATAAAAGACTTGGAGTTTGGGATCTATCTGAAATATCGATTAGATGGTTCACTGTTCGACCTCTGCCCCCTTGCTGCAAAGACCAAAGTACAGAAACGACTCATCTTAGAGGCACTCTTTGCTGACGACTGCGCCCTCATGGCACACAAGGAGAGTGACCGACAATTCATACTCAGCAAATTTGTTGAGGCAACAGAACTGTTTGGTCAAAGTATCAGCCTCAGTAAAACCGAGGTTCTCTATCAGCCTGCCCCTGGCACCACAGCACCTGCTCCCACAGTCTCCATCGGCAGTATACAACTAAAGTCAGTGGACAGCTGCAAGTATCTTGGCAGCACCATATCAAGTGATGGGTCCTTGGACAAGGAGATCGATGCAAGGATCTGCAAAGCCAGCCAGGCACTTGGTCACTTGTGCACTAAGGTGTTGAGTCACCACCACATCCGACTGTCAACTGTTGGTGCATAGAGCAGTCGTTCTCTCATCTCTCCTTTATGGATGTGAGACCTGGACACCCTATAGGCGTCACATCAAAAAGTTGGAAGCTTTCCATATGCGCAGTCTCAGATCTATACTCCACATACGCTGGCAAGACCGCGTGTCAAACTCTGAGGTTCTGGAGAGAGCACAATCAACTAGCATCGAGGTGATGATCATGCGAGCCCAGTTCCGGTGGGCTGGACATGTCATCCGCATGGACCACATCTACTGGTTCCCCTTTATCCACCCTGTTCATTACATCCTCAAAGAGCTCCAGCAAATTTGTCAAATATGACTTCCCCTTCATAAATCCGTGCTGACTCTGCCTGACCGAATGTTTAGGCACATTTCTGAGAAGTGCAAAAACAATACGCAGTAATAGTAGGGGATTTCAACTACCCTAATATTAACTGGGATAGAATTAGTGTGAAAGGTATCGAGGGAGCAGAATTCTTAAAATGCATTCAGGAGAACTTGTTTTTAGCCGGTATGTAACAAGCCCAACAAGAGTGGGAGTGGTTCTGGACTTAGTTTTAATGAATGAAGCTGGGCAGGTAGGCATTTTGGTAGTAGGGATCATAATTCAGTTAGATTTAGGTAGTTATGGAAAAGGACAAAGATAGACCAGGAATATAAGTTCTCAATTGGAGAAAAGTTAATTTTACTAAGCTGAGATGTGATTTAGCCAAAGTGGACTGGAAACAGCTACTTGAAGGTAAATCAGTGTCCGAGCAGTGGGAGGCATTCAAGGAGGAGATAGTGAGGGTTCAGAGCAAGTATGTTCCCTTAAAGAAAAAGGGTTGGACTGAGACATCTAGAGCCCCCTGGACGTCAAGGGATATACAGGGCAGGAGAAAGAAAAAAGGGAGGCTTACAACAAATACCGAGTGCTCGATACTGCAGAACCTCGAGAGGAGTATAGAAAGTGCAGGGGTGAAAATATAAAGGAAATTCAGAAAGCAAATAGTGGGTATGAAAAACTTGGCAAGAAAATCAAGAAAACTGCAAAGATGTTTTATAATTACATTAAGAGCAAGGGGATAACTGACGAAGGAGTAGGGTCTATGGGGGACCATGAAGGTAATCTGTGTGTAGAGGCAGAAGACATAGAAACAGAAAATAGGTGCAGGAGTAGGCCATTCGGCCCCTCGAGCCTGCACCACCATTCAATAAGATTATGGCTGATCATTCCCTCAGTACCCCTTTCCTCCTTTCTCTCCATACCCCTTGATCCCTTTAGCCATAAGGGCCATATCTAACTCCCTCTTGAATATATCCAATGAACTGGCATCAACAACTTTCTGTGGTAGAGAATTCCACAGGTTAACAACTCTCTGAGTGAAGAAGTTCCTCCTCATCTCAGTCCTAAATAGCTTACCCCTTATCCTAAGACTATGTCCCCTGGTTTTGGACTTCCCCATTCTTCCTGCATCTAACCTGTCCATTCCCATCAGAATTTTATATGTTTCTATGAGATCCCCTCTCATCCTTCTAAACTCCAGTGAATACAGGCTCAGTCGATCCAGTCTCTCCTCATATGTCAATCCTGCCATCCCAGGAATCAGTCTGGTGAACCTTCGCTGCACTCCCTCAATAGCAAGAACGTCCTTCCTCAGATTAAGAGACCAAAACTGAACACAATATTCCAAGTGGGACCACACCAAGGCACTGTACAACTGCAGTAAGACTTCCCTGCTCCTATACTCAAATCCCCTTGCTATGAAGGCCAACATACCATTTGCCTTCTTCACCGCCTGCTGTACCTGCATACCAACCTTCAATGACTGATGAACAATCACACCCAGGTCTCGCTGTACCTCCCCTTTTCCTAATCTGCCGCCATTCAGATAATATTCTGCCTTCGTGTTTTTGCCCCCAAAGTGGATAACCTCATTTATCCACATTATACTGCATCTGCCATGTATTTGTTCACTCACCTAACCTGTCCAAGTCACCCTGCAGCCTCTTAGCGTCCTCCTCACAGCTCACACCGCCACCCAGTTTAGTGTCATCTGCAAACTTGGAGATATTACACTCTATTCCTTCATCTAAATCATTAATATATATTGTAAATAGCTGGGGTCCCAGCACTGAGCCCTGCGGCACTCCACTAGTCACTGCCTGCCATTCTGAAAAGGACCCGTTAATCCCGACTCTCTGTTTCCTGTCTGCCAACCAGTTCTCTATCCACGTCAGTACATTACCCCCAATATCATGTGCTTTGATTTTGCACACTAATCTCTTGTGTGGAACCTTGTCAAAAGCCTTTTGAAAGTCCAAATACACCACATCCACTGGTTCTCCCCTGTCCACTCTACTGGTTACATCCTCAAAAAATTCCAGAAGATTTGTCAAGCATGATTTCCCTTTCATAAATCCATGCTGACTTGGACCGATCCTGTCACTGCTTTCCAAATGTGCTGCTATTTCATCCTTAATGATTGATTCCAACATTTTCCCCACTACTGATGTTAGGCTAACCGGTCTATAATTACCCGTTTTCTCTCTCCCTCCTTTTTTAAAAAGTGGTGTTACATTAGCAACCCTCCAGTCCATAGGAACTGATCCAGAGTCGATAGACTGTTGGAAAATGATCACCAATGCATCCACTATTTCTAGGGCCACTTCCTTAAGTACTCTGGGATGTAGACTATCAGGCCTTCAATCCCATCAATTTCCCTAACACAATTTCCCGCCTAATAAGGATATCCTTCAGTTCCTCCTTCTCACTAGACCTTTGGACCCCTAGTACATCGGGAAGGTTATTTGTGTCTTCCTTTGTGAAGACAGAACCAAAGTATTTGTTCATTTGGTCTGCCATTTCTTTGTTCCCCATTATAAATTCACACGAATCCGATTGCAAGGGACCAACGTTTGTCTTCACTAATCTTTTTCTCTTCACATATCTATAGAAGCATTTGCAGTCATTTTTTATGTTTCCGGCAAGCTTGCTCTCGTACTCTATGTTTCCCCTCTTAATTAAACCCTTAGTCATCCTCTGCTGTATTCTAAATTTCTCCCAGTCCTCCGGCTTGCTACTTTTGCGGGCCAATTTATATGCCTCCTCCTTGGATTTAACACTATCCTTAATTTCCCTCGTTAGCCACAGTTGAGCCACCTTCCCCATTTTATTTTTACTCCAGACAGGGATGTACAATTGCTGAAGTTCATCCATATGATCTTTAAAGGTTTGCCATTGCCTATCCACCATCAACCCTTTAAGTATCATTTGCCAGTCTAATCTAGCCAATTCACGTCTCATATCATCAAAGTTACCCTTGTCGAAATCTCGACCTCAGAAAAGAATGACTCCGACACTTACAGCTCCGATGGAAGTTCCTCTTTTAATTTACTTGCTCGCAAGGGGTAGGTTTCACTCAGTCAAGGGCCAAATGAACACCTCCGCAATGGTACAGCTTCACAAGATATTTATACAGTAAAACCCAAGTTCTGGCCTCTCCCTGTGTATTGCTCTGTCTCACAGTCAGTGAATACAGATAAAGAGTTAATTACTATATCCTGGTACTGAAATGGTATCCAGATATTTCCTTTTGTCAGGGTTATCAGAAAGCCAAACGGCCATTACTCCATGAGTCATAGGTAATGGGCTATCACCTGTCTTGTATTGTATCAGGATTATCCAATTTCCTGGTCAGTTTACCTGTTTGCTTCAAATGGATGAGGTAAAGGAAAGAGATAATGGCTAGAAGATAAGGGTGGGGTGACATGGAACTCCTGTAGTGTAGACAATAGGAGAGCACCATGGGGGGTTACTTGTCTCAGCATGACTTGTCTCCAAGCTGTCTGATAACCATCAGCCATCTAACAGCAGGTTTAGCTGTTCATAATAAGCTGGCTGCTAAAATGCAGAAAGTTCTGGAAGGGCCAGGACTCCATTTTAATCAAATGGCACACAAATACCGTATGGTATCAGCTTAGATAAAAATACATTTCCACATTCCCCCATTTTGTCCTTCACAAGGACAACTCAATCCATTCTGATCTTGTACAGTCTCTCCATTTCCATTTCTTTTAGTTTCATTACTCACTAGGCATATTATACCCTCAGGATTTCCTATTCTGGGAGTAATGCTTAGGAAGGGAGGCTGATGGTTATTATCATAATTGGGCTGGTACCATCCCTGGAAGGCTGTAAGTTTATACCCTGCCGACCTCCATTCTGTTTGCTCCTTTGTTTCTGGCCCCTTAGTTAGTTTTGTCCTGTTTTGCACTGTCAACCATTCTACCATTTCTGATTCGTTAAAGGGGACAGATCTCAGGGGAATACCCCCCCTGGAGTGGACAGGTACATGGGAACATATCCAACAACTCGACAAGTTTCTTTCTTGAGCATACCTATGACTCAGTGCCATAAATACGTTTACGTGCAATTCCCTTCGGTGGTGGGTCTGTACCCCTGGTGTAATCAATAATGCGAAGTAAAACCCTGTCAAGCCCAGCACCATCAGTCCCCATAGTCCATACAGTTCCTTATTCAGTCTTCCTTTTTCTGTTCCTCTGATTCCTTCGTCCCTTCCTCCTGGTCGGGTGCCCGTTTGCAATGGGATGCGTGGATCCATGTTGGTCTTTCCTTTACCTTGATTGCAGTATTGGTCGCCAGCAGGACCTGGTATGGTCCTTCGAATCTTGGCTGTAGACTGCTTTTCCTTTTAAAAATCTTGATGTAAACGAATTCCCCTGGCTCCAGGTTATGACACTTCCCTTCCGCTGGCTTGACTTGGGCTTCCTTTACCTGTGAATGAAAGCTGGAAATACATTTGGTTAGTGCAATACAATAATTCAACATATTTTCCTCCATTTTGTGGATGTCCATCTGTTTTGCAGTAAATGGTGCTGTAAAAGATAGTCGTTGGGGACGTCCCATAACTATCTCATGTGGTGACAGGCCTGTTGTTCTGTTGGTTGCAGATCGCATTACCATCAAAGCTAAGGGCAGCAGTTCTGTCCATTTCAGTCCAGTGTCATTGCATAGTTTTGCCAGCTTATTTTTAAGCATTCCATTATATCTTTCAACAAGTCCAGCTGATTGTGGATGATAACTGCAATGAAAACGTTGATTAATCTGTAAAGCTTTACACATTTCTCTTATGACAGTTCCCGTGAAATGTGACCCGTTATCACTGGAAAGCTTAGCAGGGATTCCGAAGCGCGGTACAATTTCTTTTAACAAACATTTAGCAACAGTAGTGGCATCGGCCTTTTTACATGGAAAGGCTTCAATCCATCTAGAGAACACATCTACAATAACTAATACATACTTGAATCCCATACACATAGGTAATTCAATAAAATCCATTTGTAAATGTACAAAAGGCCCGACTGGATTTGGGTGGGAGGCAGATTCTACTTTTTCCGTCTTACCCGGATTCATTGTCTGACAGGTAACACAATTTTCACAGATTTGTTTTGCAATTGCCGAAATACCTGGTGCATACCAAGTTGCCAAAATATAATCTGCCAATCCCCCTTTGCCTGCATGTGTGAATGTATGAACACATCGGGCAATCCATGGAAGTAAGGATCTAGGGGCCACCACGCGGCCGTCATGGTGAACCCATATTCCCTCTGGATTTTTTATAACATTGATCCTTCGTCCAGGTCACCACCTCCTCCGTACTGGCCTGTGTCTGAAAGGCCAGCACGTCATTAATAGTGGGTGGCAGGTCTGAGCAATTATTTTTCCTCAGTGGGAACAATGACACCTGCATCCCCACTTTCGACAGAGCTGCTGACTTAGCTGCATTATCAGCTCTGGCATTCCCAAGTGCCACCTCATTCGACTGGCCTGTATGTGCCTGGCATTTGATAATGGCAAGTTTTAAGGGGCATTAAATGGCTCGCAGGAGATTTTCCACTTGTTCTGCATTTTTGATTGTCTGAGCCTGTTGCATAGCATAATAAGCTGCTGCCAACGAAGGAAGACATCCCGATAGTCCGCGTGCCACTGGGTCTAGTTGGGTACTGAAATATGCTACCGGTCGCTGCCTGTCCCCATGTAACTGAGTCAAAACAGATTGTGCAAAACCCGACTTGTGATGCACAAATAAGTTGAATAGCTTAGTGTAATCTGGTAATTCCCAAGGCTGGTGCTGAAGTGAGGGACTGCTTAAGGTTCTGGAAAGCATTCCGGGATACTTCATTCCACATCCTTTAAGCATTGTGAGAATATAGTAGATTCATTCACAGCTTGTAGGTCATGGACAAACCTTCATTTGTGTGGGCTTCTGAACTGGACAAATCTGTGTGTTACACGGACTTCTCATTTATGCTTATAGTGATTCACAGATCACAGAATGTAAAGTACTTGTTTTCTAATTTTATTAAAAGGCTTCCAAACCCAAGATTTTTCCAATACACCCAAAATGTTGATCAAGGAGATCACCTGAAATATCTCAAAATCCCAATTCAATTGTTTTACTGCCACTCTTTATCAAAAAAAAATCCTCTTACTGAGCTAGAAGCTTTTGTACCAAGAATTTACACCAAGGACAATGAGAGTGTACTCCCCCAGCCTGCACCTCGAGAGACCCACAAAGGCTTTTTAAAAAAAAAAGCATTACAACTTTTAACCACCGGGACCATGTCTCAACAAACCCATCCTTTGTGCATTTCCTAGCTCCGTAACCTCTCATCCGAATAAATCCACACCTGCGCTTCTAACTTAAAATGTCTTAAACTTCCCACATACAGGACAACACTATGAAGGGTTAAAAAACTTCACTTTGTTTCAAAAAGTGGGCGGAGCTAAAACAAACAGGCAGCTCCACAACTTTTCCAAACAGGTTTCCAGACACAAGGAAAAAAGACAGAAGCACTCTCATTCAAAGACAAGACATTCACGCACTCTCATTCAAAGACAAGACATTCACAAGTCTCTCTCCATTCAATAAAGCTTTTTCTTTTACTAGCTTCATTTTTTTTTTTCATAAGTCACTATCAGGTTCTCTTTTTTTTTCATTTGATTTACTTCCTCTGTTAATTTTACATGGGCTTGAAGAATCGGAACCCAGGACTTTTCTATTACTTTCCTTTTTTTTTTCTACCTGGATCTCTGTTTATAAGACACTCCTGGAGACAAGTTGTTCTCTCTAAATTAAATGAACCATCGGGTGGAAATGGCCTGTTTTCACCCTTAGTCCACTTTACTGGTTTTTGTTTCTTTGGTCAATTGAAGACTGACCACAATTCTGGAGCATGACATAGGCTGGTGTGCCTTTTGTGGTGTTTTAACTTGCTCCGGCACCTATTCTGGATGATTTAAGATTTTACCACAGTTTCTGATCTCACAATCCTTTCGGCCAACCGAGTTCTCTACGCCCACTTCTCCTGGCCGTTACGTGGCCTGAAAAGGCTCTTAATTCGGGCTCAGTCTGGGTGTGTGAGATATGTTGGCACGAACCAATCGTAGTTGATCAATCAGTTACTGTTTCTTTTCTTAATCAATCCTTGTGTTTTTTTTTCCGAATCACAATTTTCCCTAGTGACTCTTCCCGTTTCTCTAATGGCAATGACTCACAAAGGTATTGCAACCAACAGTAATACAAGGACAACAAACAATATTCCCGTGAGTACACAAATCATAACCTCTAAACAAATTCTCAGTCTGCGTTGTATGCCACTACAGACCGAGTCCTTAACTTATCCTAATAACAGCTGATAAAACTTAAGGTTCCGTACCCAAACTCTTTGATCGATTGCGCTCTTTTTTTTTTAATAGTCTTATCACATAAGAACCCCTTCCGAATTAAAAACAATAAAAATCTTATCACATAAGAACCTTCGATCGATTATTAGCGCTTTCTTTTTTCTTTTCTTTTAATAGTCTTATCACATAAGAACCCCTTCCGAATTAAAAACAATAAAAATCTTATATAAGAACCTGGAACCCTTTTCGATCGACTAGCGCTTTCTTTTACCTACTGAAACCTTCCCCGGGCTGTCTCGAGATTTTTTCCAGAACCTGTTCTCTTCTGCTGGCGAGCTGAGAAAGAAATGGTTATAAAAAAAAATACCTTTAACTTTTAAATGCCGAGTCTTGTAGATGCAGTACCTCAGCTGTGGACAACAGATTACATCTGCGATTCAACAGTGAAGAAACCACTTGTGAGCAAAGGCTCACCTTGTTTGGCCACCGAAGCCTTTCACTGGAGAGGCACTATGCCTGTATCCGTTTTACTCACAGAACAGAGAGTATGCATCTCGGTGGAACCTCCAATAACTGTCGAAATCTCGACCTCAGAAAAGAATGACTCCGACACTTACAACTCCGATGGAAGTTTCTCTTTTAATTTACTTGCTCGCAAGGGGTAGGTTTCACTCAGTCAAGGGCCAAATGAACACCTCCGCAATGGTACAGCTTCACAAGATATTTATACAGTAAAACCCAAGTTCTGGCCTCTCCCTGTGTATTGCTCTGTCTCACAGTCAGTGAATACAGATAAAGAGTTAATTACTATATCCTGGTACTGAAATGGTATCCAGATATTTCCTTTTGTCAGGGTTATCAGAAAGCCAAACGGCCATTACTCCATGAGTCATAGGTAATGGGCTATCACCTGTCTTGTATTGTATCAGGATTATCCAATTTCCTGGTCAGTTTACCTGTTTGCTTCAAATGGATGAGGTAAAGGAAAGAGATAATGGCTAGAAGATAAGGGTGGGGTGACATGGAACTCCTGTAGTGTAGACAATAGGAGAGCACCATGGGGGGTTACTTGTCTCAGCATGACTTGTCTCCAAGCTGTCTGATAACCATCAGCCATCTAACAGCAGGTTTAGCTGTTCATAATAAGCTGGCTGCTAAAATGCAGAAAGTTCTGGAAGGGCCAGGACTCCATTTTAATCAAATGGCACACAAATACCGTATGGTATCAGCTTAGATAAAAATACATTTCCACACTCTTAAGTTCAGGACCCTAGTTTCTGAATTAACTTTGTCACTCTCCACCTTAATAAAGAATTCTACCATATTATGGTCACTCTTCCCCAAGGGGCCTCGCACAACAAGATTGCTAATTAGTCCCTTCGCATTACACATCACCCAGTCTAGGATGGCCAGCTCCCTAGTTGGTTCCTCGACATATTGATCTAGAAAACCATCCCTAATACACTCCAGGAAATCCTCCTCCACCGCATTGCTACCAGTTTGGTTAGCCCAATCAATATGTAGATTAAAGTCGCCCATGATTACTGCTGTACCTTTATTGCACACATCCCTTATTTCTTGTTTGATGCTGTCCCCATCCTGACTACTACTGTTTGGTGGCCTGTACACAACTCCCACTATCATTTTCTATCCTTTGGTATTCCACAGCTCCACCCATACAGATTCCACATCATCCAGCTAATGTCCTTCCTTACAATTGCATTCATTTCCTCTTTAACCAGCAACGCCACCCCGCCTCCTTTTCCTTTCTGTCTATCCTTCCTAAATGCTGAATACCTCTGGATGTTGAGTTCCCAGCCTTGGTCACCCTGGAGCCATGTCTCCGTGATGCCAATCATATCATACCCGTTAACTGCGATCTGCGCAGTTAGTTCGTCCACCTTATTCCGAATACTCCTCGCATTGAGGCACAGAGCCTTCAGGCTTGCCTTTTTAACACACTTTGACCCTTTAGAATTTGCTGTAAAGTGGCCCTTTTTGCTTTTTGCCTTGGGTTTTTCTGCCCTCCACTTTTACTATTCTCCTTTCTATCTTTTGCTTCTGCCTCCATTTTATTCCCCTCTGTCTCCCTGCATAGGTTCCCATCCCCCTGCCATATTAGTTTAACTCCTCCCAAACAGCACTAGCAAACACTCCCCCTAGGACATTGGTTCCGGTCCTGCCCAGGTGCAGACCGTCTGGTTTGTACTGGTCCCACCTCCCCCAGAACCGGATCCAATGTCCCAGGAATTTGAATCCCTCCCTGCTGCAACACTGCTCAAGCCACGTGTTCATCTGAGCTATCCTGCGATTCCTACTCTGACTAGCACGTGGCACTGGTAGCAATCCTGCGATTACTACTTTTGAGGTCCTACTTTTTAATTTAACTCCTAGCTCCCTAAATTCGTCTCGTAGGACCCCATCCCGTTTTTTACCGATATCGTTGTTACCTATATGTACCACGACAACTGGCTGTTCACCCTCCTTTTCAGAATGTCCTGCACCCGCTCCGAGACATCCTTGATCCTTGCACCAGGGAGGCAACGTACCATCCTGGAGTCTCGGTTGCGGCCGCAGAAACGCCTATCTATGGGTATGGTTCTTAATGAATACTTTGTGTCTGTTTTCACAAAAGAGAGGAACAATGCGGACATTGCAATCAGGGAGGAGGAGTGTGAAATATTAGATGAAATAAACATAATGATAGAGGAAGTATTAAGGGGTTTAGCAGCTTTGAAAGTGGATAAATCCCCAGGCCAGGATGAAATGTATCCCAGGCTGTTGAGAAGCAAAATGGTAAATAGCAGAGGCTCTGACCATCAGTTTCCAATCCTCTCTGGCTACAGGTGTGGTGCAGGAGGACTGCTAATGTGGTACCCAAATTTAAAAAGGGATAGACCGAGTGATTACAGGCCAGTCAGCCTAACCTTGTTGGTGGGAGGATAAATCTTCATTTAAAAAGTCATGGATTAATCAAGGACAGTCAGCATGGATTTGTTACGGGAAGGTCATGTCTGACTAACTTAATTGAACTTTTTGAGGAGGTAACAAGGAGGGTCGATGAGGGTAGTACATTTGATGTAGATTATGTGGATTTTAGTGAGGCTTTTGATAAGGTCCCACATGACACGAAAGTAAAAACCCATGGGATCCAAGGCAAAGTGACAAGCTGGATCCAAAATTGGCTCAGGCAGGAAGCAAAGGGTAATGGTTGATGGGTGTTTTTGTGATTGGAAGGCTGCTTCCAGTGAGGTTCCGCAGGGCTCAGTACTAGATCCCTTGCTTTTTGTGGTATATCTCAATGATTTAGACTTGAATATAGAGGGTATTATTAAGAAGTTTGCTGATGATACTAAAATCAGCTGAATGGTTGATAATGAAAAAGAAAGTGAGAGACTGCAGGAAGATATCAATGGACTGGTCAGGTGAGCAGAACACTGACAATGGAATACAATCAGTAGAAGTGTGAGATAATTTATTTGGGGAGGGCTAACAAGGCAAGGGAATACACAATTAATGGTAGGACACTGAGAAGTGTTAAGGAATGCTGGGACCTTAGAGTGCATGTCTTTTTAAGAAAGGAGGGAGAGAGAAAACAGAGCATTATAGACCGGTTAGCCTGACATCAGTAGTGGGGAAAATGTTGGAATCAATTATTAAAGATGAAATAGCAGCGCATTTGGAAAGCAGTGACAGGATCGGTCCAAGTCAGCATGGATTTATGAAAGGGAAATCATGCTTGACAAATCTTCAAGAATTTTTTGAGGATGTAACTAGTAGGGTGGACAAGGGAGAAACAGTGGATGCGGTGTATTTGGATTTTCAAAAGGCTTTTGACAAGGTCCCACACAAGAGATTGGTGTGCAAAATTAAAGCACATGGTATTGGGGGTAATGTACTGATGTGGATAGAGAACTGGTTGGTAGACAGGAAGCAGAGAGTCGGGATAAACGGGTCCTTTTCAGAATGGCAGGCAGTGACTAGTGGAGTGCCGCAGGGCTCAGTGCTGGAACCCCAGCTATTTACAATATACATCAATGATTTAGATGAATGAATTGAGTGTAATATCTCCAAGTTTGCAGATGACACTAAGCTGGGTGGCGGTGTGAGCTGTGAGGAGGATGCTAAGAGGCTGCAGGGTGACTTGGACAGGTTAGGTGAGTGGGCAAATGCATGGCAGATGCAGTATAATGTGGATAAATGTGAGGTTATCCACTTTGGGGGCAAAAACGCGAAGGCAGATTATCTGAATGGCGGCAGATTAGGAAAAGGGAAGGTGCGACGAGACTTTGGTGTCATGGTACATCAGTCATTGAAAGTTGGCATGCAGGTACAGCAGGCGGTGAAGAAGGCAAATGGTATGTTGGCCTTCATAGCGAGAGGATCTGAGTATAGGAGCAGGGAGGTCTTACTGCAGTTGTATAGAGCCTTGGTGAGGCCTCACCTGGAATATTGTGTTCAGTTTTGGTCTCCTAATCTGAGGAAGGACATTCTTGCTATTGAGGGAGTGCAGTGATGGTTCACCAGACTGATTCCTGGGATGGCAGGACTGCCATATGAGGAAAGATTGGATTGACTGGGCCTGTATTCTCTGGAGTTTAGAAGGATGAGAGGGGATCTCATAGAAACATATAAAATTCTGACGGGACTGGACAGGTTAGATGCAGGAAGAATGTTCCCGATGTTGGGGAAGTCCAGAACCAGGGGTCACAGTCTAAGGATAAGGGGTAAGGCATTTAGGACTGAGATGAGGAGAAACTTCTTCACTCAGAGAGTTGTTAACCTGTGGAATTCCCTGCCGCAGAGAGTTGTTGATGCCAGTTTGTTGGATATATTCAAGAGGGAGTTAGATGTGGCCCTTACGGCTAAAGGGATCAAGGGGTATGGAGAGAAAGCAGGAAAGGGGTACTGAGGTGAATGATCAGTCATGATCTTATTGAATGGTGGTGCAGGCTCAAAGGGTCGAATGGCCTACTCCTGCACCTACTTTCTATGTTTCTATTTCCACAAATCCCTGAAGATAGCAGGACAGGTGGATAAGATGGTTAAGAAGGCATACGAGATACTTGCCTTTTTTAAGCCGAGGCATAGAATATAAGAGCAGGGAAGCTATGCTTGAACTGTATAAAACACTAGTTAGACCACAGCTAGAGTACTGTGTGCAGTTCTGGTCACCACATTACAGGAAAGAGAGGGTACAGAAGAGCTTTACGAGGATGTTGCCTGGACTGGAGAATTTTAGCTACGAGGAAAGATTGTTTTCTTTGGAACAGAGGAGGCTGATAGGCATACAATTATGAGGGATCGAGATAGAGTGGTTCGGAAGGACCTATTCGCCTTAGCAGAGTGATCAATAATCAGGGAGCATAGATTTAAAGTAATTGGTCGGAGGTTTAGAGGGGAATTGAGGAGAAATATTTTCACACAGAAGATGTCGGGAACTCACGACCTGAAAGGGTGGTAGAGGCAGAAACCCTCAAAGCATTTAAAACATTCATGGATATGCACTTGAAGTGCAGTAACCGACAAGGATACGGAACAAGAGCTGTAAAGTGGGATTAGGCTGGATAGCTCTGTTGGCCTCCTTCTGTGCTGTCAATTTCTATGATTCTATGAAAACTCGAATTGTCTGTTCTGAATTTCTATCCTGTATCAATAATGTTTGTAAACTCCATTTACAGGGTTTTAGAAGGGGAGGATTTACAGACGGGACACTGAAACCAAACATCCAATCAAGATCTGACAGAGTCAATCCATTGACCAGGACCCGAATATCATCGGCCTTTGAAAGTGGAAGGAGAAATGTTTGTCTGTTCTGTCTGTGGGAAAAGATTTCAAATATCAGTGTGACTGGAAAAGCACCGAGACACACACACACCCGAGTGAGTGTTCCAGTGCACTGCCTGTGTAAAGAGCTTTAACCAGTTACACAGCCTGAAAAAACATCACACCATTCACAGTGGGGAGAAACCGTACACGTGTTGTGTGTGGACCAGGCTTCAACTGATCGTCCAACCTGGAGAGACACAAGGACACCGGCACCACGGAGAAACCGTGGGAATGTGGGGACTGTGGGAAGGGATTCAGTTACCCATCCCAGCTTCAAATTCACCGTCACAGTCACACTGGGGAGAGGCCATTCACTTGCTCTGTGTGTGGGAAGGGATTCACTCGGTCATCCACCCTGCTGACACACCAGCACGTTCACACTGGGGAGAGGCCGTTCACCTGCACTGTGTGTGGGAAGGGATTCACTCGGTCATCCGACCTGCTGAGACACCAGCACGTTCACACTGGGTACAGACCGTTCACTTGCTCTGTGTGTGGGAAGGGATTCACTCGGTCATCCAACCTGCTGACACACCAGCACGTTCACACTGGGGAGAGGCCGTTCACCTGCACTGTGTGTGGGAAGGGATTCACTCGGTCATCCGACCTGCTGAGACACCAGCGAGTTCACACTCAGGAGAAACCGTACAACTGCTCTGAGTGTGGGAAGGGATTCACTCACTCATCCAACCTGCTGACACACCAGCGAGTTCACACTGGGGAGAGACCGTTCACCTGCTCTGAGTGTGGGAAGGCATTCACCCAGTTAGCCAACCTCACTTCACACCAACTTGTTCACACTGATGAGAGACCTTTTAAATGCTCTGATTGTCAGAAGAGCTTTAAATGCAAAAAGGATCTGCTGACACACCAACGCAGTCACACTGGGGAGAGACCGTTTACCTGTTCTATATGTGGGAAGAGATTTAGTCGTTCATCCACCCTGCTGAAACACCAGCGAGTTCATACTGAGAGGCCGTTCACCTGCATTGTGTGTGGGAAGGGATTCACAGAGTCATCCAGCCTCACTTCACACCAGCGAGTTCACACTGGGAAGAGGCCGTTCACCTGCTCTGAGTGTGGAAAGGGATTCACTCTGTCATCCCAGCTCCTGAAACACCAACGAGTTCACACTGGGGAGAGGCCATTCATCTGCTCTGAGTGTGGGAAGAAATTCACTCAGTCATCCACCCTGCTGATACACCAGCGAGTTCACACTGGGGAGAGGCCGTTCACCTGCTCCGACTGTGGGAAGGAATTCTCTCGTTCATCCCGCCTGCTGACCCACAAGCGAGTTCACACTGGGGAGAGACCATTCACCTGCTCTGAGTGTGGGAAGAGATTCACTGAGCAATCCAACCTGCTGACACATCAGCGAGTTCACACCGGGGAGAGGCCATTCACCTGCACTGTGTGTGGGAAGGGATTCACCCAGTTAGCCAACCTGCTGAATCACCAACTTGTTCACACCGATAAAAGACCGTTTAAATGTTCTGACTGTCAAAAGAGCTTTAAAAGCAAAAATAATCTACAGAGACACCAACACAGTCACACTGGAGAGAGACCGTTCACCTGCTCCGAGTGTGGGAAGAGATTCAGTCGTTCATCCACCCTGCTGAAACACCAGCGAGTTCACACTGGGGAGAGGCCGTTCTCTTGCTCCTTGTGTGGGAAGATTCACTGATTCATCAAACCTGCTGAATCACCAACGTACTCCCACTGGGAGGGGCCGTTCCCTGCTCAGTGTGTGGGAAGAGATTGACCTGTTCATCATCATCATCATCATATGCAGTCTCTTAGGGTTGAGGATGACTTGCTTCCACGCTAAAAATGAGTATTCAGGTGACTGATGAACTCATTTTAAATGGTGGAAGATGCCTGTGCGTGAATTCTTTTAACGTGGGGTGACCGTTGCACACCAGCCACCACACGGGCTTGACAGAGCTCGGTCTTGGTCCAATGGTAAGGGGACCCAAGACAACTGGAGACCAGGCTCCACCTGTTCATCAACACCTGCTGAGACACCATCAAATACACATGACTGCAGGGGTTGGATTCTGCTGTTAATCACATCCAGGACTGATCCATGTTCACTCTGACAGTTGGAGTTTGTTTCTGCCAATGTTAATAACCACTATAACTGGGCTGGAGTTTAATATTTTGATACCTGTCGAATAAATCAACTTTCTTTGAAACACACAGTACGTCGAGTATTTGATGTCTCCAAGATAAGAGGAAACTACCTGATGTCCTATTACAGACTCTTCCATTTTTGGGCCTTTTCTCCTTTCTAACTCTGGATTATTTCCGTTCTCACACCTTCGGTTACTCTCGGGGACATGTTCCAGCTTGTGTGACGAAGTGCTTCCTGTCATCACCACTCAACAGCCTGGCTCTAATGTTAAGTTTATGACCTCTTGTTTTGGACTCCCTCACCATAGGAAATCGTTTCTTTATCTACCCCATCATCTCATTTGATCATCTTAAACATCTCAATTAGATCACGCCTTAATCTTCTATATTCAAGGGAATACAAGCCTAGACTCTGCAATCTGTCCTCATCATTTACAAAAGTCATCACTAAGTACAGGATAGAAATTCTGAACACACAGTTCTAGTTTCTCTGAAACAGTCTTTCATCTCTTGCCCCTAAGCTGTAGATCCCCTGTCCCACACACTCTCCCTCCTCGTCACATCCTCGCTGTTTGAAATCCAGATTCATCGCATGCTCGGATTTTTCTCCATTTCGCTCCTGAAACTGCTGCGTGATGTTGGGGTTCACCCCAGTCACTGTTTGCTCTCAAACAGATGCAGAATGAGGGGAAATCAATCTCTGTACCTTTAACTAACAGCGACATGGAAAGAGGGAAATGAATAATCTGGTCCACTTGGCACTGAAATATCTGAAACTCATAATCGGAACCCCAGGGAAACAAAATACTGACAAATGTTCAACTGTTTGGTTGATAAAAGAAATCTTGGGTTTGTTTTTAAAAGATAAATTGTTTAACAGGGGTTCACACAGACTCACCTGACAGGCTGACTCAGGATCCACCCCTCAAGCACCGCGATTGGTTGCAGAACATGCTGCTCCCTGGGCATTCCGGCCTCTGAGCTCTCTTCCTGTTGGTTCCCAGGGCAATGTTTCCAATGTTGGGGAAGTCCAGAACCAGGGGTCACAGTCTAAGGATAAGGAGAAAGCCATTTAGGACCGAGATGAGGAGAAACTTCTTCACCCAGAGAGTGGTGGCCCTGTGGAATTCTCTACCACAGAAAGTAGTTGAGGCCAATTCACTAAATATATTCAAAAAGGAGTTAGATGTAGTCCTTACTACTCGGGGGATCAAGGGGTATGGTGAGAAAGCAGGAATGGGGTACTGAAGTTGCATGTTCAGCCATGAACTCATTGAATGGTGGTGCAGGCTCGAAGGGCCGAATGGCCTACTCCTGCACCTATTTTCTATGTTTCTATCAATCCCTCACCAAATGAGGTTCAGGGACTCAGAGGAAGAAAACAAATGAGGCTTTGGAACTGAGTTGGGAAATGCAATTAGAGAAACATGATTCAATGTCTAAACTAAAGGATTTCAAATCAAATCAAATGAATTGTTACAATTAATATATTCATTTCATGCCAAGTGGGAAACAAGTGATGTGTGGGCTGTGCAGGAGTGTTTGCACCCGGTGACAGCGTGTCCCTCGCACTGCATTCCAAATGCAAAAGCAAAATACTGCGGATGCTGGAATCTGAAATAAAAATAGAAAATGCTGAAATTCCCAGCGGATCTGGCAGCATCTGTGGAGAGAAACAGAGTTAATGTTTCAGGTCGATGACCCTTCGTCAGAACTGGCAAATGTTTGAAATGAAGAGATTCTTGAGGTGCACTGCAAGGGGGAGGGGAGGAAAGAACAAAAGGGAAGGTCTGTGATAGGGTGGAAGACCAGAGAGATTTGAGAGACCAAAGGGATGATGGGCCGACTTGAGATGGTAATGGCAGAAGTTAGAAAAAGTCTAGTCTAGATAGGGTGTGAATGGCGGAATAATTACCGGCTGCCGTTGGCGACAGAGACAAAATACGTAAGATCGGTGGGGACAGGAGTGGTGCGGTTTAAATAAGGAGGAAAGAGAGCAGAATATGGGCAGAGGTTGTGGTCTGATATTGTTGAACTCGATGTTGAGTCCAGAAAGATGTAAAGTGGTTAAACGAAAGATGAGGTGGTGCTCCTCGAGCTTGCATTGCGCTGTATTGGAACAGTGCAGGAGACCGAGGACGGAGAGGTCAGAGTGGGAGTGGAGAATTAAAGGGACAGGCGACCGGAAGCTCAGGATCACACTTATGGACTGAACGGAGTTCCACAAAGCGGGCACCCAATCTGCGTTTGGTCTCCCCAATGTAGAGGAGACCACATTGTGAGCAGTGAATACAGTATACTGAATTGAAAGAAATACAAGTAAATCGCTGTTTCACCTGGAAGGAGTGTTTGGGGCCCTGGACAGTGGGAAGGGAGGAGGTAAAAGGGCAGGTGTTGCATCTCCTGCGCCTGCACGGGAAGGTGCCCTGGGAAGGGGAGGGGGTGCTGGGGTGACTGCGGAATAGACCAGGGTGTCACAGAGGGTGTGGTCCCTTCGGCATGCTGAGAGGGGAAGGGAGGGGAGGAGGAGATGTGATTGGTGGTGCAGTTCGTTCAGTTTTGGTTGAGTAGATGGCCCTGAAATTCCAGTCAGAGGCTTCCTTCGGACGAACGGCTCTGCCCCAAAATGTCTCTTGGAATGTACCTGGTACTCCCGGAGGCATCTTGGATTACGATCGGAGGCCTTCTTTCCACGCACTTCACAATGCGCCCACGTCGTCTAGATACGGACGGAGAAGCTGCAGTCACGTGGGCCTGGACCACCAATCACGGTGCAGTATTCTCATTGATAGTAATGGGAACTCTGATTTTACGAGTTCCCATTACTATCAATGAGAATAACGCCCGAAAACACCTAAACACAACATAATACATTTTAAAAAGCACATTTAAAATTAATTGAAATTAAAGTTAATTAAATGTTTTACAAAAAAATTATATTTTGGGTTTCTTTTTAATGTGATTTAATAGGGTTTAAAATTAAATTACCTTAGTGGGAAGGGTTTTTACTATAAAAGTGTATTTAAATTTTATTTTTGTGTTATAAAACTCTTACACATTAAAAGTAGGCTATGCACCTGCTTTCATCAGGTATAAGAGTTTGAAGGACATTCGCTGGGCATAAGTTGAGCAAATACTCAATCTCGCCCGCGCGGATGTCCTTCTCCCGGGGATGTAGAGGATCTGTTGACAGATCGGAAAAGCCGGTTTTTGCCGCATGCGCATTGCGCCCTGAAAACCGGCTTTTGCGAGGCCTCGCCGGGTTGTACGTATTCCGTACGGATCCGGCAAGGCCGGAATTTCAGGGCCATTAAGGAACAACTTTTCCATTGGCAGAATGATTGATAACCAGAGGACACAGATTTAAGGCAAAAGAACCAGAGGCAACATGAAACATTTTTTTACGCAGCGAGTTGCGATCTGGAATGTACTCACGATGGCTCAAGTGGTCGCCTTCTTTGATTATAAGAACATAAGAAACAGGAGCAGGAGTAGGCCACATGGCCCCTCGAACATGCTCCGCCATGTAATACGATCATAGCTGATCTGATCATAGACTCAGGTCCACTTCCCTGGCCACTCCCCATATCCCTTATTCCCTCATTGGTTAAGAAACTGTCTTATCTGTGTCTTAAATTTAGTCAATGACCCAGCTTCCACAGCTCTCTGAGGCAGCAAATTCCACAGATTTACAACCCTCAGAGAAGAAATTCCTCATCTCAGTTTTAAATGGGCAGCCCCTTATTCTAAGATTATGCCCCCTAGTTCTAGTCTCCAATATCAGTGGAAACATCTTCTCTGCATCCACCTTGTCAAGCGCCCTCATAATCTTAAACGTTTCAATAATATCACCTCTCATTCTTCTGAACTCCAATGTGTATAGGCCCTTTTATGTATGAAGAAAGAGTCAGACTGAATACTGTGAGCTCAAAGTAAAGTGTGGCCTTTGTCTTTTATTGCAGGTCTCCAGAGTGCCTCTCCAACTGCGAGGCCTCCTTAAATACCTGTGCTCCCAAGGGATTATGGGATCCTTTGGGGCTCCAGTGGATGAGCCCTCTGGTGGCTGTACAGGGTATATACAAGTTTACATATATAACAACACTCCTCCCCAAAGTCAACAGTAACTATTTACAAGGTGAGTCAATCTGGGGCCCTTCTCGCCCTGGTTGATCATCTCGGGGCAAATGCTGGTGTAGGTGAATAGTCTGTTGGGCCCTCGCTGGGCTGCTGTGCAGCTGGCCTTGCTGGGCTGCCTGGGGTGGTGAGTCCTGCTGGGCTGCTGTGGATGATGGGTTCTGCTTCGTGGCCAACTGCGGTGTCGGTTGCCAGTGGTGTGTATGTTGGGGGGTTGAAGAAGGTAGGATCCAAAGTGGGTTGCTCAGGGTAGTCCGTGAATCTGAGTTTGATTTGGTCCAAGTGTTTTCAGTGAATGAGTCCATTTGAAAGTTTGACCCAAAACACGCTGCTCCCCTCTTTGGCCACGGCAGTGCCGGGAAGCCACTTGGGATCTTGTCCATAATTCAATACAAATACAGGATCATTGATTTAAATCTCGCGTGACACATTTGCGCTATCATGGTATGCACTTTGTTGAAGCCGCCTGCTCTCTAACTGTTCATGTAGATCAGGGTGAACTAACGAGAGCCTTGTCTTAAGTGCCCTTTTCATGAGCAGTTCAGCAGGTGGGATCCCAGTGAGTGAGTGGGGTCTTGTGCGGTAGCTAAGCAGGACTTGGGATTAGCGAGTCTGTAATGAGCCTTCAGTTACCCTCTTCAAGACTTGCTTGATGGTTTGCACTGCTCTCTCTGCCTGACCATTGGATGCTGGTTTAAATGGGGCAGATGTGACATGTTTGATCCCGTTGCAGGTCATGAATTCTTTGAACTCAACACTGGTAAAACATGGCCCGTTGTCGCTCACCAGGACAGCGGGTAGCCCGTGCACGGCAAACATGGGCCGCAGGCTTTCAGTGGTGGCAGCGGATATGCTTGCCGACATTATGTCACATTCAATCCATTTGGAGTATGCATCTACAACCACAAGGAACATTTTACCCAAGAACGGGCCTGCATAGTCGACATGGACCCTAGACCAGGGTTTAGAGGGCCAAGACCATAAACTTAGCGGCGCCTCCCTGGGTACATTGCTTAACTGCGAGCATGTATTACATCTGTGAACGCAGGACTCTAAGTCCGCATCGATACCAGGCCACCACACGTGGGATCCGGCTATCGCTTTCATCATTACAATGCCTGGGTGGATACTGTGGAGGTCACTGATGAAGGTGTCTCTCCTTTCTTGGGAACCAATACCTGATTTCCCCACAGAAGGCAGTCTGCCTGTATGGACATTTCATCTTTGCTCCACTGGAACAGCTTTATCTCTTCCTGCATTTCCACTGGGACACTGGACCAGCTCCTGTGAAGCACACAGTTTTGACTAGGGGCAATAAAGGGCCGTGGCTCATTCAGGTTTTAATCTGCTGGGCTGTAATGGGTGATTGCTCACTCTCAAATGCTTCCATAATCATGACTAAATCTGCAGGCTGCGCCATTTCCACCCCCGGGTTGGGCAATGGCAGCCTACTGAGAGCATCGGTGCAGTTTTCTGTGCCTGGCCTGTGGCAGATGGCATAGTTGTATGCGGACAATGTGAGCGCCCATCTCTGGATGCGGGCCGATGCATTCGTATTTATCCCCTTACTCTCGGAAAACAGGGATATGAGTGGCTTATGGTCAGTTTCCAATTCGAATTTTAACCCAAACAGGTATTGATGCATTTTCTTTACCCCATAGACACACGCTAATGCTTCTTTTTCAATCATGCTGTAGGCTCTCTCAGCCTTGGACAGACTCCTGGATGCATAAGCAACCGGTTGCATTTCCCCAAATCACTAGCTTGTTGCAATACACACCCGACGCCATAATAACCAAACGTTTACCTGGATCATACAACACAAGCAATTTGTTTGAGCATAACAATTTTCTAGCTTTTACAAAGGCATTTTCTTGGCTTTTGCCCCATACCCATTCGTCCCCTTTACGCAGTAAGGCGTGTAGTGGTTCTAACAGCGTGCTGAGACCCGGTAAGAAGTTACCAAAGTAGTTCAGGAGTCCTAGAAACGACCGCAGTTGTGTCACATCATTGCCTCAGTCTTTGAATCGGGTGGGCCTGATGCCGTCCGCCCCGATCCTCCTCCTCAGGAACTCCACTTCAGGCACCAGGAAAACACACTTCAAGCATTTTAACCTGAGCCCCACATGGCTGAGTCGACTAAGAACCTCCTCCAGGTTCTGCAGATGCTCAACTGTGTCCCGACCTGTAACCAAGATGTCGTCCTGGAAGACCACGGTGTGCGGGACTGACTTCAGTAAGCTTTCCATGTTTCTCTGGAATATTGCCGCTACTGATCGAATTACAAATGGGAATCTGTTGTAAATGAAGAGACCTTTGTACATGTTGATGCAGGTGAGGCCCTTCGATGATTCCTCCAGCTCCTGCGTCATGTAGGCTGAAGTTAAATCCAGCTTCATGAATGTCTTTCTTCCCGCCAGCGTTGCAAAGAGGTCGTTGGCCTTTGGTAGTGGGTATTGGTCCTGCAGAGAGAAACGATTGATAGTTACTTTGTAATCGCCACAGATTCTGACGGTGCTGTCTCCCTTGAGGACTGGAACGCTCGGGCTGGCTCACTCATTGAATTCGATCGGCGAAATGATGCCCTCTCTTTGCAGCCGGTCTAGCTCGATCTCTACCCTTTCTCTCATCATGTACTGTACTGTTCTCACCTTGTGATGAATGGGTTGCGCCCCCGGAATTAGGTGGATCTGCACTTTTGCTCCTTGGAATTTCCCGATGCCTGGTTCGAACAGCGAAGGGAACTTGTTTAAGACCTGGGCACACGAACTGTCGTCAGTGGGCAATAGCACTCGGACATCGTCCCAGTTCCAGCGTATCTTTCCCAGCCAGCTCCTGCCGAGCAGTGTGAGACCATCACCCGGTACCACCCAGAGTGGTAGCTTGTGCACCGCTCCATCGTAGGAGACCTTTATGGTAGCACTGCCGATTACAGGAATCAGTTCCTTTGTGTAAGTTCTTAGTTCCGTGTGAATTGGAGTTAAAACTGGCCTTGAGGCCTTGCTGCACCACAATTTTTCGAAAGTCTTTTTGCTCACGATGGACTGGCTCATGCCCGTGTCCAGCTCCATTTAGTTCAACATTCAGCATTATCGGGGGACACTTTGTGGTAAATGTCTGCACCCCATGTACCTCTGCCTCCTCGGTCTGAGGCTCTGGTTCATCGTGATCCACCGTGTATCTTTGCTCCTCTGTAACATGGTGGTTTGCAGGACTAACAGGATTTGCAGCTCATCTGCACATACGTTGGAGGTGTCCCATTGTTCCACAGCCCTTGAAAACGTACCCTTTGAAGCGGCATGAATGGAAACAATAATCACCCACGCAGCGCCAACAAGGTGTTAATGGCCTAGCATTCATCACCCTTGATGGTGGACTCAGACATTTACGGATGTGCAATTTGAAAACAACATCACTTTGTTCACAGTACTTGTAGCAGCACTTGTGTACTGAGAGATTTGCTTAGTACTGTCACTGGTGGCAATGAACGCCTGGGCTATCGCTATGGTCTTACTCAAGGTTGGGGTCTCTACAGTCAAAAGTTTTCAAAGTATGGTTTCGTGGCCAATGCCAAGTACGAAAAAGTCTCTGAGCATGTGCTCCAAATGTCCTTCAAATTCGCAATGTCCTGCAAGGCATCTTAGCTCAGCGACATAACTCGCCACTTCAGATCTTTTGTAGGTGTAGAACCAGTACCTCACCATCAGAACACTTTCCTTCAGGTTCAAATGCTCCCGGAGCATCATCGTATGATTTCTCTGTGGGTTTCGCTGGAGTAAACAGAATTTTCATTTGGCCAGATGTTGGTGCCCCGCAGATAGTGAGAAGAATCATCCTTCGTTTGGCAATGTTCTCTTCTCCATCTAGCCCATTAGCTATGAAGTATTGGTCGAGTTGCTCCACGAAGGTTTCCCAATCATCTCCCTCTGAGAATTTCTCCAGGATGCCCACTGTTCTCTGCATCTTAGGGTTCACAATCTGTATCTCGTCACCAGTTATTATAAATGAAGAAAGAGTCAGACTGAATACTGTGAACTTAAAGTAAAGTGTGACCTTAGTCTTTTATTGCAGGTCTCCAGAGTGCCTCTCCAACCTGTGAGGCTTCCTTAAATACCTGTGCTCCCAAGAGATTATGGGATCCCATGGGACTCCAGTGGATGAGCCCCCTGGTGGCTGTACAGAGTATCTACAAGTTTACATATGTATCAGGCCCAACCTACTCAACCTTTCCATATACGTCAAACCCCTCAGCTCCGGAATCAACCTAGTGAATCTTCTCTGAACTGCCTCCAAAGCAAGTATATCCTTTCTTAAATATGGAAGCCAAAACTGTCCGCAGTATTCCAGGTGTGGCCTTACCAATACCCTTTATAGCTGCTTTTATACTCCATCCCCTTGCAATAAAGGCCAAGATTCCATTGGCCTTCCTGATCACTTGCTGTAAATGCTGTAAACCTTTTGAGTTTCATGCACAAGGACCCCAAAGTCCCACTGTACTGCAGCACTTTGCAATCTTTCTCCATTTAAATAATAACTTGCTCTTTGATTTTTTTCTGCCAAAGTGCATAACCTTACACTTTCCAACATTATACTCCATCTGCCAAATTTTGCCCACTCACTTAGCCTGTCTAAGTCCTTTTGCAGGTTTTTTGTGTCCTCCTCACACATTGCCTTTCCTCCCATCTTTGTATCGTCAGCAAACTTGGCTACGTTACACTCAGTCCCTTCTTCCAAGTCGTTAATATAGATTGTAAATAGTTGGGGTCCCAGCACTGATCCCTGCGGCACCCCACTAGTTACTGATTGCCAACCCGAGAATAAACCATTTATCCTGACTCTGTGTTTTCTGTTAATTAACCAATCCTCTATCCATGTTAATATAGTACCCCCAACCCCGTGAACTTTTATCTTGTGCAGTAACCTTTTACATGGCACCTTATCGAATGCCTTCTGGAAATCTAAATACACCACATCCACTGGTTCCCCTTTATCCATCCTGCTCGTTACATCCTCAAAGAATTCCAGCAAATTTGTCAAACATGACTTCCCCTTCATAAATCCATTTGATGAGAGGCCTTGTGTCCAATAAAGGCCCCTGGCCTCAGGCCCTGAATAAGGGGCTGCACAAAGTCGCGTCCTGTGGCTCAGCCAATCAGTGACGCAAGTCCCGCCCCTCGGGCTCCCCGATTGGTTGGAGGACCCGCCGCTGGCTTGCTCCTCCAGCTCACTCCCCATTGGTCGGAAGGTCCCATCAATCAGGCTGTGGGCCCGGGTCACGTGCCTCTGAGAACGGCTTACCTGCTCCGCGAGGCTGGATCCGCTGCGAGCGCTTCCCGGGACCCTCCGGCTGCCAGGTTTGTGTTTGCCGTTATTTAATTCCCCGCCCGTCTCTCACTCCGCCCGTCCGCCCACCCGAGAAAACCCGCTTCCCGCCCGTCCTTCCGCCCGAGAAAACCCGCTTCCCGCCCGTCCTTCCACCCGAGAAAACCCGCTTCCCGCCCGTCCTTCCACCCGAGAAAACCCGCTTCCCGCCCGTCCTTCCACCCGAGAAAACCCGCTTCCCGCCCGCCCACCCGAGAAAACCCGCTTCCCGCCCGTCCGCCCACCCGAGAAAACCCGCTTCCCGCCCGTCCTTCCACCCGAGAAAACCCGCTTCCCGCCCGTCCTTCCACCCGAGAAAACCCGCTTCCCGCCCGAGAAAACCCGCTTCCCGCCCGTCCGCCCACCCGAGAAAACCCGCTTCCCGCCCGTCCTTCCGCCCGAGAAAACCCGCTTCCCGCCCGTCCTTCCACCCGAGAAAACCCGCTTCCCGCCCGTCCTTCCACCCGAGAAAACCCGCTTCCCGCCCGTCCTTCCACCCGAGAAAACCCGCTTCCCGCCCGCCCACCCGAGAAAACCCGCTTCCCGCCCGTCCGCCCACCCGAGAAAACCCGCTTCCCGCCCGTCCTTCCACCCGAGAAAACCCGCTTCCCGCCCGTCCTTCCACCCGAGAAAACCCGCTTCCCGCCCGAGAAAACCCGCTTCCCGCCCGTCCTTCCACCCGAGAAAACCCGCTTCCCGCCAGTAATTCCGACTCTTCGGCCGTTACCCAGAGTGTCGCTCGGCGCGCAAGTGCACGCGCTCTCACAACGGTCCTGCTGCCCCTGAGCATGCGCACTCACATTGGTTCTGGGACCCTGCTGCCCCTGAGCATGCGCACTCACATTGGTTCTGGGACCCTGCTGGCCGGGCATGCGCACTCACATTGGTTCTGGGACCCTGCTGGCCCTGAGCATGCGCACTCACATTGGTTCTGGGACCCTGCTGGCCCTGAGCATGCACACTGACAGCTGGTTTTGGGACCCTGCTGGCCCCGAGCATTTGCGTTCTAAACCCCAACAAGAGCGGTGCATGCGGACTGGGGTACCCTGAGGTATCCTGGGGCGAGGGGACACCACTATGTCACCGGGGAGCAGAATGCCGGGGCCACTGCCCGGCACAGAAGTGGAGTGTGGGGCTGCACCATCACGGCACGGATCCCACAAAATCATAAACAAAAGGCTGGATGGGTGAGGGTCAGATTTGATGCCAAGTCCCAGAGTGAAAGTACAGTATTTACCATTCAATCCTGCCGAGGAGAGTATAGTCTGGTATAGGACACATTAGATGTGTCGGGGGAAGGAGTGGCGAGAGATTGCACAGTGACATGATCGGGGCCCAGGAGAGGCGATGGCCCAGGGGCAGCACGGCCCAGCCCACACTGCGATATGTGTGCACACTGGGTCCGTGCAGCAGAGCTGGTCTCCAGTCGTCCTGGTTAACTCTTCCACTGGACCAAGACCTCACTTGGTCAAGCCCGTGTGGTGGCTGGTGTGCAACGGCTCCACACGTTAAAAAAATCCATGCACACGCATCTTCCACCCTTCAATATGCAGTTCTGGACCTGGAATATTAGGTCCTTCATTAAAACACCGGTGAACTCATTCCTTTTTGGTGTGGAAGCAAGTCATCCTCGATTCGAGTGATCACCTAAGAAGAAGCCCTTGAACAAATCTATCTTTGCCTTTGATCAAATACCCATCATGGTCTTGAGGGCCTCTATCTGGCTGGCTCTCATTCTTCCCTGCTTCTGCGTAAGAAAAAGCCCCAAACTTCTCCCAATCTCTGTTACTAACTCCTCTTTGGAACAGAGGGGAGACTTTTATTTGTTCCTGGGTTGTGGAAATTACTGGCAAGGCCAGTATTTATTGCCAATCACTAATTGTCCTTGAGAAGGTGATGGTGAGCCGCCTTGAACCGCTGCAGTCCGTGTGGTGAAGATATTTTCACAGTGCTGTTAGTGAGGGAATTCCAGGATTTTGACCCAGCGACGATGAAGGAACAGCAATATATTCCCGTCAGGATGGTGACTTGGTGACTTGGAGGGGAACGTGGAGGTGGTGGTGTTCCCATGCGACTGCTGCCCGTGTCCTAGCTGGTAGAGGTTGTGGGTTTGGCAGCTGCTGTCGAAGAAGTCTTGGGGAGTTGCTGCAGTGCATCTTGTAGATGGTACACACTGCTGGCATGGTCCGCCGGTGGTGAGAGTGAATGTTTAAGGTGGTGGATGGAGTGTCAATGAAGCGGGTTGCTTTGTTCTGGATGTTGAGCTTGAGTGTTGAAGCTGCACTCTTCCAGACAAGTGGAACGTATTCCATCACACTCCTGACTTGTGCCTTGTCGATGGTGGAAAAGCTTTGGGGAGTCAGGAGTTAAGACACTCGCTGCAGAATACTCAGCCTCTGACCTGCTCTTGTAGCCACAGTATTTACGTGGTAGGTCTGTAAGGATATAAGACACAAGAAATAGGAGTAGACCATTCAGCCCCTCGAGCCTGCTTTGCCATTCAGTAAGATCATGGCTGATCCTCTATCTCAGCTGCACTTTCCTGCACTGTCCCCATATCTCTTGGTCCCCTTAATATTCAAAATCTATCAATTTCTGTCTTGAATATACTAAAAGACTGAGCCGCCACAGACTTCTAGGTAGAGAATTCCAAAGATTCACCACCTGAGTGAAGAGGTTTCTCCTCATCTCAGTCCTAAATGGCCAACCCCTGATCCTGAGACTGTGACCCCTGGTTCTAGACTCCCCAGCCCGGGGGAAACATCCTCCCTGCATCTACCCTGTCAAGCCCTGTAAGAATTGTGTATGTTTCAATGTGATGACATCTCATTTTTTTAAACTCTGGCGAATATAGGCCTAGTCTACTCAATCTCTCCTCAGAGGACAATCTCTCCATCCCAGGAATCAGTCTGGTGTACCTTTGTTGCACTCCCTCTGTAGCAAGTATATCCTTCCTTAGGTAAGGAGACCAAAACTGTACACAATATTCTCGGTGTGGTCTCTCCAGGGCTCTATATAATTACAGCAAGACATATTTACTCTTGTGCTCAAATCCCCATGTAATAAAGGCCAACATACCATTTGCTTTCTTAATTGCTTACCCTTGAAGCCTCTTTGCAACCTCCTCACAACTACATTCCCACCTAGCTTTGTATCATCAGCAAACTTGGATATATTATATTTGGTCCCCTCATCCCAATCATTGATATAGATTGTGAATAGCTGGGGCCCCAGCACTGATCCTTACGGCACCCCACTAGTTACAGCCTACCAACCTGAAAATGCTTTTTAATTTGGACCCCAACTCCTCAAACTCTTTCAGCAGAACCCCATTCCTAGTTCTACCTATGTCGTTGGTTCCTACAAGAACCACGACAACTGGATCCTCCCCTTCCCACTCCAAGTTCTTCTCCAGCCGGGAGGAGATTCTTTAACCCCGGCACCGGGCAGGCAACACAACCTTCAAAACTCCCAGTAACGTCTGCAGAGAACAGTATCTATCCCTCTGACTATACTGTCCCCCACCACAACTACATTCTCTTTCAAAGTCTCCAGGTAACTCTCCCCCTCGCAGTGTCTACACCTCAGACTCCAGCTCAACAACTCTGAGCTGAAGCTCCTCGAGATGCAGACTCTTACTGCAAAGGTGGTTGTCCGGGATCACAATGCTCTCCACAAACTCCCACATACTGCAGTTGTGGCACACCACCTGCACTGCCATCCCTGTATCACCTTGTTCTAATAAATTACATGTAATTACATTTGTATTAAGTTACTTAGTTTACAGTTTAGTTCTTTGACTTCTTACTTGATCTGCATTGATTAATGGACAATGTCATTAAATATCTACCTGTAACACAAAGCACTACAAACAGTGTGGGCAAAAAACTGCAACTTCTTCCCCCTCTTCTCCCAATTCCCAAATAAACCATTCTGTTTAAGTGCACTCCGTTTAAGACCGCTCTGTGCAGACCACACAAGGAATAGTGAGGGAATCCACAACAAGGGGACATAACCTTCAAATCAGAGCCAGGCCGTTCAGGGTGATGTGAGGATGCGCTTCCTATTACAGGCCAGTCAGCTAACCTCAGTGGTGGGAAAAGTATTGTAAAAAATCCTGACAGAGTGAATGAATCTTCATTTGGAAAGACATGGGTTAATCAAGGACAGTCAGCATGGATTTGTTAAGGGAAGGTCATGTCTGACTAACTTGATTGAATTTTTTGAGGAGGTAACCAGGAGGGTCGATGAGGGCAGTGTGTATGATGTAGTGTATATGGACTTTAGCAACGCTTTTGATAAGGTCCCACATGGCAGACTAGTCACGAAAGTAAAAGCCCATGGGATCCAGGGCAAAGTGGCAAGTTGGAGCCAAAATTGGCTCAGAGGCAGGAAGCAAAGGGTAACAGTTGATTGGTGTTTCTGTGACTGAAAGGTTGTATCCAGTGCGGTTCTGCAGGGCTCAGTTCAAGGTCCCTTACTTTTTATGGTATATATCAATGACTTAGACTTGAATGTTGGGAGTATGATTAAGAAGTTTACAGATGACACTAAAATAGGTTGTGTGGTTGATAATGAAGAAAGCTGCAGAACAGTGACAAATGGAATTCAATCCGGATAAGTGTGAGGTAATGCATTTGGGGAGGTCTAACAAGGCAAAGGAATACACATTAAATGGTACGACACCGGAAAGTGTCGAGGACCTTGGAGTGCAGGTCCACAGATCCCTGAAGGTGGCAGGCCAAGTAGATAAGGTGGTTAAGAAGGCATATGGAATACTTGCCTTTATTAGTCGAGGCATGGAATACAAGAGCCAAGGACGTTATGCTTGAACTGTAGAGGACACAGAGAGGCTGCAAAGAGATTTGGATAGGTTAAGCGAATGGGCTAAGGTTTGGCAGATGGAATACAATGTCGGAAAGTGTGAGGTCATTCACCTTGGGGGAAAAAAAACAGTAAAAGGGAATATTATTTGAATGGGGAGAAATTACAACATGCTGCGGTGCAGAGGGACCTGGGGGTCCTTGTGCATGAATCCCAAAAGGTTAGTTTGCAGGTGCAGCAGGTAATCAGGAAGGTGAATGGAATGTTGGCCTTCATTGCGAGAGGGATGGAGTACAAAAGCAGGGAGGTCCTGCTGCAACTGTATAGGGTATTGGTGAGGCCGCACCTGGAGTACTGCGTGCAGTTTTGGTCGCCTTACTTAAGGAAGGATATACTGGCTTTGGAGGGGGTACAGAGACAATTCACTAGGCTGATTCCGGAGATGAGGGGGTTACCTTATGATGATAGATTGAGTAGACTGGGTCTTTACTCGTTGGAGTTCAGAAGGATGAGGGGTTGAGAATGTGAAAAAGGATTGCGAAAGTGGTAGATGGCTAGAGAAGGTAGCAAAAGGATGGTGATAGGGAATCATGGGAAAATGGCTAAAAGAAAATGTCAAGCTGAGATATTTGCAATGTCGACACAAAAAGGGGTTACTCAGAGTTGTGGTCAAACACGAGTTACGCGAAAAGCAAAGTCAGACATGAGTCAGACGAGAGGCTGCTATATCCAGCCATGAAATAGGGAAATGCTATGAAAATCGAAACAATAAACACATCCCTGGAGCCCGCCCTATTTGGAGAGTTGTTAGCCTGCAATTGGGTATGCTATGGGGGAAATCGACCAATGATTGTATAAACTGAGTGTCACTCAAATGTGTTCTGTTGTAACAATGTATAAGTGTTGAGCTTTTGTACTGTTACGTAGCTTGTCAGGACAGAGGTGGACAGGCTCGACTCGAGTGTGTTCCCCTTTATCTTAACAGGTCCCGTCCGGAGAATCTCTAATAAAGGTCTTATGTTGCTAAGACTAAAAGTGTTCGTGTGTCAGTGAATTCGCTGAAACAGATTGAAGGGAAAAGAATCCAGTATCTACATTTGGTGTCAGAAGTGGGATCTCAACGGACGACTGCCGAAAACTTGCGAATTAAGAGCCAGACTAGCCTTGGACGAGACGAGAGGAAAATGGCCACTGGAGTAAGTATAATTTCAATACTGCTCCAGTTTCCTCTGGTTTCAAAAGTCTGAGGAAAGTTTAGCCACTCGCTGGTTCACAGGTGGTGTCTGAACAAGATCCAAGTCGATCTGGCGAATACTTTCTAAACTTAGGAAATAAGTGTCCAAGTCAGGTGTGACGTTGACCTTGTATATCACTTGGCCGTCTAGGCATTGATTGGATTTAATTGGGTAGCCGTGTAGCGACACAAAGAAAAAAATCGCGTAGCCGTGTAGCGACACGAAGAGAAAAATCGCGCGAACCGCGTAGGGAAACGCGGAGGTTAGGGAATTACGTAAAATTAAGCTGCGGGACTACGCGGGACTGTGTAAATTTTAAATTGTACTTACGCCAGGTACGGCGTTGATCTTGTATATCACTTGGTCCGCCTAGGCTCTGGGTAAGATAACTGAAACCACCACAGGGCGACGTGGAGACAATTAGGACAATTAGGACCCTGATCCAACGTGCGGCGACACAAGGATGGGTAATTTAGATAAAACTATGAATTCCCTGAAAGGTCATGGATCCAAAAAAAAAGAGAGACTCTTGTGAACATTTGTTTTAAATGAGAAATGATTGTATGATTTTTACTGTGGATAAGGAAGCCTGTGTAGGAAACCACGGAGTTGTGGTTTGCTTTAGCTCCATCCAATTTTTCAAACAGTGAAAGTTTTTTTAACCCTTCGTAGTGTTGTCCTGTATGTGGGAAGTTTAAGAGTGTGAACCTTATTGAATTACGTATATTCGGATGATAAGTTACGGAGCCAGGAAATGTACAAAGGATAGGTTTGTTGAGTTTTTTTTTTTAATTATATGGTCCCGGTGGTTAAAAAAGGATTTAATAGCCAAATGGAGACAGTACTGTCAAAAGCTGAAAGATGAGTCCCTTCTGTCAAGCTGGCAGGAAAACGCCATTAAACTAGGATTCTCCTTGACAGAAGGAGGACATGTTAAAACTGTAGACGTCTTAAAGAAAGAGTGCGCGCACGAGAAACGTACTAAGAGTTCCCCTGGGACTTCTGAGAAGGGTACCAATAGACTACATAGTCGAATGGTTGGCTTTGCGTTGACCGAGGCTGATGATGAAATTGATGAATGGACACTGACTCGGCGCCCAACGGCGCCTTCTGCAGCCCCTGACCCCTTGCCCCAGCCCTCTTCCCATCCCCCTCCACCTTACACTCCGGCGAGAGGAGTTAAAGATAAATGTAACCCCACACCAACGAAGCGACAAGCCCAAACGGACTCCAGTTTATAGATCATCTTCGAACTACTATTTCAGTTTATAATGCGGAATCAAGAGACTTGTGGTCCTTAGTGCAGCAGACCCTGAGCCCGACCGAACACATCCGGTTCTTAGAAAACTTGGGGCGAGCCACCCATGATGCATTAGTGACTGCTCACCCTAATAATGCCCAGGATCGCCTAGACGCTATCTTTAATGCTCTCAGCAAGAACCTTCAGAAGCCCATCAGTATGGCCGCAGTGTTAGAAACTAAACCCAAACGAGAAGAAACTGCCGATGAATTCATGGAAAGATTTATTGAAATATACGGAAGCCAATCAGGAGATAATACCTTCAGGGCAGGGGATAATTCACCTCAATTCTGCGCTATCCTACTTCAGTGCCTGCCCTATTCGATTGCTCACGCTATCCGGACAAATAATATGAATTGGGCAGATAACAGTAAAGCCCAGATGGAAAGGGCGGTTAAATATTATTGGCAGGAAAAGAAAGGAGAGGGGGGAGGTGCGCCCCCAACCCGGGTCAAGACTGAATACGTGACTAGAAAGGAAGAGCCGCCTCGGGTGGAAGGACCAAAACCCAACCCAAGGGGATACCAGATGGAACCGCAGTGTTGCGTGCAGGGTTGGGTAGATAAACAGGGATACAGTTATACCAAACACCCAAATGGCCCGGGCCCTGCTAATTACAGACCGCCCTACTGTCCCCGGCCTGGTATGGGAAGAGGTAGGGGCTGGGAAAGACGAGATGGATGCTTTAATTGTGGGCAAGAAGGAAATTGGAGTAGAGAGTGTCCCTCCCGTCAGCACAAAAGAGGAAGAGGAGGAAGAGGAGGGGGGCAAGGGGGGAGAGGACAGGGATCTTACACTAACTTCTCCCAGAACAACCCCTTTGGCCAACCGTCCCCCGATTACGTAGCTTGATTGTACAGAGAACCTCCCCGGATGACGAACCGATTTGCCAGTTTCCAGTCCCTAGCACGGCTAAACAAATGGGACAGTGGTTGGGGATGATCAATTACTGCAGATCCTGGATCCTAATGTTGCCCTGATGACTAAGCACCTCACCCCGTATACAAATAAGGAAGGCAGCTTTGAAATAGAAACCGCAGACGTCCAAGCCTTTAAGGAACTAAAGACAGCCCTGCTGCAAGCTCTGGCTTTGGGCCGGCCCCTCTATGACCGGCCCTTTCAACTGTATTGTACAATCCTGAAAGACTGTGCTACCGTTGTCTTAACACCTCTCACTCCGTAGCTGCCCTCCTGGGCCAACTGAAGACTCAACACCTTACCATGGCCAGGCAAAGCAGATATGAGATCTACCTACTGAATAATCCTAAGCTGACCTTTCGGCACTGTACTGCCATTAATCCGGCCTGTTTTCTTACTGAGCCACCCCAAGATGAGGAAGAACCCAGTCATGATTGTTTATCTTTAATTCAAGAGGCCTCACCAGTTTGGGAAGATTTAGTTGATGTACTAATGGAAGACCCAGACTGTATTATGTATGTTGACGGAAGTTCTTCTATTAATCCAGAAGGTACACGAATCTCAGGATACGCCATAGTAAACCAGGAGAATCAGGTCGTGGAATCTGCCGCTTTTGAAACCGCCTATTCTGCCCAACAAGCTGAACTATTCTCCCTCACCCGAGCCTGTATCTTGGCCAAAGACCTCAAAGTCAATATCTATACCGACTCTAGGTATGCCTTTGGGGTAGCCCATGATTTCGGACAATTATGGAAAAACAGGGGATTCCTGACCTCACAGGGGAATGAGATATCCCATAGGCAACTAGTATCTGATTTGTTGCAAGCCCTCATGCTCCCCAAGCGTGTTGCCATTGTCAAGTGTACCGCCCACACCATCGGAAACTCTCCGGTTGATATAGGGAACCACTGTGCTGACAGAGAGGCTAAACAGGCCTCTTGCGGACAACAAATGGTGGTGCCTAGAATGATGAGTCAAACTAAAAATCCTGCTAAGGATAAGTTAGCCTCGGAAAAACCAATGCCAACCATCCAAGATGTCATTAAAGCACAGGAGGACGCTCCTGAAAAAGATAAACTGTTGTGGAAAGATTATGGATGTACTTATGACAATGTTTCTAAACTCTGGACCACTCCCGCGGAACAGACTTGCATGTCTGACGAGTTGGCCTTATGGGTTATTGAATGTATGCATTTTGCTACTCATTGTGGAGCAAGGACCACGAGTGACACGCTTTTGGCCACTTGGTGGCACCCTAGACTCCAGGCGTTGGCCCAGAACATCATAGTCGCTGCCTTGTTTGCCAACAGCATAATCCAGGGAAGGGAGTCCCCTGTGATTGGGGTAAGACGCCCCTACCAGAAGGTCCCTTTGAGACATTGCAGTTGGACTACATTGAGTTGCAAAAAGTTCAGTGTTACAAATATGTGTTGGTAATAGTAGATGTGTTTAGCAGATGGATTGAGGCTTACCCTACCCTGGACAATAAGGCTCAAACTGTTAAGGTGCTAATGAGGGAAATTGTTCCTAGATATGGTATCCCAGCTTGACTGATGACCACCTATGTTCTTTCTCTGACTCAGGCTCTGCGACTAGCTCACAACCAGGTTCGAGAGGCTCACCTTGACCTCCCAGTTTTACCCGAATTGTCCCTCGTGGCACCAGGAAAGTATGTCCTGATTAAGAAATGGATTCGAAAGGGATTAGAGCCACGATGGGAGGGGTCTTTTCAGGTGTTACTCACTACCCCCACTGCAGCTGAGGTTGAGGGGAGAAGCGCCTGGGTTCACCTGCACCACTCTAAACTTATTACTTCATAATGAGCCTCTCACTGGTCGTCCTAACCCTTGTTTCTGTTCCAGACTTCCTCTCCTCCATAGCTGAATAAACCACATCCTTAGGGCAGGAAGAAAAACGCCAAGAACACGGGAAAAGAAAGGAACAAACAGACTTAGCTGTTTTTGATTTGTCCTTATCTTATTGTTAAATGTATAGTATCGTCTAAAATTATTTAAGCATGTGTAAGCTAGCAGGTATAATTGTGCTACCTAGCAGAACTAGAAGGGCTACAGGATAACTTATTTTATCAGACCCATACCCAATTGCATGGCAATCAAACTGTGTGTTACCCACTAGCCCAATCAGTAGAGGCCCTGTTCGTGGCCCCCCCTGGGTGGACCCCCCGCGACTTATATACGGCAGATACCTCGGACGCACCCTGTGAGGGATAAATGGGCGAATATAGAAGGGGTATACCGGGAAGATGTGTGGAATTAATAGACTCCATGAATCCTGAGTACAGGGGATCCCAGGGAAAGAACGGAGTGGTATGCTTGGACATTGCAAGCTACCTGCTTTGCTTCTCAGGACAAGGGTGGGGTTGTGTATATGCCCTGGTCCCCGGGAATGCCACCTGTGTGTAGACACAGTGTGCCCGTCAGCACTGTCGAGTGCGTAAAGGCCAGTTTACCTGTACCTGTAACGAGCAAAGATGCCTGAACGTGACCGCAGGAAGGCAAGTTATCTGCAGTCAGTGTAACGGAACTCATGTCAGCTTGAGTTTGATGCTTACCAATTGGTAGGATCAGGCTCAAATTCAAGGGAACCTAGCAATTGGTGGTATAAGCAGTTCACGAGGGTTAGCAACACTGACGTAAAGTGTTATAGAGCTAAGGAAGGATTCGTGTTCCTCCTTAACGGCACCTTCAAGACAGCAACACCGACCCTCCCGGTCCTCTTTGCAGTAGGAACTATAGGACCACTCACTGTCCCATGCCCCAAAAGGGGGTATACCCAGAGAAAGGAAATAGTTGGTTGGATTGGTTATTTGGAGGATCCTGGGGATCTTATTTAATACATGGAGCAGTTATTCTCGTTATGATAATAGTTACCTGTTGTCTGATTATTGGTTGCTTTAATGTCTGTTGTAAAGTAATGATGGCAAAATTGGAGCAAACTCTTACAGTCACGGGCTCCCGGAATCTGGTTCAACAGACTAAAGATTTACTCGAGAATCAAGAAGAGTATGAGAAACAAGAATGCGAACGGCTGAATGCGATACTCCTGGAATAATCACCAGGGTTATCATGGAATGATAAAAGGGGGGAATGAGAATGTGAAAAAGGATTGCGAAAGTGGTAGAGAAGGTAGCAAAAGGATGGTGATAGGGAATCATGGGAAAATGGCTAAAAGAAAATGTCAAGCTGAGATATTTGCAATGTCGACACAAAAAGGGGTTACTCAGAGTTGTGGTCAAACACGAGTTACGCGAAAAGCAAAGTCAGACATGAGGCTGCTATATCCAGCCATGAAATAGGGAAATGCTATGAAAATCGAAACAATAAACACATCCCTGGAGCCCGCCCTATTTGGAGAGTTGTTAGCCTGCAATTGGGTATGCTATGGGGGAAATCGACCAATGATTGTATAAACTGAGTGTCACTCAAATGTGTTCTGCTGTAACAATGTATAAGTGTTGAGCTTTTGAACTGTTACGTAGCTTGTCAGGACAGAGGTGGACAGGCTCGACTCGAGTGTGTTCCCCTTTATCTTAACAGGTCCCGGCCGGGAGATTCTCTAATAAAGGTCTTATGTTGCTAAGACTAAAAGTGTTCGTGTGTTAGTGAATTCGCTGAAACAGATTGAAGGGAAAAGAATCCAGTATCAACAGGGTGATCTTATAGAAACATTTAAAATAATGAAAGGGATAGACAAGATAGAGGCAGAGAGGTTGTTTCCACTGGTCGGGGAGACTAGAACTAGGGGGCACAGCCTCAAAATACGGGGGAGCCAATTTAAACCCGAGTTGAGAAGGAATTTCTTCTCCCAGAGGGTTGTGAATCTGTGGAATTCTCTGCCCAAGGAAGCAGTTGAGGCTAGCTCATTGAATGTATTCAAGTCACAGATCGATAGATTTTTAACCAATAAGGGAATTAAGGGTTATGGGGAGCGGGCGGGTAAGTGGAGCTGAGTCCACGGCCAGATCAGCCATGATCTTGTTGAATGGCGGAGCAGGCTCGAAGGGCTAGATGGCCTACTCCTGTTCCTAATTCTTATGTTCTTATGTATAAAACACTGGTTAGGCCGCAGGGAGCACTGTGTGCAGTTCTGGTCACCACATTACAGGAAAGATGTGATTGCACTGGAAAGGATGCAGAGGAGATTTACAAGAATGTTGCCTGGTCTGTAGAACTTTGGCTATGTGGAAAGATTGGATAGTCTAGGTCTATTTTCTTTGGAACAGAGGAGGCTGAGGGGAGACCTGATTGCAGTGTATAAGATTATGAGGGGCCTGGATAGAGTGGATAGGAAAGACCTGTTTCCCTTGGCAGAGGATTCAACAAGCATGGGGCTGAGATTTAAAGTAATTGGATGGAGGTATAGAGGAGACATGAGAGGAAATTTATTTACCCAAAGGGTGGTGGGAGTCTGGAACTCACTACCTGAAAAGGTGATAGAGGCACAAACCCTTACCACAATTAAAAATACTTGGATGTGCACTTGAAGTGCCGTAATCTGCAGGACTACGGACCTAGAGCTGGAAGGTGGGATTAGGCTGGATAACTCTTGGTCGGCCGGCATGGACACAATGGGCCGAAATGGCTTCCTTCCGTGCTGTAAATTTCTATGATTCTATGACTTAAACTGGCTGATATATGTATAGTGTGAAAGAGAAGTTTAGTCTGAGTTAGAAACTCAAACAATCGATTCACTGCACACAGGTCGCCGTGGCAAACATAGAAACATAAAAACATAGAAAATAGGTGCAGGAGTAGGCCATTCGGCCCCTCGAGCCTGCACCGCCATTCAATGAGTTCATGGCTGAACATGCAACTTCAGTACCCTATTCCTGCTTTCTCGCCATACCCCTTGATCCCCCTGATAAGACATTCCATTCACTGAACCCACTGTTGGAATCTGTATAATCAGATCAGGGGAAAGAACAGGGTTTATCTGTTAGTATCCACAATGTAAGCTTAAACCAGAGTGAGTAACGCAATAGATTAGATTATAATGTGTGATGTTTATATCTATAATTGTGAAACTATAAGAAATAACAACTAACAGCAGGCAGGGGAGTTTAGGGATAATGAGAAAATTACTGAAGAAAAGTAAGTGCTGGGAACCAGGGAAAGTGACCGTGTAAATCACAGATTAGAGAAGTTCCAGCTGTCTTTTCCTCACTTCCTGCCCAAACCCAGCAGAGAAGACAAAGAAGAGTCCGGTGCCAGAGGTGGATCAGTGCAGGGTATAAAAGTGAGGGGAGACTGATGTAAGGGGGCAGTGGGGACTGGAGACACCGGAGATCAAGCTCAGGGCCCCCGAGGTTCCATCCAGCGGGCTGACCTGGTGTCAGTTAGTGTGGACACGTGGGATTTGCATCTTTACTCTGATTGATGGATCAGTATAAGGTACGGTGGAGGACAGAGAATCTGCTCATCCTATATTTCCTGAGGTATTCGTTTCTGACACAGGACTTGCTAATTAACAGGACAAGGTATTAGCTAGAATCTAACACCCTTTTCCTATTCTTCTTCTCTACTGCTTTTACATTTTTACCATTTAATGTACTTTTCCTAACATTTCTTTGTCCCAAAATGTATCACCTCACATTTCTCTCCGTTACATTTCATCTGACACCTACCCACCCCATTTACAAACCTGTGCATTCAGACTGAACTCACTTACAGTCCTCTTCACAGTTCCCCACGCTCCCCATTTTTGGCGTTCCCTGGAGATTTTGATCGTGTGCCCCATATACCCAAGCCCAGATCATTTCTCTACATTGAGCAGAGCAATGGTCCCAACACTGACCCTGGGGACACCACTGTTTACATCTGAAGAACCTCCATTAACCGCTACTCTCTGTTTTCTGCCCTTTACCCAACTTCCTCTCCACACTGCCCCACTCCCTTTAACACCGTGAGACTTAATTTGATCAACAAGCCTCCTGTCCGGCACCTTATCAAAACCTTTTGACAATCCATCTACACAACATCCCTTGCATTTCCTTTCTCACTGCACGGTGTTACTTCCTGAAATAATTCCTGCTGTGTGTCCTGAATGGATCCATTTCACTACCAAACCTTGCAATGTTTGCTCCCCCCCACAGGGTTCATCTGTTTAAAGCCACAACACAAAGCTCCACAAAGCAGCGACGCGTCAGGGAGCGTCTGTAAATGAAGGAGAATTGGTGATTGGTCAGGGAGCGTCTGTAAATGAAGGAGAATTGGTGATTGGTCAGGGAGCGTCTGTAAGTGAGGGAGAAATGGAGACTGGTTTCCCTCTCGTCCCCTGTCAAATGCAATATGTGTGGAGGATTTTAATGAAATCGGATCAAAAAAATGATAAGAAATCAGTTATTTTCTGTATAATTTTATGTAATATAGTTATATAATGGGATGGTTCAAATGAACTTCTTTGTCCATATTTGTAAAGAGTGGGCGGGGCTTCAGGGTCCCAGTGACCGGGAGAGAAAATCAGTGACTCATTGATTTTATTCTCACTCTGCACACACGGGCTTTCTCAGCATCTCTCCTGAAGGCGCTGGTAAGTGCCGGGGAGACGGTTTATAGCCCACCGAATTGTAACACAAGGGCCCAGATATAGATCCCCTTGTGCTCCGAACTGCTCAAGTCCCACTCCAGAGACTTGAGCACAAAAGTCCAGGCTGACACTCCAGTGCAGCACTGAGGGAGCACTGCACGGTCAGATGTCGTCTTTTGTGATGAGACGTTAAACCGAGGACCCGGCTGCAACTTGGGTGGATTTAAAAGATCCCATGGTACTATATTGAAGAAGAACAGGGGAGTTACCTCGGCGTCCTGGCCAATATATATCCCTCAATCAACATTACTAAAATACATTATCTGTTTGTGGGAGCTTTCTGTGCACAAATTAACTGCCGCATTTCTTACATTAAAATAGGAAATACAACACCTGCCCTTTCACCACCTCAATTCCCATCGTCCAGGGCCCCAGACACTCCTTCCAGGTGAAACAGCGATTTATTGTACTGCTTTGATTTTAGTATACTGTATTCACTGCTCACGATGCGGTGTCCTCTACATTGGAGAGACCAAACACAGATTGGGTGATCGCATCGCGGAACATCTCCGTTCAGGCACAAGCGTGACTCTGAGTTTCCAGTCACTTGTCATTGAAATTCTCCGGACCACTCCCACTCTGACCTCTCTGTCCTCGGCCTCCTCCACTGTTCTAATAAAGCTCGAGGCACAGCATTTCACCTTCCAGACTCAACACTGAGTTCCACAATTTCACTTCATAACCACCGCTCCCATTGTTTAGTACAGCAGCTGTTGGGAATGATTCTCCTATTGCCATTTACACCTTCTCCAGACCCATCTTTTGTTTCTTGTCCCATTACCATCTCCTTTTATCTTGTTCCATCATCCCATTTGTCATTTAATCACTCCTGTCTTTCCTCCCTTCTTTCCCTGCCTCTCCACTTATTGAAAACTTATATTCAAGACTGAGATAGATAGATTTTTGGAGTTTAGGGGAATCAAGAGATAAGGAGATGGGGGGGGAAAGTGGAGTTCAGGTCGATGATCAGCCATGATCTTATTGAATGGCGGAGCAGGCTCGAGGGGCCGGAGGGCCGACCCCTGCTCCTATTTTCCAGTTCTGATGCAAGGAAAGTGACCTGATACGTTAACTCTGTTTCTATCTCTACAGATGTTGCCTGAGCATTTCCATTATTTTCTGTTTTATTTCAGGTTACCAGTGAGTATAGAACTGAACCCAGCCAGAGTCAGTACACTCAGGGGAGGAGAACCAGTGAGTGTAGAACTGAACCCAGCCAGAGTCAGCACCTTCAGGGGAGGAGAGGGAGGGGAACCAGTGAGTGTAGAACTGAACCCAGCCAGAGTCAGTACCTTCAGGGGAGGAGAACCAGTGAGTGTAGAACTGAACCCAGCCAGAGTCAGCACCTTCAGGGGAGGAGAGGGAGGGGAACCAGTGAGTGTAGAACTGAACCCAGCCAGAGTCAGTACCTTCAGGGGAGGAGAGGGAGGGGAACCAGTGAGTATAGAACTGAACCCCGCCAGAGTCAGCACCTTCAGGGGAGGAGAGGGAGGGGAACCAGTGAGTGTAGAACTGAACCCAGCCAGAGTCAGTACCCTCAGGGGAGGAGAGGGAGGGGAACCAGTGAGTGTAGAACTGAACCCAGCCAGAGTCAGCACCTTCAGGGGAGGAGAGGGAGGGGAACCAGTGAATGTAGAACTGAATCCAGCCAGAGTCAGCACCTTCAGGGGAGGAGAGGGAGGGGAACCAGTGAGTGTAGAACTGAACCCCGCCAGAGTCAGTACCTTCAGGGGAGGAGAGGGAGGGGAACCAGTGAGTGTAGAACTGAACCCAGCCAGAGTCAGCACCTTCAGGGGAGGAGAGGGAGGGGAACCAGTGAGTGGAGAACTGAACCCAGCCAGAGTTGGTGGTGAAAACTGGGAGAAGAGGATGAAATGTCTTGAGACATGCGATGTGTTTGGCTTTCAGCACAGGGAGGAGGGAGGGTGTGGGACGGGGATTTAGAGCTTTGGGGGAACAAGAGAGGAAAGAATGTTCCATAGAAACTAGAATTGTCTGTTCTGAATTTCTGTTCTGTACGTAGTGATGAGTTCTGTAATCTCCTTTTACAGGGTATTTGAAGGGGAGGATTTGCAGACTGGAACCAGAAACCAAACATCACGTCAAGAACTGTCAGAATATCTTGATTCCTCAGGACCTGAATATCATCGGCCTTTGCATGTGGCAGGAGAATTATTTGTTTGTTCTGTCTTTGGGAAAAGATTTCACAAATCGGTGTGACTGGAAAAGCACCGAGACACACACACACCCGAGTGAGTGTTCTAGTGCACTGACTGTGGAAAGAGCTTTAACCAGTTACACAGCCTGAAAAAACATCGCACCATTCACAGCGGGGAGAAACTGTAAACGTGTTGTGTGTGCACCAGGCTTCAACTGATCGTCCAACCTGGAGAGTCACAAGGCCACCGGCACCACGGAGAAACCGTGGAAATGTGGGGACTGTGGGAAGGGATTCAGTGCCCCGTCTGAGCTGGAAATTCATCGACGCAGTCACACCGGGGAGAGACCGTTCACCTGCCCTGAGTGTGGGAAGGGATTCACTCCGTTATCCCACCTGCTGAGACACCAGCGAGTTCACAAGTGACTGCAAGGGTTGGATTCTGCTGTTAATCACATCTCGACTGAATCGTGTTCGTTCTGACAGCTGGGGTTTGTTTCTGCTGATAATCCTGTAACTGGGCTGTTGTTTAATATTTTGATATTTCAAATATTAGAGTCTGTAGATATTTAATGCTCCAAGGTAAGAGGAGACTAATTGATGTTCTGTTACCGACTGCTCCATTTTGGGGCCTTTCCTCCTTTCTAATTCTCGACTATTTCAGTCTCAGACCTTCGGTTACTCTCAGGGACAAGTCCCAGCTCCCCATACCTTCCAGCGTGCCTCTCCTAGCCTTGGGATCAGGTAAGGTATCAGTAACATGCCCGAGATCACTAAACACAAAATCCAGTTTGTTAATCACTTTTAGCTACTGGACTTAGCGTGTGCCCCACAGCATCTCTTCCACCTTCGATGTGTGAATAGAGCATCACGCCTGTAAATCTCATCTTGAAATTAAATCCACTCAGCAAATGTATTTAACAAAATATGAACAAATAAATACATCACGGCCCAATAATCCAATTCCTTATTCACAGCAGGAAGTCTGTTGTCTAACTCCCCGAGTGAACAAAATAAAGATCCCAAATGTAAGAGCCCCTCGAATCCTTTAATACCTTTTCAAATCGTGACCAGTTCCTTCTTATTGTAGAATTCTCTGTCCCTCTGGGAATCGATATCGGTCAAAAACTGTTGATTGGAAACTTCGAAAAAAAATTCTCCTTTTCAGAGTTTCAAGCTGACCAGTTCTTTCTCTGAGAATCTCCAAGGAGACTCTTTGATTTGAACACAGATCTCTCTTTTATATCCGCCATTAGAGTTATGAGGAATTCGAATACATGACCACTCAAATTTAAAAGAGCCTGTCAGTGATATACAGACTGACCCAATCACACAGCTCAGTGTCAGTATGAACTACTCCTCTCACCAGCCTGTAAATGAAATCTGTAAAACTGAGGCTGAAATTCCCCCTCCGTGTGCCGGGGGTGGAGGCAGTGCTGGGCAGAAGGAGCAACAAACCGGCTTCAGAGCTGACTGTTCCCTTTCCTGGGGTTTTGCAATGAGCAAATGCTGGGGCCCAGTGGGCTTTCACTGCTCCTGACAGGGTAGATGCAGAGAGGATGTTTCCCCTCATGGGGGAATCTATAACCAGGCGGCATAGTTTCAGAATAAGGGGTCGCCCATTTAAAGCAGAAATTAGGAGGAATTTCTTCTCTCTGAGGGTTGTGAATCTTTGGAATTCTCTGCCCCAGAGAGCTGTGGAGAATGGGTCTTTGAATATATTTAATGTGGAGCTAAACAGATTTTTGAATGAGTAGGGAGTCAAGGGTTATGGGGAGCGGGCAGAGAAGTGGAGTTGAGGCCAGGATCAGATCAGCCATGATCTTATTGAATGGCGGAGCAGGCTCGAGGGGCCAAATGGCCTACTCCCGCTCCTATTTCTTATGTTCTCTGGAATATTTCCAGGCGTGTTCTCACTGCCCCTGGAATTCTAACACATTGACCCCTGGGTGTGAGGCCATCAGTCTGTGACGTTAAACACTGGAGTGATGCCAAGTCGTGCAGGCTCACAGTCACCAGGAGGAGTTTCTAACAGTCTAGAGCGACCTTTTGGGTGATTAGTCCCACTTTTGGGCCGGTTGTGGTTTCTTCCCGCTCCCTGTTCCCATGGATTGGATTTTTATTTGTTCCCTTTGGTTTGGTTTCACTTTCAGTGCTGGGCCCACCACTCAACGCACTTTGTCTGGTCTGACCTTGGGTATTAGCAGACCCATGGCAACACTGATAGGACAATCCATTCCACAGAATCGGCTAGTTAGAAACTCGAATCAGATTAGGGGAAAGAACAGGGTTTGACTGTTATTAAACGCAATAATGGGCCTGAAATCCCGGTTCTGGTCTTCCCGTGGGCATTCGCCTGTAAATAAGCAAAAAGATCCACACCTACCTGTTGCTCCTCCACATTCCAGGGATCCCGGTCTGAGGTCTTCTCTTCCCACGCTTCACAGCACGTTCACGTCTTGGGGATGTGGAGGGAGAAGCTGGAGTCACATGGCACTGGACAGCCAATCAAGGTACAGTATTCTCATTCATAATAATGGGAACTCCGTAAGTAGGAGTTCTCATTATTATGGATGAGAAACCCCACATATTTAAAGCACCTCACATATTTAACATTAATTTAAATTAAAGTTAATGAAATGTGTTAGGAAAAAAAATCCAAACAATTTTTTTTTTCTTAAAAGTGTTGTAATTAGGGTTTAAAATAAACTTACCTTTGTGGACAGGGTTTTTAACATAATGTGTTTTTAAATGTTATTTTTATGTTTTTTATGTTTTAAAACTCCTACACTGGTAAAAGTAGATTATGCACCTGCTTTTACCAGGCGCAAGAGTTTGAAGGACATTCGCTGGGCAAGAGATGGGCAAATAGCGCAATCTCGCCCATGCGAATGTTCTTCTCCCGAAGATGCGGAAGATCTGTCAAGCTAAAACTTGACAGGTCGTAAAAGCCAGTTTTCGGCTCCATACGGACCCAAGGAGGCCGGGATTTCAGGCCCAATATAAGCACAATCGCAGTGAGTAATAGAATAAATTAGATTTTAATGTGGAATGTTTATACCTATAATTGTGAAACTATAAGAAATAATATAATTAACAGTAGGCAGGGTAGTTTAGGGATAATGAGAACATTACTGCAGAAATTAGCCTGTCCAGCACTACCCCCTAGTGATAGTGATTGTCTCAAGGTCCTCCCTTCCCACATTCCTGTGACCAGCAATTTTTGGCATGGTTTTTGTGTCTTCCACTGTGAAGACCGAAGCAAAATAATTGTTTGAGGTCTCAGCCATGTCCACATTTCCCATTATTAAATCCCCCTTCTCATCTTCTAAGGGACCAACATTTACTTTAGTCACTCTTTTCCATTTCATATATCGGTAAAAGCTTTTACTATCTGTTTTTATGTTATGCGCAAGTTTACTTTCGTAATCTATCTTTCCTTTCTTCATTCTTTGCTGTCGTTTAAAATTTTCCCAATCTTCTAGTTTCCCACTAACCTTGGCCACCTTATACACATTGGTTTTTAATTTGATACTCTCCTTTATTTCCTTGGTTATCCACGGCTGGTTATCTCTTCTCTTACCGCCCTTTTTCACTGGAATATATTTTTGTTGCGCACTATGAAAGAGCTCCTTAAAAGTCCTCCACTGTTCCTCAATTGTGCCACCGTTTAGTCTGTGTTTCCAGTCTACTTTAGCCAACTCTGCCCTCATCCCACTGTAGTCCCCTTTGTTTAAACATAGTACGCTCGTTTGAGACACTACTTCCTCACCCTCAATCTGTATTACAAATTCAACCATACTGTGGTCACTCATGACCTACTCCTATTTCTTATGTTCTTATCCCCATATCACTTGATTCCCTTAATATCCAAACATCTATCGATCTCAGGCTTGAATATACTCAAATGTCTAAGCTTCCACAGCCCTCTGAGGTAGAGAATTCCAAAGATTCACAACTCCTGAGTGAAGAAGTTTCTCCTCATCTCCGTTCTAAATGGCCGACACCTTATTCTGAAACAATGATCCCTTGTTCTAGACTTCCCATCTAGAGGAAACATCCTCCCTGCATCTACCCTGTTAAGCCTTATAAGTATTTTGTATGTTTAAATGAGATCGCCTCTCATTCTTCTCAGCCTAGTCTACTCAATGTATCCTCATAGAACACTCCCCCCGTTCCAGGAATCAGTCTGGTGAACCTTCATTGCACTCCCTCTGTGGCAAGTATATCCTTCCTTATGTAAAGAGACCAAAACTGTACACAATACTCCAGGTGTGGTCTCACCAGGGCCCTATATTGTGCCTTAAAGGAATGTATATTTGTTGTAAATTATGTATTCATTCTTTAAATGCTAGCCATTACTTGTCTACGGCTATACTTTTAATATAGTTTCCCAATCTATCTCAGCCAACTTGCCCCTCAAACGTAGTTTGCTTTGTTTAGATTTAAATCCCTAGTTTCGGATTTAACTAAATCACTTTCAAACTCAATATAAAATTATATCATTAGTACGCTTATAATATACAAGACCCTGTCTTTGTTTATATTACAGTACACCCTGTCTCTGTTTGTATTACATGCCATTTGCCTTCCTAATTACTTGCTATACCTGCATGCTAGCATTCTGTGTTTCTCGCAGAAGGACACCCAAATCTTTCTGAACATCAACATTTAAAAGTTTCTCACCATTTAAAAGATACTCTGTTTTTCTATTCTTCCTACCAAAGTGAATAACCTCACAATTTCCTACATTATACTCCATCTGCCACCTTACTGCCCATCCATTTAGTCTATCTATATCACTTTGCAGACTCTCTGTCTTCTCCTCACAGCTTACTGTCCCACCTCGCTATGCTTGGATACATTACTTGGTCCCTTCATCTAGGTCTTTAATTTAGATTGTAAATAGCTGAGGCCCAGTACTGGTTCTTGCGGCACCCCATTAGGTACAGACTGCCAACCTGAAAAAGACCCGTTTATCCCGACTCTCTCTTTTCTGTCCTTTAACCAATCCTCTATCCATGCTAATATATTACCTCCAATCCCACGAGCCCGTATCTTGTTTAATAACCTTTTATGTGACAGCTTATCAAATGCCTTTTGGAAATCTAAATATAATACAAGCACGGTTCCCCTTTATCTACTCTGCCAGTTACATTCTCTAAAAAAACTCTAATAAATGTGTCAAGCACAATTTCCATTTCATAAAACCATGTTGACTCTGCCAAATCATGTTATGATTTTCAAAGTGCCCTGATACCACTTCCTTAACAATGGATTCCATTATTTTCCCGACGACTGATGTCAGGCTAACTGGCCTGTAGTTCCCTGTTTTCTCTCTCCCTCTCTTGAATAGTGTTGTTACATTTGCTACCTTCCAATCCGCTGGGAGTGTTTTAGAATCTGGGGAATTTTGGAGGATCAAAACCAATGCATCCACTATCTCTGAAGCCACCTCTTTTAGAACTCTAGGCTGCAGGCCATCAGGTCCAGGGGATTTGTCGGCTTTGAGTCCCATTAGTTTCTCTACTTATATTAATTGACATTAAGTTCCTGACCCTCATTCGACCCTTGGTGCCCCACCATTTTCGGTATGTTTTGTATGTCTGCAACTGTGAAGACAGATACAAAATATTTGTTTAACAGTTCTGCCATTTCCTTATTCCCGAAAATAATTTCTCCTGTCTCAGCCACTAAGGGACCAACATTTTGTTACACTCTTTTTTGCATATTTGTAGAAGCTCTTACAATCTGTTTATATTTTTTGCTAGTTTTAGCTCATAGAAACATAGAAAATAGGTGCAGGAGTAGGCCATTCGGCCCTTCGAGCCTGTACCACCATTCAATACGATCATGGCTGATCATGCAATCTCAGTACCCCACTCCTGCCTTCTCTCCATATCCCGATCCCTTTAGCCGTCAGGGCCACATCTAACACCCTTTTGAATATGTCCAACGAATTGGCCTCAACAACTTTTTGTGGCAGAGAATTCCACAGGTTCACAATTCTCTGGGTAAAAAAGTTTCTCCTCATCTCGGTCCTATATGGCTTACCCCTTATCCTTAGACTATGTCCCTTGGTTCTGGACTTTCCCAACATCGGGAACATTCTTCCTGCATCTAACCTATCCAATCCCATCAGAATTTTATATGTTTCTATGAGATCCCCTCTCATTCTTCTAAATTCTAGTGACTATAAGCATAGCTGATCCAGTCTTTCCTCATATGTGAGTCCTACCATCCCGGGAATCAGTCTGGTGAACCTTCGCTGCACTCCCTCAATAGCAAGCACGTCCTTCCAAAGGAGACCAAAACTGTACACAATACTCAAGGTGTGGTCTCACCAAGGCCCTGTACAACTGCAGTAAGATCTCCCTGCTCCTATACTCAAATCCCCTCGCTATGAAGGCCAGCATGCCATTTGCTTTCTTTACTGCCTGCTGTACCTGCATGCCTACCTTCAATGACTGATTGAAGGTAGGCATGCAGACCCAGGTCTCGTTGCAACTCCCCTTTTATTAATCTGTCACCATTCAGATAATAATCTGCCTTCCTGTTTTTGCCACCGAAGTGGATAACCTCACATTTATCCACATTATACTGCATCTGCCATGCATTTGCTCACTCACCTAATCTGTCCAAGTCACTCTGCAGTCTCTTAGCATCCCCCTCACAGCTCGCCACCCAGCTTAGTGTCATCTGCAAACTTAGAGATATTATATTCAATTCCTTTGTCTAAATCATTAATGTATATTGTAAATAGCTGGGGTCCCAGCACTGAGCCCTGCGGCACCCCACTAGTCACTGCCTGCCATTCTGAAAAGAACACATTTATCCCGACTCTCTGCTTCCTGTCTGCCATCCATTTCTCTATCCACGTCAGTACATTAACCCCAATACCATGTGCTTTAATTACACTCTAATCTTTTGCGTTTTCACTTTTCAATCAATATTTTGTTTATATTACACTAGACCCTGGCTCAGTTACGACTGCACTAGACCCTGTCTCTGTTGCTATTAGATTGAACCCTGTCTCAGTTATTACTACACTAGATATTGTCTCATGACTGCACTAAACCCGATCTCTATTGCTATTAGATTGGACCCTTTCTCTGTTTATGTTGCACTAGGTCCTGTCTGTTTATATTACACGAGACCCTGTCTCTGTTTATATTACACGAGACCCTGTCTCAGTTTATATTACACGAGACCCTGTCTCAGTTTATATTACACTAGACCCTGTCTCAGTTTATATTACACTAGACCCTGTCTCTGTATATATTACACTAGACCCTGTCTCTGTATATATTACACTAGACCCTGTCTCTGTATATATTACACTAGACCCTGTCTCTGTTTATATTACACTAGACCCGGTCTCTGTTTATATTACACTAGACCCTGTCTCTGTTTATATTACACTAGACCCTGTCTCTGTTTATATTACACTAGACCCTGTCTCTGTTTATATTACACTAGACCCTGTCTCTGTTTATATTACACTAGACCCTGTCTCTGTTTATATTACACTAGACCCTGTCTCTGTTTATATTACACTAGACCTGGTCTCTGTTTATATTACATTAGACCCCATCTGTATTTAGAAATGGGAATTTACAGCTTTGGAGGGACAGCACGGTACAGAAATCTCCATAGAAACTAGAATTGTCTGTTCTGCATTTCTATCCTGCACTTAAAGTAACAACCTTTGTAAACACCATTTGACGGTATTCGAAGCGCAGGATTTGCAGATAGAAAACTCGCGTCAACATCTAACAGATTCACCGGATCCATCGGGACCTGAATATCATTGGCCTTCGGATCTAGAAGGAAAAAACACCAATAACAGCGGGGAGAAACAGGACACGTGTCGTGTGTGGATCCACCTTCAACCAATCGTGTAGCCTGAGAGACTCGTGCACCCACCTGACTCAACACTGTAAATGTGGGGAATGTGGGAATGGATTCAGTTGCCCGTCTGAGGTGGAAACTGATCGATACAGTTACATCACAGAGAGGCCGTTCCTCAGCTGAGTGTGGAAAGAGATTCGCTCGTTCATCTTAACTATTATCACTATAGCATGATCGTAATGTAGAGTATCATACACTGCTCTGTATATGGAAAGGGAATCAATTGATCATCCCATTTACTAACACACCAGCAGCCACACCGTTGAGACCGGTTAGATACTTCACGTGTGGGATGGATTCACTCCATTGTCCCACCTGTTTACACTCCAGAGTGTCCACATTGAGAACTTGCTTTAAATACTCTGACTGTGAGAAAAGCTTTCAAAATTGAAAGCAGCTGATACACGATCAGCGCACTGATGCTGGAGAGAGGCTGTTTCAATATCCTGTGTGTGGGAAGAAATTCACCTACCTGCTGAGACACCAGTGAGTTCACATGTGACAGCAGGGGTTTGGATTCTGTTATTAATCACATCCAGGGCTGAGCCATGGCAGAGTGTCTGTGCACTTGGGTTTTGGTGTGATTGATTTATATTCTCTCAATTGGATCACAGAAAATCATTCTCCATTCACTAACTGGGACTTTCAATGGTGGGGCTATTACCCAGCATGCTCTATGGGGAGAATGTGTCCTATTCACAGCGGAGGAGCCCAGTGCACAGACGCAGTGCCAGACGGTATATGGAGCATGCGCAACGTGACTTTGATCAGAGCCGTATGGCTGCTCATAACGGACAGAGGCGGAGATGAGATTTTGCGCTGATTACGAATCAGCGGAGCGCAGAGGAACCGCTGAGTGTAGAACTGAACCCAGACAGAGTCAGCACCTTCAGGGGAGGAGAGGGAGGGGAACCAGTGAGTGTAGAACTGAACCCAGACAGAGTCAGCACCTTCAGGGGAGGAGAGGGAGGGGAACCAGTGAGTGTAGAACTGAACCCAGACAGAGTCAGTACCCTCAGGGGAGGAGAGGGAGGGGAACCAGTGAGTGTAGAACTGAACCCAGACAGAGTCAGCACCTTCAGGGGAGGAGAGGGAGGGGAACCAGTGAGTGTAGAACTGAACCCAGACAGAGTCAGTACCTTCAGGGGAGGAGAGGGAGGGGAACCAGTGAGTGTAGAACTGAACCCAGCCAGAGTCAGCATCTTCAGGGGAGGAGAGGGAGGGGAACCAGTGAGTGTAGAACTGAACCCAGCCAGAGTCAGCACCTTCAGGAGAGGGAGGGGAACCAGTGAGTGTAGAACTGAACCCAGACAGAGTCAGCACCTTCAGGGGAGGAGAGGGAGGGGAACCAGTGAGTCCGAGCAGCGGGAGTCCGGGGGAGGCCTACAAAAGGCCCAATGTCGAGGAGGAGCTGCAACGAGGAGAGAAGGCAAACAAGAAGTAGAAAGAAATCGAAAGGTGAGGGGGTAAGTGATTGGTAAGTAGTTTTTCTTTTTCTTTATCAGTAAGTAACCTTTTCGCATTGTTGTTGCCAAATTAAGTTAATCTAAGGGTTAAGTGTTGGCAGGAGAGCTCGGACATGTGACATGCTCCTCCTGTACTATGTGGGAAGTCAGGGACGCTTCTGGTGCCCCTGACGACTACGTGCGCGGGAAGTGCATCGGCCTGCAGCTCCTAACAGACTGCATTGCGGCACTGGAGCTGCGGATGGATTCACGCTGGAGCATCCACGATGCTGAGGTGGACGTGAATAGCACGTTTAGTGAGTTGGTCTTACCGCAGGTAAAGGGTACACAGCCAGATAGGGAATGGGTGACCAACAGGAAGAGCAGTGCAAGGAAGGTAGTGCAGGGGTCTCCTGTGGTCCTCCCCCTGCAAAACAGATACACCGCTTTGGGTACTGTTGGGGGGGGGGGGGGATGACTCAGCAGGGGAGGGCAGCAGCAGCCAAGTTCATGGCACCGTGGGTGGCTCTGTTGCACAGGAGGGCAGGAAAAAGAGTGGGAGAGCGATAGTGATAGGGGATTCATTTGTAAGGGGAATAGATAGACGTTTCTGTGGCCGCAACCGAGACTCCAGGATGGTATGTTGCCTCCCTGGCGCAAGGGTCAAGGATGTCTCGGAGCGGGTCAGGGCATTCTGAGAAGGGAGGGTGAACAGCCAGTTGTTGTGGTGCATATAGGTACCAACGATATAGGTAAAAAATGGGATGAGGTCCTACGAGATGAATTTAGGGAGCTCGGAGATAAATTAAAAAGTAGTACCTCAAAAGTAGTAATCTCAGGATTGCTACCAGTGCCATGTGCTAGTCAGAGTAGAAATTGCAGGATAGCTCGGATGAATACATGGCTTGAGGAGTAGTGCAGAAGGGAGGGATTCAAATTCCTGGGACATTGGAACCGGTTCTGGGGGAGGTGGGACCAGTACAAACTGGACAGTCTGCACCTGGGCAGGACCGGAACCAATGTCCTAGGGGGAGTGTTTGCTAGTGCTGTTGGGGAGGGGTTAAACTAATATGGCAGGGGGATGGGAACTAATGCAGGGAGACAGAGGGAAGTAGAATGGGGCAGAAGCAAAAGATAGAAAGAAGAAAAGTAAAAGTGGAGGGCAGAGAAACTTAAGGCAGAAAACAAAAAGGGCCACATTGCAGCAAAATTCTAAAGGGGCAAAGCGTGTTAGAAAGACAAGCCTGAAGGCTCTGTGCCTCAATGCGAGGAGTATTCGGAATAAGGTGGATGAATTAACTGCGCAGGTAGCAGTTAACGGTTATGATGTAATTGGCATCGCGGAGACATGGCTCCAGGGTGACCAAGGCTGGGAACTCAACATCCAGGGGTATTCAACATTTAGGAAGGATAGACAGAAAGGAAAAGGAGGCGGGGTGGCATTGCTGGTTAAAGAGGAAATTAATGCAATAGTAAGAAAGGACATTAGCCTGGATGATGTGGAATCGGTATGGGAGGAGCTACGGAATACCAAAGGGCAGAAAACGCCAGTGGGAGTTGTGTACAGATCACCAAACATTAGTAGTGAGGTTGGGGACAGCATCAAACAAGAAATTAGGGATGCATGCAGTTATGATGGGTGACTTAAATCTACATATTGATTGGGCTAACCGAACTGGTAGCAATGCGGTGGATGAAGATTTCCTGGAGTGTATTAGGGATGGTTTTCTGGACCAATATGTTAAGGAACCAACTAGGAAGCTGGCCATCCTAGACTGGGTGATGTGTAATGAGAAAGGACTAATTAGCAATCTTGTTGTGCGAGGCCCCTTGGGGAAGAGTGACCATAACATGGTAGAATTCTTTATTAATATGGAGGGTGACACAGTTAATTCAGAAACTAGGGTTCTGAACTTCAGGAGAGCTAACTTCGATGGTTTGAGGCATGAATTGGCTAGAATAGACTGGCAAATGATACTTAAATGGTTGACGGTGGATAGGCAATGGCAAACATTTAAAGATCACATGGATGAACCTCAACAATTGTACATCCCTGTCTGGAGTAAAAATAAAACGGGGAAGGTGGCTCAACCGTGGCTAACAAGGGAAATTAAGGATAGTGTTAAATCCAAGGAAGAGACATATAAATTGGCCAGAAAAAGCAGCAAACCTGAGGACTGGGAGAAATTTAGAATTCAGCAGAGGAGGACAAAGAGTTTAATTAAAAGGTGGAAAATAGAGTATGAGAGGAAGCTTGCCGGGAACATAAAAACTGACTGCAAAAGCTTCTATAGATATGTTAAGAGAAAAAGATCAGTTAAGACAAACGTAGGTCTCTTGCAATTGGATTCAGGTGAACTTATAATGGGGATCAAAGAAATGGCAGACCAATTGAACAAATACTTTGGTTCTGTCTTCACGAAGGAAGACACAAATAACCTTCCGGAAGTACTCGGGGACCGAGGGTCTAGTGAGAAGGAGGAACTGAAGGATATCCTTATTAGGCAGGAAATTGTGTTAGGGAAATTGATGGGATTGAAGGCCGATAAATCCCCGGGGCCTGATAGTCTGCATCCCAGAGTACTTAAGGAAGTGGACCTAGAAATAGTGGATGCATTGGTGATCATTTTCCAATAGTCTATCGACTCTGGATCAGTTCCTATGGACTGGAGGGTAGCTAATGTAACACCACTTTTTAAAAAGGGAGAGAGAAAACAGGTAATTATAGACTGGTTAGCCTGACATCAGTAGTGAGGAAAATGTTGGATTCAATTATTAAAGATGAAAGAGCAGCGCATTTGGAAAGCAGTGACAGGATCGGTCCAAGTCAGCATGGATTTATGAAAGGGAAATCATGCTTGACAAATCTTCTAGAATTTTTTGAGGATGTAACTACCAGAGTGGACAAGGGAGAACCAGTGGATGTGGTGTATTTGGACTTTCAAAAGGCTTTTGACAAGGTTCCACACAAGAGATTGGTGTGCAAAATCAAAGCACGCGGTATTGGGGGTAATATACTGACGTGGATAGAGAACTGGTTGGCAGACAGGAAGCAGAGAGTCGGGATAAACGGCTACTTTTCAGAATGGCAGGCAGTGACTAGTGGGGTGCCGCAGGGCTCAGTGCTGGGACCCCAGCTATTTACAATATACATTAATGATTTAGATGAAGGAATTGAGTGAAATATCTCCAAGTTTGCAGATGACACTAAGCTGGGTGGCGGTGTGAGCTGTGAGGAGGATGCTAGGAGGCTGCAGGGTGACTTGGACAGGTTAGGTGAGTGGGCAAATGCATGGCAGATGCAGTATAATGTGGATAAATGTGAGGTTATCCACTTTGGGGGAAAAAACACGAAGGCAGAATATTATCTGAATGGCAGCAGATTCGGAAAAGGGGAGGTGCAACGAGATCTGGGTGTCATGGTTCATCAGTCATTCAAAGTTGGCATGCAGGTACAGCAGGCGCTGAAGAAGACAACTGGTATGTTGGCCTTCATAGCGAGAGGATTTGAGTATAGGAGCAGGGAGGTCTTACTGCAGTTGTACAGGGCCTTGGTGAGGCCTCACCTGGAATATTGTGTTCAGTTTTGGTCTCCTAATCTGAGGAAGGATGTTCTTGCTATTGAGGGAGTGAAGCGAAGGTTCACCATACTGCTTCCCGGGATGGCTGGACTGACATATGAAGAGAGACTGGATCAACTGGGTCTTTATACACTGGAGTTTAGAAGGATGAGAGGCGATCTCATAGAAACATATAAGATTCTGATGGGACTGGACAGGATAGATGCGGGTAGAATGTTCCCGATATTGGGGAAGTCCAGAACCAGGGGAAACAGTCTTAGGATAAGGGGTAGGCCATTTAGGACTGAGATGAGGAGAAACTTCTTCACTCAGAGAGTTGTTAACCTGTGGAATTCCCTACCGCACAGAGTTGTTGATGCCAGTTCATTGGATATATTCAAGAGGGAGTTCGATATGGCTCAAGGGATCAACGGGTATGGAGAGAAAGCAGGAAAGGGGTACTGAGGCAATGATCAGCCATGATCTTATTGAATGGTGGTGCAGGCTTGAAGGGCTGAATGGCCTATTTTCTATGTTTCTATGTGCAGAACTGAACCCAGCCAGAGTTGGTGGTGGTAAACTGGGAGCGGAGGATAAACAATCTTGAGACGTGCGATGTGTTTGGATTTCAGCACAGGGAGGAGGGAGAGTGTGTTGTACAGGGATTTGTAGCTTTGTAAGAACAAGAGAGGAAAGAATCTTACATAGAAACTACAATTGTTCTGAATTTCTTTCCTGTTCTGTAATCTCCTTTTACAGGATATTAGAAGGGGAGATTTTCAGACAGGAAACACAAACCAAACATCACGTCAAGATCTGACGGAGTCAGTCGATTCATCAGGACCTGAATATCATTGGCCTTTGAAAGTGGAAGGAGAAATGTTTGTCTGTTCTGTCTGTGGGAAAAGATTTCAAACATCAGTGTAACTGGAAAGCACCGAGACACACACACACCTGAGTGAGTGTTCCAGTGCACTGACTGTGGAAAGAGCTTTAACCAGTTACACAGCCTGAAAAAACATCGCACCATTCACAGCGGGGAAAAACTGTAAACGTGTTGTGTGTGTGGGCGAGGCTTCAACTGATCATCCAACCTGGAGAGACACAAGGATACCCCAAATGTTGCCCCTCCGTCTGGTACAGCAATCTCCTCGGCACGGGAATGGAGACATGTCCAAATCAATAACGGGCTGAGTTTAATCTTTCTGGGCCTGTGGGGTTGGTTTATATCAGACAGGAGGAGATTGGTGTCAGTGACTGTGGGGTTGGTTTAACATAGAAACATAGAAAATAGGTGCAGGAGTAGGCCATTCGGCCCTTCTAGCCTGCACCGCCATTCAATGAGTTCATGGCTGAACATGCAACTTCAGTACCCCATTCCTGCTTTCTCGCCATACCCCTTGATCCCCCTAGTAGTAAGGACCTCATCTAACTCCTTTTTGAATATATTTAGTGAATTGGCCTCAACAACTTTCTGTGGTAGATAATTCCACAGGTTCACCACTCTCTGGGTGAAGAAGTTTCTCCTCATCTCGGTCCTAAATGGCTTACCCCTTATCCTTAGACTGTGTCCCCTGGTTCTGGACTTCCCCAACATTGGGAACATTCTTCCTGCATCTAACCTGTCTGAACCCATCAGAATTTTAAATGTTTCTATGAGGTCCCCTCTCATTCTTCTGAACTCCAGTGAATACAAGCCCAGTTGATCCAGTCTTTCTTGATAGGTCAGTCCCGTCATCCCGGGAATCAGTCTGGTGAACCTTCGATGCACTCCCTCAATAGCAAGAATGTCCTTCCTCAAGTTAGGAGACCAAAACTGTACACAATACTCTAGGTGTGGCCTCACCAAGGCCCTGTACAACTGTAGCAACACCTCCCTGCCCCTGTACTCAAATCCCCTCGCTATGAAGGCCAACATGCCATTTGCTTTCTTAACCGCCTGCTGTACCTGCATGCCAACCTCCAATGACTGAAGTACCATGACACCCAGGTCTCGTTGCACCTCCCCTTTTCCTAATCTGTCACCATTCAGATAATAGTCTGTCTCTCTGTTTTTACCACCAAAGTGGATAACCTCACATTTATCCACATTATACTTCATGTGCCATGCATTTGCCCACTCACCTAACCTATCCAAGTCACCCTGCAGCCTCATAGCATCCTCCTCGCAGCTCACACTGCCACCCAACTTAGTGTCATCCTCAAATTTGGAGATACTACATTTAATCCCTTCATCTAAATCATTAATGTACAGTGTAAACAGCTGGGGCCCCAGCACAGAACCTTGCGGTACCCCACTAGTCACTGCCTGCCATTCTGAAAAATACCCATTTACTTCTACTCTTTGCTTCCTGTCTGCCAACCAGTTCTCAATCCATGTCAGCACACTACCCCCAATCCCATGTGCTTTAACTTTGCACATTAATCTCTTGTGTGGGACCTTGTCGAAAGCCTTCTGAAAGTCCAAATACATCACATCAACTGGTTCTCCCTTGTCCACTCTACTGGAAACATCCTCAAAAAATTCCAGAAGATTTGTCAAGCATGATTTCCCTTTCACAAATCCATGCTGACTTGGACCTATCATGTCACCTCTTTCCAAATGCGCTGCTATGATGGAATCAATTATCCTTAATAATTGATTCCATCATTTTACCCACTACCGATGTCAGGCTGACCGGTCTATAATTCCCTGTTTTCTCTCTCCCTCCTTTTTTAAAAAGTGGGGTTACATTGGCTACCCTCCACTCCATAGGAACTGATCCAGGGTCTATGGAATGTTGGAAAATGACTGTCAATGCATCCGCTAATTCCAAGGCCACCTCCTTAAGTACTCTGGGATGCAGACCATCAGGCCCTGGGGATTTATTGGCCTTCAATCCCATCAATTTCCCCAACACAATTTCCCGACTAATAAGGATTTCCCTCAGTTCCTCCTTCTTACTAGACCCTCTGATCCCTTTTATATCCGGAAGGTTGTTTGTGTCCTCCTTAGTGAATACCAAACCAAAGTACTTGTTCAATTGGTCTGCCATTTCTTTGTTCCCCATTATGACTTTCCCTGATTCTGACTGCAGAGGACCTACATTTATCTTTACTAACCTTTTTCTCTTTACATATCTATAGAAGCTTTTCCAGTCCATTTTAATGTTCCCTGCAAGCTTCCTCTCGTACTCTATTTTCCCTGCCCTAATCAAACCCTTTGTCCTCCTCTGCTGAGTTCTAAATTTCTCCCAGTCCCCGGGTTCGCTGCTATTTCTGGCCAATTTGTATGCCACTTCCTTGGCTTTAATACTATCCCTGATTTCCCTTGATAGCCACGGTTGAGCCACCTTCCCTTTTTTATTTTTACGCCAGACAGGAATGTACAATTGTTGTAGTTCATCCATGCGGTCTCTAAATGTCTGCCATTGCCCATCCACAGTCAACCCCTTAAGTATCATTCGCCAATCTATCCAAGCCAATTCACGCCTCATACCTTCAAAGTTACCCTTCTTTAAGTTCTGGACCATGGTCTCTGAATTAACTGTTTCATTCTCCATCCCAATGCAGAATTCCACCATATTATGGTCACTCTTCCCCAAGGGGCCTCGCACAATGAGATTGCTAATTAATCCTCTCTCATTACACAACACCCAGTCTAAGATGGCCTCCCCCCTAGTTGGTTCCTCGATATATTGGTCTAGAAAACCATCCCTTATGCACTCCAGGAAATCCTCCTCCACCGTATTGCTTCCAGTTTGGTTAGCCCAATCTATGTGCATATTAAAGTCATCCATTATAACTGCTGCACCTTTATTGCATGCACCCCTAATTTCCTGTTTGATGCCCTCCCCAACATCATTACTACTGTTTGGAGGTCTGCACACAACTCCCACTAACGTTTTTTGCCCTTTGGTGTTCTGCAGCTCTACCCATATAGATTCCACATCATCCAAGCTAATGTCCTTCCTAACTATTGCATTAATCTCCTCTTTAACCAGCAATGCTACCCCACCTCCTTTTCCTTTTGTTCTATCCTTCCTGAATGTTGAATACCCCTGGATGTTGAGTACCCAGCCCTGATCATCCTGGAGCCACGTCTCTGTAATCCCAATCACATCATATTTGTTAACATCTATTTGCACAGTTAATTCATCCACCTTTTTATGGATACTCCTTGCATTAAGACACAAAGCCTTCAGGTTTGTTTTTTAACACCCTTTGTCCTTTTAGAATTTTGTTGTACAATGGCCCTTTTTGTTCTTTGCCTTAGGTTTCTCTGCCCTCCACTTTTCCTCATCTCCTTTCTGTCTTTTGCTTTTGTCTCCTTTTTGTTTCCCTCTGTCTCCCTGCATTGGTTCCCATCCCCCTGCCATATTAGTTTAACTCCTCCCAAACAGCACTAGCAAACACTCCCCCTAGGACATTGGTTCCGGTCCTGCCCAGGTGCAGACCGTCCGGTTTGTACTGGTCCCACCTCCCCCAGAACCGGTTCCAATGCCCCAGGAATTTGAATCCCTCCCTGCTGCACCACTGCTCAAGCCACGTATTCATCTGCGCTATCCTGCGATTCCTACTCTGACTAGCACGTGGCACTGGTAGCAATCCCGAGATTACTACTTTTGAGGTCCTACTTTTTAATTTAGCTCATAGCTCCTTAAATTCGTTTCATCAGACAGGAGGGGATTGGTGTCAGTGACTGTGGGGTTGGGTTATATCAGACAGGAGGGGATTGGTGTCAGTGACCGTGGGGTGGGTTTATATCAGACAGGAGGGGATTGGTGTCAGTGACTGTGGGGTGGGTTTATATCAGACAGGAGGGGATTGGTGTCAGTGATTGTGGGGTGGATTTATATCAGACAGGAGGAGATTGGTGTCAGTGACTGTGAGGTGGGTTTATATCAGACAGGAGGAGATTGGTGTCAGTGACTGTGGGGTGGGTTTATATCAGACAGGAGGAGATTGGTGTCAGTGACTGTGGGGTGGGTTTATATCAGACAGGAGGGGATTGGTGTCAGTGACTGTGGGTGGGTTTATATCAGACAGGAGGAGATTGGTGTCAGTGACTGTGGGGTTGGGTTATATCAGACTAGATGAAGTAGTCAAAGTTGAAGTGATATTATTTTTATATCTAATGATATTCATATACAGGTATTTAGAAAAAGGAGAGAGAACATGAGCAGTAAACCACGGACCAGCTAACTTAACGTCAGTGGCAGGAAAGATAATGGTATCTATACTCAAAGATGCAACAGAAAACATCTCGGAATTGAAAATATAATGCAGAGCAGACAGCATGGATTTCAAAAGGGAAGGTCGTGCTTGACGAATCTGACTGAATTCTTTGAAGAAGGGATAGAAAGTGTAGACAGGGTAATGCAGTTGATTCGCTATGGTACGTTACATTCTCGATGATCTTGCCAGTTTGATTAGCCCGTCACTTCTGATGAAGTGATTCCCATCCCCCCTGATTCTCCTGGGCCTTCAGGTTACCCAGCTCTTTTGCTGAGGGTTGGTAGACAATCTGCCCCAGGACCTTTGACAGCGTTGCTCTGGAACTCACTGCCAGGAGGTGCAAGGTCAGTCTAAGGGTTGGAAAAGTTGCTCAAATTGAGAAAATATGTGCTATCCTCGGTTTTGCAAATGGAAGTCTAGAGTACAAAACACAAGATATAATGTTAAAATGAGAAGCTCATTCGAATATTGTGTCCAGGTTTGGGCATCTTTGGAAAGATATCAAAGATCTGGTGGTACCAGACATGAGAGGCTTCACTTATGATGACAGATTCCAGAAACTGGGACTGCTCATCATTCTGGTGCGTGCTCAACATTCTGAGAGTGAAACTGGTTGGTGAGCCAGTAACGGAAGGGCATAAACTTCAGATTATTGTCCAAATGAATGAAGGAAGAGAGCAGAAAATGTGCTTTTCGTTTCACACACTGGATTGTTAGGATACAGAATTCTCTACCGCAAACGAGATGTACAATAGCTTTTAAAAAGGCGAGTGGGAAAATGTTGGGAAAAGGAATAATTGGAATAATTGTAAACAATATGGGGAAAGGACTCTTGGAGAGTCTGCACAGGCATAATGAGCCAAATGACCTCTTCCTGTGCTGATAACATCCATGACTGCATACAAAGAGACAGCTTTGCTCAATGATGACCAAGCCAAGACCGAGAACCATGGGGAACCTACAACCCATCCACATTACTCCATGAACCACCAGCTATTCCAGTAACAAGTAAAGAACAAATTGTCTGCATCAAAATTCAGACAACACAGAAAATGCTGTAAACACACAGCAGCTCAGAGAGAGAACACAGGAGTTTATGCAAGTTGACAAAGGGTCCACACCAAATCTTGCCTCTAATTTATATTTTAGGTGCGCGCTCCCTTTAACTGGCTGCATAACCCATTCAAATTTCCGTGCTTGTGCAGTTTCTTCAATGTAAAAGCCGGTGAGTGGCCTGTGCGGAACCTCCAGACCGCTGAGCGGCCGTACAGCTTAGCAGGGCGACGGACCAAGAGCTGGAAAGTGGGATTAGGCTGGATAGCTCTTTATCGGCCGCACAGACATGATGGGCCAAATGGCCTCCTTCTCTGTTGTAAACTGCTATGATTCCATGTTACCAATCTCCTCCTGTCTGATATAAACCCACCCCACAGTCACTGACACCAATCTCCTCCTGTCTGATATAAACCCACCCCACAGTCACTGACACCAATCCCCTCCTGTCTGATATAAACCCACCCCACAGTCACTGACACCAATCTCCTCCTGTCTGATATAAACCCACCCCACAGTCACTGACACCAATCCCCTCCTGTCTGATATAAACCCACCCCACAGTCACTGACACCAATCCCCTCCTGTCTGATATAAACCCACCCCAGTCACTGACACCAATCTCCTCCTGTCTGATATAAACCCACCCCACAGTCACTGACACCAATCCCCTCCTGTCTGATATAAACCCAGCCCACAGTCACTGACACCAATCTCCTCCTGTCTGATATAAACCCACCCCACAGTCACTGACACCAATCCCCTCCTGTCTGATATAAACCCACCCCACAGTCACTGACACCAATCCCCTCCTGTCTGATATAAACCTACCCCACAGTCACTGACACCAATCTCATCCTGTCTGATATAAACCCACCCCACAGTCACTGACACCAATCTCCTCCTGTCTGATATAAACCCACCCCACAGTCACTGACACCAATCTCCTCCTGTCTGATATAAACCAACAATTATTATCATAGGCAGTCCCTTGGAGTCGAGGATGACTTGTTTCCACATTAAGAATGAGATCTCAGATGACTGTTAAGTCCAGTGCGGGAGCTACAGTCTCTGTCGCAGGTTGGACAGACGGTGGTTGAAAGTACGTTGGTTGAAGTGCCGGTTTGTTGAAGTGCTTGGGTTGTCGTGCGCTCCTTCCGCTGTATGTGCTTGGTCTCCACTTGCTCCAGGTGGAGAGACTCGAAGTGTTCGACGCCCTCACGGATTATTCTCTTCCACTTTGAGTGATCTTGCGCCAGGGATTCCCAGGTGTCGGTGGGGATGTTCAACTTCTTCAAGGAGGCCTTGAGGGTGTCCTTCAAGCGTTTCCTCTTCCTCCTGGGGCTCGCTTGCCGAAGCTCTGAGTAGAGCGCTTGCTTTGGGAGTTTCATATCAGGCATATGGACGATGTGGCCCGCTCATCGTGGCTGATCGAGCGTGGTCAGTGCTTCAATGCTGAGGATGTTGGCCTGCGTGAGAACAGATGTTGGTGTGTCTATCCTGCCAATGGATTTGCAGGATCTTCCAGAGGCAGTGTTGATGGAACTTCTCCAGTGCTTTGATGTGCCTGCTGTACATAGTCCATGTCTGAGGGCAGGTATCACTACTGCTCTGTCGACCATGAGCTTTGTGCTCGTTTTAAGGTTCTGATCTTCAAACACTCTATTCCTTTGGCGACCAAAGGCTGTGCTGACACACTGAAGGCAGTGTTACACCACGTTATCGATATCTGCCTTTGTTTACAGTAGGCTCCCGAGGTATGCAAAATGTCCAAGGCCTCATCATAGAAACATAGAAAATAGGTGCAGGAGTAGGCCATTTGGCCCTTCGAGCCTGCAGCACCATTCAATAAGATCATGGCTGATCATTCCCTCAGTACCCCTTTCCTGCTTTCTCTCCATACCCCTTGATCCCTTTAGCCGTAAGGGCCATATCTAACTCCCTCTTGAATATATCCAATGAGCTGGCATCAACAACTCTCTGCGGTAAGGAATTCCACAAGTTAACAACTCTCTGAGTGAAGAAGTTTCTCCTCATCTCGGTCCTAAATGGCCTTCCCCTTATCCTTAGGCTGTGTCCCCTGGTTCTGGACTTCCCCAACATCGGGAACATTCTTCCTGCATCTAACCTGTCCAGTCTCGTTAGAATTTTATATGTTTCGATGAAATCCCCTCTCATCCTTCTAAACTCCAGTGAATACAGGCCCAGTCGATCCAGTCTCTCCTCATATGTCAGTCCAGCCATCTCGAGAATCAGTCTGGTGAACCTTCGCTGCACTCCCTCAATAGCAAGAACGTCCTTTCTCAGATTAGGAGACCAAAACTGTGCACAATATTCCAGGTGAGGCCTCACCAAGGCTCTATACAACTGCAGTAAGACCTCCCTGCTCCTATACTCAAAACCCCTAACGATGAAGACTAGCATACCATTTGCCTTCTTCACCGCCTGCTGTACCTGCATGCCAACTTTCAATGACTGATGAACCATGACACCCAGGTCTCGTTGCAACTCCCCTATTGCTAATCTGTCACCATTCAGATAATATTCTGCCTTCGTGTTTTTCCCCCGAAATGGTTAACCTCACACTTATCCACATTATACTGCAGCTGCCATGCCCCTCACCTAACCTGTCCAAGTCAGCCTGCAGCCTCTTAATGTCCTCCTCACAGCTCACACCGTTACCCAGCTTAGTGTCATCCGCAAACTTGGAGATATTACACTCAATTCCCTCATCCAAATCATTAATGTATATTGTAAATAGCTGGGGTCCCAGCACTGAGCCCTGCGGCATCCCACTAGTCACTGCCTGCCATTCTGAAAAAGTCCCGTTTATCCCGAATCTCTGCTTCCTGTCTGCCAACCAGTTCTCTATCCATGTCTGTACATTACCCCCAATACCATGTGCTGATATTTTGCACACCAATCTCTTGTTGGGACCTTGTCAAAAGCTTTTTGAAAGTCCAAATACACCACATCTACTGGTGCTCCCTTGTCCACTCTACTAGTTACATCCTCAAAAAATTCCAGAAGATTTGTCAAGCATGATTTCCCTTTCATAAATCCATGCTGACTTGGACCGATCCTATCACTGCTTTCCAAATGCACTTCTATTTCATCTTTAATAATTGATTCCAACATTTTCCCCACTACTGATGTCAGGCTAACTGGTGTATAATTACACGTTTTCTCTCCCTCCTTTTTTTTATAAAAGTGGTTCTATTAGCTACCCTCCAGTCCATTGGAACTGATCCAGAGTCGATAGACTGTTGGAAAATGATCACCAATGCATCCACTATTTCTAGGGCCACTTCCTTAAGTACTCTGGGATGCAGACTATCAGGCCCCGGGGATTTATCGGCCTTCAATCCCATCAATTTCCCGAACACAATTTCCCGCCTAATAAGGATATCCTTCAGTTCCTCCTTCTCACTAGACCCTCGGTTCCCTAGTACTTCCGGAAGGTTATTTGTGTCTTCCTTCCTGAAGACAGAACCAAAGTATTTGTTCAACTTGTCTGCCATTTCTTTGTTCCCCATTATAAATTCACCTGAATCTGACATTAGTTTGTCTTCACTAATCTTTTTCTCTTCACATATCTATAGAAGCTTTTGCAGTCAGTTTTTATGTTCCCGGTAAGCTTCCTCTCATACTCTATTTCCCCCCTCCTAATTAAACCCTTTGTCCTCCTCTGCTGAATTCTGAATTTCTCCCAGTCCTCAGGCCAATTTATATGGCTCTTCCTTGGCTTTAACACTATCCTTAATTTCCCTTCTTAGCCACGGTTGAGCCACCTTCGCCGTTTTATTTTTACTCCAGACAAGAATGTACAATTGTTGAAGTTCATCCATGTGATCCACTGCAGATGACCTCTGCACTACCTTCCTTCCACTGCTCTTCCTGTTGGTCATCCATTCCCTATCTGTCTGTGTAACCTTTATCTGCGGTATGACCAACTCACTAAACGTGCAATTCACAGCATCGCGAATGCTCCAGTGAGTCCACCCGCAGCTCCAGTGCCGCAATGCGGTCTGTCAGGAGCTGCAGCAGGATACACTTCCCACACATGTAGTCGTTAGGGACACTGGAAGCATCCCTGACTTCCCATATAGCACAGGAGGAGCATGACACGTGTCCGAGCTCTCCTGCCATGACTTAACCTTTAGCTTAATTTAATTTGGCAACAACAATGATAAAGGTTACCTACTGGTAAAGGAAAAAAAAAAGAAAAACTACTCACCAATCACCAGCCAATCACTTACCCCCTTGGCTGTGACGTCACCTTTCGATTTCTTTCTACTTCTTTGTTTACCTTTTGCCCCAGCAGCTGCACCAGCTGGCCTCCTCGATCTCCCGTCTCCTCCGACTGCTGCCCGAACTCCTGGAATCTCGGGCCTTTTATAGGCCTCCTCGATCTCCCCGGACTCCCGTCTCCTCCGACTGCTGCCCGAACTCCTGGACTCGGGGGCCTTTTATAGGCCTCCTCGATCTCCCCGGACTCCCGTCTCCTCCGACTGCTGCCCGAACTCCTGGACTCACGGGCCTTTTATAGGTCTCCTCGATCTCCCCGGACTCCCGTCTCCTCAGACTGCCAACATGGATTTTGATAATTGGGGAAGGGTTGGGAGGTGGGGGTGCAGTGCTGTGTGGTGGGGGCAGGTTGATAGAGCACCTTTGTTTTATGGGTGTTTAGTGTAAGACCTATGCTCTCAGACGCTACGGTGAATGTGTTGATGATGGTTTGGTATTCGTCCTCCGAGTGAGCACAGACGCAAGCTTCATCTGTATATTGTAAATCAAGAACAGATGATGGCACCACCTTGGATCTGGTCTGAAGTCGATGGAGGTTGAACAGTTTCCTGTTTGTTCTACAGATTATCTCCACTCCAGCGGGAAGCTTACTGACAGTGCAATGTAGCATTGCAGCAAGGAAGATCGAGAAGAGCATCGGTGCAATGACATAGCCTTGTTTCACCCCGGTTCAGACATGAATTGGGTCTGTGGTGGATTGGTCACCAATCCATTGGTCAGGATTACCACTTGCATGTTATCATGAAGCAAGCAGAGAATGGTGACAAATGTTTGAGGACAGCCGAATTTGAAGAATACACTCCATAATCCCTCACGGTTGAATGTCAAAGGCCTTGGTCGGGTCAAATAAGGTTGAACCAACCCCACAGTCACTGACACCAAGTGGACTGGGAAAATACATTAAAGGGTAAGACTGTAGAAACGCAGTGGCAAACATTTAAGGAGATATTTCATAACTTAGAAACATAGAAACATAGAAAATAGGTGCAGGAGTAGGCCATTCGGCCCTTCTAGCCTGCACCGCCATTCAATGAGTTCATGGCTGAACATTCAACTTCAGTACCCCATTCCTGCTTTCTCGCCATACCCCTTGATCCCCCTAGTAGTAAGGACCTCATCTAACTCCTTTTTGAATATATTTAGTGAATTGGCCTCAACAACTTTCTGTGGAAGAGAATTCCACAGGTTCACCACTCTCTGGGTGAAGAAGTTCCTCCGCATCTCGGTCCTAAATGGCTTACCCCTTATCCTTAGACTGTGACCTCTGGTTCTGGACTTCCCCAACATTGGGAACCTGTCTAACCCCGTCAGAATTTTAAATGTTTCTATGAGGTCCCCTCTCATTCTTCTGAACTCCAGTGAATACAAGCCCAGTTGATCCAGTCTTTCTTGATAGGTCAGTCCCGCCATCCCGGGAATCAGTCTGGTGAACCTTCGCTGCACTCCCTCAATAGCAAGAATGTCCTTCCTCAGGTTAGGAGACCAAAACTGTACACAATACTCCAGGTGTGGCCTCACCAATGCCCTGTACAACTGTAGCAACACCTCCCTGCCCCTGTACTCAAATCCCCTTGCTATGAAGGCCAACATGCCATTTGCTTTCTTAACCGCCTGCTGCACCTGCATGCCAACCTTCAATGACTGATGTACCATGACACCCAGGTCTCTTTGCACCTCCCCTTTTCCTAATCTGTCACCATTCAGATAATAGTCTGTCTCTCTGTTTTTACCACCAAAGTGGATAACCTCACATTTATCCACATTATACTTCATCTGCCATGCATTTGCCCACTCACCTAACCTATCCAAGTCGCTCTGCAGCCTCACAGCATCCTCCTCGCAGCTCACACTGCCACCCAACTTAGTGTCATCCGCAAATTTGGAGATACTACATTTAATCCCCTCATCTAAATCATTAATGTACAGTGTAAACAGCTGGGGCCCCAGCACAGAACCTTGCGGTACCCCACTAGTCACTGCCTGCCATTCTGAAAAGTCCCCATTTACTCCTACTCTTTGCTTCCTGTCTGACAACCAGTTCTCAATCCATGTCAGCACACTGCCCCCAATCCCATGTGCTCTAACTTTGCACATCAATCTCTTGTGTGGGACCTTGTCGAACGCCTTCTGAAAGTCCAAATATACCACATCAACTGGTTCTCCCTTATCCACTCTACTGGAAACATCCTCAAAAAATTCCAGAAGATTTGTCAATTCTCAGGAAAGATTTATTCAAGTGAGAAATAAAGATGCTAAGAGAAGGATGAACCATCCCTGGCGAACGAAGGAAGTAAAGGATGGTATCAAATTGAAAAAAAGGCATACAATGTTGCAAAGGACAGTGGAAGGTCAGAGGATTGGGAAATTTTTAGAAACCAGCAAAGGATAACTAAAAAAAATGATGAAGGCAGAGAAGATAGCAGATGAGAGCAAACTAGCAAGAAATATAAAAACAGAAGTAAGTGCTTCTACAGAGATATAAAAAGGAAATGAGTATTTTAGCTAAACATTGGTCCCTTAGAAGATGAGACTGGAGAATTAATAATGGGAAACACAGAAATGGCAGAGATTTGAACAAATATTTTGTATCGGTCTTCATGGTAGAGGATACAAAAAACATCCCAATAGTTGATAATCAACGAGCTATTGCAGAGGGGGGGGGAACACTTAAACAGTCACTATCACCAGACATAAAGTAGTAATCAAACTAATGGGACTAAAGGTGGACAAGTCCCCGGGACCTGATGACATGCATCCCAGGGTCTTAAAAGAAGCGGCTGCAGAGATAGTGGATGCATTGGTTGTAATCTGCCAAAATTCCCTGAATTCTGGAGAGGTCCCAGCGGACTGGAAAACTGCAAATGTCACACCCCTATTCAAGTAAGGAGGGAGACAGAGAGCAGGAGACTATAGACCAGTTAGCCTACCATCTGTCAATGGGAAAATACTAGAGTAAGTCATTAACAAAGTAGTAGCAGGACATAAAGAAAATCATATTACAGTCAAGCAGAGTCAGCATGGTTTTATGAAAGGGAAATCATGATTGACAACTTTGCTGGAGTTGTTAGGGGATCTAATGTGTAGAGTGGATGAAGGAGAACCGGCTGATGTTGCATATTTGCATGTCCAGAAAGCATTCGATAAGGTGCCACACAAAAGGTTACTGCACAAGCTAAGAGCTCACGGGGTTGGGGGTAATATATCAGCATGGATAGAGGATTGGCTCACTGACAGAAAACAGAGTCGGGATAAATGGATCATTTTCAGGTTGGCAAACTGTAACTAGTGGGGTGCTGTGGGATCAGTGCTAAAGCCTCAACTATTAACAATTTATATTAATGACTTGGATGAAGGGACCGAGTATAATGTAGCCAACTTTGCTGATGATACAAAGATAGGTGGGAAAGCAAGTTGTGAGGAGGTCGCAAAGAATCTACAAAGGGATATAGATAGACTCAGTGAGTGGGCAGAAGTCTGGCAGATGAAAATGAGGTAAAATGTCAGGTTATCTTCTTTGGTAGGTAAAATAAAAAAGCAAATTATTTAAATGGGGATGATTACAAAATGCTGTAGTAGAGGGATGTGGGGGTTCTTGTACATGAAACACAAAATGTCAGCATGCAGGTACAGCAAGTAATCAGGAAGGCAAATGGAATGCTGGCCTTTATTGCAAGGGGGATGGAGTATAAAAGTAGGGAAGTCATGCTACAACTGTACGGGGCGTTGGTAAGACCACACCTGGAGTACAGCGCACAGTTTTGGTCTGGACTTGTCTCCATTCCCGAGCCGAGGGGATTGCTACACCAGATGGGAGGGGCAACATTTGGGGACACTGATTCCCCACCAATTCCCATTCCCCTTCTTTCTGGTGGATAATGGAGGGGCCATTGTGTGTAATGTGCAAGTCAGTAAGAATTGTCAGCAAGCTTTCTAATTGGAGGTTGTATTCAGTGGAAATTTTCACACACTGTATTGTAGATTTTATACCAAAGATCAATTTAGAATTAAAGTAAAAGTTGATAATTTTATTGCAAATTAAATTTCTGTTGAGAGTTGCTGAATTAAGGGGAAAGATAACACACAGCATTTCTTAAATGGACACTGCAGCCCCGAGAACACAATCAGCAATATATCCAGAATATTAAAGTCCAGCCCAGTTATAGGGTTATTAACATCAGCAGAAACAAACTCCAACTGTCAGAATGAACATGGTTCAGTCGGGATGTGATTAACAGCAGCAATAACAGCAGATTCCAACCCCTGCAGTCACTTGTGAACTCGTTGGTGTCTCAGCAGGTGGGATGACAGAGTGAATCCCTTCCCACACTCAGAGCAGGTGAACGGCCTCTCCCCAGTGTGAACTTGCTGGTGTTTCAGCAAGTTGGATGACCGAGTGAATCCCTGCCCACACTGAGAGCAGGTGAATGGCTTGTCCCCAGTGTTAACTCGCTGGTGTTTCAGCAGGTCGGATGAACAAGTGAATCCCTTCCCACACTCTGAGCAGGTGAATGGTCTCTCCCCAGTGTGACTGCGTCGATGCATTTCCAGCTCAGACGGTGATCTGAATCCCTTCCCACAGTCACCACATTTCCACAGTTTCTCCATGGTGCGGGTATTCTTGTGACTCTCCAGGTTGGACGATCAGTTGAAGCCTGGTCCACACACAACACGTGTACGGTTTCTCCCCGCTGTGAATGGTGCGATGTTTTTTCAGGCTGTGTAACTGGTTGAAGCTCTTTCCACAGGCAGTGCACTGGAACACTCACTCGGGTCTGTGTGTGTCTCGGTGCTTTTCCAGTCACACTGATATTTGAAATCTTTTCCCACAGACAGAACAGACAAACATTTCTCCTTCCACTTTCAAAGGATGATGATATTCAAGTCCTGATGAAACGATTAACTCTGTCAGATCTTGACGTGATGTTTGATTTGTGTTTCCTGTCTGAAAATCTCCTCTTCTAATACACTGTAAAAGGAGATAACAAAACTCATCACTGTCAGTACAAGACACGAATTCAGGATAGACACATCTAGTTTCCATGGAACATTCTTTCCTCTCTTGTTCTTCCAAAGCTGTAAATCCCCGTCCCACACATTGTCCCTCCTGCTGTGATGAAATCCAAACCCATCGCATGTCGCTAGACTGTTTCACCTCCCCTCCCAGTTTTCACCACCAATTCTGACTGGGTTCAGAAATACACTCACTGGTTCCCCTCCCTCTCCTCCCCTGAAGATGCTGATGCTGGATGGGTTCAGTTCTACATTGACTGGGTTCAGTTCTACATTCACTGGTTCCCATCCCTCTCCTCCCCTGAAGGTGCTGACTCTGGCCGAGTTCAGTTCTACACTCACTGGTTCCCCTCTGTCCTATCTCTCTCCTCCCTGGAAGATGCTGATTCTGGCTGTGTTCAGATATAGATTCTGGTTCCTCTCCCTCCCCTCTGACCCTTCCCCTTAAGGTGCTGACTGTGGCTGGGATCAGTTCGACACTCACTGGCTCCCCCTCCCTACCTAAGAAGGTGCCAACTCTGGCTGGATTCATTTATACACTCACTAGTTCCCCTCCCTCTCCCTTCCCATGAAGGTGCTGACTCTGGCTGGATTCATTTATACACTCACTAGTTCCCCTCCCCTGAAGGTACTGACTCTGGCTGGGTTCAGTTCTGCACTCACTGATTCCCCTCCCTCCCGTCCCCAAAAGGTACTGACTCTGGCTGGGTTCAGTTCTACACTCACTGGTTCCCCTCCCTCCCCTCCCCTGAAGGTACTGACTCTGGCTGGGTTCAGTTCTACACTCACTGATTCCCCTCCCTCCCATCCCCTGAAGGTACTGACTCTGGCTGGGTTCAGTTCTGCACTCACTGATTCCCCTCCCTCCCGTCCCCTGAAGGTACTGACTCTGGCTGGGTTCAGTTCTACACTCACTGATTCCCCTCCCTCCCGTCCCCAAAAGGTACTGACTCTGGCTGGGTTCAGTTCTACACTCACTGGTTCCCCTCCCTTGAAGGTGCTGACTCTGGCTGGGTTCAGTTCTACACTCACTGATTCCCCTCCCTCTCTCCCCTGAAGGTGCTGACTCTGGCTGGGTTCAGTTCTGCACTCACTGATTCCCCTCCCTCTCCTCCCCTGAAGGTGCTGACTCTGGCTGGGTTCAGTTCTACACTCACTGATTCCCCTCCCTCCCGTCCCCTGAAGGTACTGACTCTGGCTGGGTTCAGTTCTACACTCACTGATTCCCCTCCCTCCCGTCCCCTGAAGGTACTGACTCTGGCTGGATTCATTTATACACTCACTGATTCCCCTCCACTGAAGGTACTGACACTGGCTGGGTTCAGTTCTACATTCACTGGTTCCCCTCCACTGAAGGTACTGACTCTGGCTGGGTTCAGTTCTACACTCACTGGTTCCCCTCCACTGAAGGTACTGACACTGGCTGGGTTCAGTTCTACACTCACTAGTTCCCCTCCCGTCCCCTGAAGGTGCTGACTCTGGCTGGGTTCAGTTCTACACTCACTGGTTCCCCTCCACTGAAGGTACTGACTCTGGCTGGGTTCAGTTCTACACTCACTGGTTCCCCTCCCCTGAAGGTGCTGACTCTGGCTGGGTTCAGTTCTACACTCACTGGTTCCCCTCCCCTGAAGGTGCTGACTCTGGCTTGTTTCAGTTCTACACTCACTGATTCCCCTCCCTCCCGTCCCCTGAAGGTGCTGACTCTGGCTGGGTTCAGTTCTACACTCACTGGTTCCCCTTCCTTCCTTACAGCTGGTTTCTCTTCGACAAACACTGACATCGCTCACTTTGCTCCTGCACCAAGATGGCCACGCATGCTGTGTGCTGCTCACTGAAGATGGCGGAGCGCTGAACCGGACTTCCTGTACGAAAATGGCCGCCGTTAGTCTGGGCCTGCGACCGAGAAAAAGCCCCGAAGCTGTAACCGCCGATATTCCGGTTATTATTCCAAGCTTGCGGCATGCATCGGTTGTTTATGAAGTCTCTCCGGCTCTCCGCTGGTCCATTACTCCCCTCCGTCCCGCTGAAAATGACACCTGTGGAACCTGTGCGAACCGTGTCGCCTCCGTCATTATACACACTGCGCATGCTCCAAACACAGCCAGAGCCCAGGCCTGTGCACTGAGCTCCTGTAGTCTGGGTGTGGCACATTCTCCCCCGCGGGGCATCCTGGGTACATAAGACCATGAGAAATAGGGGCAGGAGGGGGCCACCCGGCCCCCGAGCCTGCTCCTCATTCAATATCATGACTCACAGGCTCAGCTCCACTTCCCTGCCCGCTCCCCATAACCTTTTACTCCCTTACCACACATGGACTACTGTGCACAGTTTTCCCTCCTTATCTAAGGAAGGATATACTTGCCTTGCTTAGATATAGAGTAAAGCTCCCTCAACACTGTCCCACCAGACATTCCAAGGGCAGTTACAACACAGGTTAGATACAGAGTATATCTCCCTCTGCCCTGTCCCAAGAATTCCAGAGTAGATATTGCATTGATTAGATACAGAATAAAGCTCCCTCTACACTGTCCCATTAAACACTCCCAGGGCAGGTACAGCACAGGATAGATAGAGTAAAGCTTTCTCTACACTGTCCTAAAGAAACCCAGGGCAGGTCCAGCAAGGGTTACAATTTAAAGCTCGCTTTACGCTGACCCATCAAACACTCCCAGGGCAGGTACAACACAGATTAAATACACAGTAAGGATCCCTCTGCACTGTCCCACCAGATATTCCCAGGGCAGGTACAGCACAGGTTAGATACAGAGTAAAGCTCCCTCAACATTGTCCCATCAAACACTGGCAGGGCCGGTACAACACATGTAGGACACCGAGTACATCTCCCCCAAACACTCCAGGGCAGGAACAGCATGGGATAAATACAAAACCATTTCTCCCTCTTCCCTGTCGCAACAAACAATCCCAGGGCAGGTACAGGGGGTTAGATACAGAGTAAAGCTCCCTCTACACTGACCCATCAAACACTCCCAGGGCAATACAGCATAATTTGGATGCAGCGTAAACCTCTCTCTAAACAGCCAATCCAAAAATACCCAGGACAGGCACAACACAGGTTAGATACAGAGTAAAGCTCCCTCTACACTGTCCCATCAAACACTCCCAGGGCAGGTACAGCACGGGTTAGATACAGAGTAAAGCTCCCTCTATACTGTCCCATCAAACACTCCCAGGGCAGGTACCGGGGGTTAGATACAGAGTAAAGCCCCCTCTACACTGTCCCATCAAACACTCCCAGGGCAGGTACAGCACGGGTTAGATACAGAGTAAAGCTCCCTCTACACTGTCCCATCAAACACTCCCAGGGCAGGTACAGCACGGGGTTAGATACAGAGTAAAGCTCCCACTATACTGTCCCATCAAACACTCCCAGGGCAACACAGCATAATTTAGATGCAGCGTAAACCTCTCTCTAAATAGCCAATCCAAAAATGCCCAGGACAGGCACAACACAGGTTAGATACAGAGTAAAGCTCCCTCTACACTGTCCCATCAAACTTTCCCAGGGCAGGTACAATATGGGTGAAATACAGAGTAAAGCTTCCTCTATACTGTTCCACCAGATGTTTCCAGGGCAAGTACATCACAGGTTAGACACAGAGTACATCTCCCTCTACACCATCTCACCGGACATTCCCAGGCAGGTACAGCGCGGGTTACTTAAAGATTAAATCTCCCTCTAGCCTGTCCCAAGCACTCCCAGGGTAGGTACAGCATTGGTTAGATACAGAGTTAATGTCCCTCTATGCTGTCCCATCAAACACTCCAGAACAAGTACAGCATGGGTTAGCTACAGAGTAAAGCTCCCTCTATGCTGTCCCATCAAACAGTCCCACCAACAGGCACAGCACGGGTTAGTCAAAGAGTAAGGCTCCCCATAAACTGATCCATCAAACACTGCCATCGCAGGTACAGCACGGGTTAGATACAGAGTAAAACTCACTGTACACTCTCCATCAGCACTCCCAGGGCAGGTACAGCACTGGTTACATACAGAGTAACGCTCCCTCTACGCTATCCCATTAAACACTTCCAGGGCAAGTACAGCACTGATTAAATACAGAGTAAACATCCCTCTACATTGTCCCATCAACCACTCCCAGGGTAGATAAATCACGGGTTAGATCCAGAGTAAATCTCTCTCTACATTGTGTCATCAAACACTCCGAGGGAAGATACAGCATGGATTAGATAGAGAGAAAAGCTAGCTCTACACTATCCTATCAAAAACTGCCAGGGCAGGTACACACAGGTCAGACAGAAAGATTTAGGCTGGGTGTCCCAGAACTTGGGGCCTGGGCAACAGAAGACACAGCCACCAATGGTTGAACAATTATATTCAGGGATGCTCAGGAAGACAGATATCTCATGGGGCAGGGGAGTGGGGGTGTTGTGGGGCTGGAGGAGATTAGAGAGCTCGGGAGGGGCGAGGCCATGGAGGGATTTGAAAATAAGTATTAGAATTTTGAAATCAAGGCGTTGCTTAACCAGAAGCCAATGTAGGTCAGCGAGCACAGGGGTGATGGGCGAGCTGGACTTGGTGCGAGTTAGGACTTTTGGATCAACTCTAGTTTATGTTGGGTAGAATGTGGGAGGAGTGCTTTGGAATAGACAAGTTCAGAAGTAACAAAGGCATGGATGAGGGCTTCAGCAGTGGATGAGCTGAGGCAAGACCGTAGATGGGTGATGTTAGAGGTGGAAATAGGCAGTCTTTGTTATGTTGTGGATATGTGGTCAAAAACTTACTTCAGGGTTAAGTATGATACCGAGGTTGCGAACAGTCTGGTTCAGCCTCAGACAGAAGTTGGAGAGAGGGATGGGATCAGTGGCTAGGGAACAGAGTTTGTGGCAATGACAATTACAAATATCAGAATATTTCACTGGTAAATGTGTGGATGAGTTATTTAAATTAAATCAGTTTCAAAAACGGGTTAACTGATGCAGAAATAACGGATTTCAAATCTTATGCAAGATAGTTCAATAAAGGGGTGGTTCAAAGGATTTCAGCTGAGTTTAAAGTGAGATACTACAGTTCAGTCGACGACAACCACAACTCATGTACTCAAACAGAACAAGTTTGGTGTTTGATATGACAGAAGGCGAACTAGGTGAGAAGTGATTAAGAAAAAGCCCTAAACTGGAACAGTCAGTAACAGAACATCAGTCTCCACTGATCATGGAGGAATCAAATATTCAACAAAAATAATTTATTCAACATTTATACACAATATTAATCTCCAGCTCAGGTATAGAGGTTATTAAGATCATCAGAAACAAACAAGAGCTGCCAGAACGAACATGGTTCAGTGCCCAATGCAATCCCAGTAAATCCTGTTCTATTCACAAATACAGACTTTCTCCTCAGCCCATTTAAAACTGAGATGAGGAGGAATTTCTTCTCTCAGAGGGTTGTAAATCTGTGGAATTCGCTGCCTCAGAGAGCTGTGGAACCTGGGTCACTGAATACATTTAAGACAGAAATAGACCGTTTTTTAACCAATAAGGGATTGAGGGGTTATGGGGAGGGGTTATGGGGAGGGGTGATGGGGAGCGGGCGGGGAAGTGGAGCTATGTCTAAGATCAGATCAGCCCTGATCTTATTGAATGGGGAGCAGGCTCGGGGGGGGGGGGGGGCGGATAGCCCACTACTGCTCCTATTTCTCATGGTCGTATGTACCCAGCATGACCCGTGGGGAGAATGTGCCGCATCCAGACTACAGGAGCTCAGTGCGCAGGCGCTGGCTGTGTTTGGAGCATGCGTGATGCATGTAATGGGGGAGGAGACACAGTTTGCACAGGCTCCACAGAGGTAGTAATCTCAGGATTGCTATCAGTGCCACATGCTAGTCAGAGTAGGAATCACAGGATAGCTCAGATGAATACGTGGCTTGAGCAGTGGTGCAGAAGAGAGGGATTCAAATTCCTGGGACATTGGAACCGGTTCTGGGGGAGGTGGGACCAGTACAAACCGGACGGTCTGCACTTGGGCAGGACCGGAACCAATGTCCTAGGGGGAGTGTTTGCTAGTGCTGTTGGGGAGGAGTTAAACTAATATGGCAGGGGGATGGGAACTAATGCAGGGAGACAGAGGGAAGTAAAATAGGGGCAGAAGCAAAACATAGAAAGAAGGAAAGTAAAAGTGGAAGGCAGAGCAACCCAAGTCAAAAATCAAAAGGCCCACATTGCAGCAAAATTCTAAAACGGCAAAATGTGTTAAAAAGACAAGCCTGAAGGCTCTGTGCCTCAATGCGAGGAGTATTCGTAATAACGTGGATGAATTAACTGCACAAGCAGGATTTAATGAATATGATGTAATTGGCAGCACGGAGACATGGCTCCAGGGTGACCAAGGCTGGGAACTCAACATCCAGGGATATTCAACATTCAGGAAGGATAGACAGAAAGGAAAAGGAGGTGAGGTAGCACTGCTGGTTAAAGAGAAAATTAATGCAATAGTAAGGAAGAACATTAGCTTGGGTGATGTGGAATCGGTATGGGTGGAGCTGCGGAATACCAAAGGGCAGAAAACTCTAGTGGGAGTTATGTACAGACCACCAAACAGTGGTAGTGAGGTTGGGGACAGCATCAAACAAGAAATTAGGGGTACGTGCAATAAAGGTACAGCAGTTATCATGGGCGACTTTAATCTACATATAGATTGGGCTAACCAAACTGGTAGCAATACGATGGAGGAGGATTTCCTGGAGTGTATTAGGGATGGTTTTCTGGACCAATATGTCGAGGAACCAACCAGAGGGCTGGCCATCCTAGATTGGGTGATGTGTAATGAGAAAGGACTAATGAGCAATCTTGTTGTGCAAAGGCCCTTGGGGAAGAGTGACCATAATATGGTAGAATTCTTTATTAAGATGAAGAGTAACACAGTTAATTCAGAAACTAGGCCCTGAACTTAAGGAAAGGTAATTTCGACGGTATGAGACATGAATTGGCTAGAATAGACTGGCAAATGATACTTAAAGGGTTGACGATGGATAGGCAATGGCAAACATTTAAAAATCACATGGATGAACTTCAACAATTGTACATCCCTGTCTGGAAATAAAAAGAAAATGGGGAAGGTGGCTCAACCGTGTCTAATGAGGGAAATTAGGGATAGTGTTAAATCCAAGGAAGAGGCATATAAATTGGCCAGAAAAAGCAGCAAATCTGAGGACTGGGAGAAACTTAGAATTCAGCAGAGGAGGACAAAGGGTTTAGTTAAGAGGGGGAAAATAGAGTGTGAGAGGAAGCTTGCTGGGAACATAAAAACTGACTGCAAAAGCTTCTATAGATATGTGAAGAAAAAAAGATCAGTGAAGACAGAGTTGGGTGAATTTATAATGGGGAACAAAGAAACGGCAGACCAGTTGAACTAATACTTTGGTTCTGTCTTCACGAAGGAAGACACAAATAATCTTCCAGAAGTACTAGGGGACCGAGGATCTAGTGAGAAGGAGGAACTGAAGGATATCCTTATTAGGCGGGAAACTGTGTTAGGGAAATTGATGGGATTGAAGGCCGATAAATCCCCGGGGCCTGATAGTCTGCATCCCAGAGTACTTAAGGAAGTGGCCCGAGAAATAGTGGATGCATTGGTGATCATTTTCTAACAGTCTATCGACTCTGGATCAGTTCCTATGGACTGGAGGGTAGCTAATATAACCACTTTTATAAAAAAGGAGGGAGAGAGAAAACTGGTAATTATAGACTGGTTAGCCTGACATCAGTAGTGGGGAAAATGTTGGAATCAATTATTAAAGATGAAATAGCAGCACATTTGGAAAGCAGTGACAGGATCAGTCCAAGTCAACATGGATTTATGAAAGGGAAATCATGCTTGACAAATCTTCTGGAATTTTTTGAGGATGTAACTAGTAGAGTGGACAAGGGAGAACCAGTGGCTGTGGTGTATTTGAACATTCAAAAGGCTTTTGACAAGGTCCCACATAAGAGATTGGTGTGCAAAATTAAAGCACGTGGTATTGGGGGTAATATACTGACATGGATAGAGAATTGGTTGGCAGACAGGAAGCAGAGATTCGGGATAAACGGGTCCTTTTCAGAATGGCAGGCAGTGACTAGTGGGGTGCCGCAGGGCTCAGTGCTGGGACCCCAGCTATTTACAATATACATTAATGATTTGGATGAAGGAATTGAGTGTAATATCTCCAAGTTTGCAGATGACACTAAACTGAGTGGCAGTGTGAGCTGTGAGGAGGACGTTAAGAGGCTGCAGGGTGACTTGGACAGGTTAGGTGAGTGGGCAAATACATGGCAGATGCAGTTTAATGTGGATAAATGTGAGGATATCCACTTTGGGGACAAAAACACGAAGGCACAATATTACCTGAATGGCGGCAGATTAGGAAAATAGGAGGTGCAACGAGACCTGGGTGTCATGATACATCAGTCATTGAAGATTGGCATGCAGTTATAGCAGGCGGTGAAGGCGGCAAATGGAATGTTGGCCTTCATAGCTAGGAATTTTGAGTATAGGAACAGGGAGGTCTTACTGCAGTTGTACAGGGCCTTAGTGAGGCCTCACCTGGAATATTGTGTTCAGTTTTGGGCTCCTAATCTGAGGAAGGACGTTCTTGCTATTGAGGGAGTGCAGCGAAGGTTCACCAGACTGATTCCTGGGATGGCTGGACTGACATATGAGGAGAGACTGCATCGACTGGGCCTTTATTTACTCGAGTTTAGAAGGATGAGAGGGGATCTCATAGAAACATATAAACTTCTGACGGGACTGGACAGATTAGATGCAGGAAGAATGTTCCCCATGCTGAAGTCCAGAACCAGGGGACACAGTCTAAGGATAAGGGGTAAGCCATTTAGGACTGAGATGAGGAGAAACTTCTTCACTCAGAGTTGTGAACCTGTGGAATTACCTGCCGCAGAGAGTTATTGATGCCAGTTCATTGGATATATTGAAGAGGGAGTTAGATATGGCCCTTACGGCTAAAGGGATCAAGGGGTATGGAGAGAAAGCAGGAAAGGGGTACTGAGGTGAATGATCAGCCATGATATTGAATGGCGGTGCAGGCTCGAAGGGCTGCATGGCCTACTCCTGCACCTATTTTCTATGTTTCTATGTGTCATTTTCAATGGGGCGGAGGGGAGTAATGGATCAGCGGGGAGCCGGAGAAGCTTCATAAACAACTGGTGCCCACCGTCAGCCCAGAATAATAACCGGAGTATCGGCAATTGCAGCTATGGTTCTTTCTCCCCGTCCCAGGCTAACGCTGTCCATCTTAGTACAGGAAGGCAGGTTCAGTGCTCCATCTTGATTCAGTGAATAGCACAGCGCATGCGCGGCCATCTTGGTGCAGGGACAAAGTGAGCGATGTTAGTGTCTGTGTCGAACCTAACCCTGCCAGAGTCAGCACATTCAGGGAACGAGAAGGAGGGGAACCAGTGAGTGTAGAACTGAACCCAGCCAGAGTCAGCACCTTAAGGGGAGGGAAGGGAAGGGAACCAGTGAGTGTAGAACTGAACCCAGCCAGAGTCAGCACCTTCAGGGGAGGGAAGAGAGGGGAACCAGTGAGTGTAGAACTGAACCCAGCCAGAGTCAGCACCTTCAGGGGAGGGGAACCAGTGAGTGTAGAACTGAACCCAGCCAGAGTCAGCACCTTCAGGGGAGGGAAGGGAGGGGAACCAGTGAGTGTAGAACTGAACCCAGTCAGAATTGGTGGTGAAAACTGGGAATGGAGGAGAAAAAGTCCAGTGACATGCAATGTGTTTGGATTTGAGCCCAGCAGCAGGGACAATGTGTGGGACGGGGATTTACAGCTTTGGAAGAACAAGAGAGGAAAGAATGTTCCATGGAAACTAGATGTGTCTATCCTGAATTTGTGTCTTGTACTGACAGTGATGAGTTTTGTTATCTCCTTTTACAGCGTATTAGAAGGGGAGATTTTCAGACAGGAAACACAAACCAAACATCACGTCAAGATCTGACGGAGTCAATTGATTCATCAGGACCTGAATATCATCAGCCTTTGAAAGTGGAAGGAGAAATGTTTGTCTGCGCTGCCTGTGGGAAAAGATTTCAAACATCAGTGTGACTGGAAAAGCACCGAGACATACACACCCGAGTGAGTGTTCCAGTGCACTGCCTGTGGAAAGAGCTTTAACCAGTTACACAGCCTGAAAAAACATCGCACCATTCACAGCGGAGAGAAACTGTAATCGTGTTGTGTGTATGGGCGAGGCTTCAACTGATCGTCCAACCTGGAGAGACACAAGGATATCCGCACCATGGAGAAACCGTGGAAATGTGGGGACTGTGGGAAGGGATTCAGATCACCGTCTGAGCTGGAAATTCATCGACGCAGTCACACTGGGGAGAGACCGTTCACCTGCCCTGAATGTGGGAAGGGATTCACTCAGTCATCCAACCTGCTGACACACCAGCGAGTTCACAAGTGACTGCAGGGGTTGGAATATGCTGTTATTGCTGCTGTTAATCACACCCCGACTGAACCATGTTCATTCTGACAGTTAGAACATAAGAATTAAGAACAGGAGTAGGCCATCTAGCCCCTCGAGCCTGCCCCGCCATTCAATAAGATCATGGCTGATCTGGCCGTGGACTCAGCTCCACCTACCCGCCCTCTCCCCGTAACCCTTAATTCCCTTATTGGTTAAAAATCTATCTATCTTTGACTTGAAAACATTCAATGAGCTAGCCTCAACTGCTTCCTTGGGCAGAGAATTCCACAGATTCACAACCCTCTGGGAGAAGAAATTCCTTCTCAACTCGGTTTTAAATTGGCTCCTCCGTATTTTGAGGCTGTGCCCCCTAGTTCCAGTCTCCCCGACCAGTGGAAACAACCTCTCTGCCTCTTGTCTATCCCTTTCATTATTTTAAATATTTCTATAAGATCACCCCTCATCCTTCTGAACTCCAAGGAGTAAAGACCCAGTCTACTCAATCTATCATCATAAGGTAACCCCCTCATTTCTCGAATCAGCCTAGTGAATCGTCTCTGTACCCCCTCCAAAGCTAGTATATCCTTCCTTAAATAAGGTGACCAAAACTGCACGCAGTACTCCAGGTGCGGCCTCACCAATACCCTGTACAGTTGCAGCAGGACCTCCCTGCTTTTGTACTCCATCCCTCTCGCAATGAAGGCCAACATTCCATTCCCCTTCCTGATTACCTGCTGCACCTGCAAACTAACTTTTTGTGATTCATGCACAAGGACCCCCAGGTCCCTCTGCACCGCAGCATGTTGTAATTTCTCCCCATTCAAATAATATTCCCTTTTACTGTTTTTTTTCCCAAGGTGGATGACCTCACACTTTCCGACATTGTATTCCATCTGCCAAACCTTAGCCCATTCACTTAACCTATCCAAATCTCTTTGCAGCCTCTCTGTGTCCTCTACACAACCCGCTTTCCCACTAATCTTTGTGTCACCTGCAAATTTTGTTACACTACACTCTGTCCCTTCTTCCAGGTCATCTATGTATATTGTAAACAGTTGTGGTCCCAGCACCGATCCCTGTGGCACACCACTAACCACTGATTTCCAACCCGAAAAGGACCCATTTATCCCGACTCTCTGCTTTCTGTTCGCCAGTCAATTCTCTATCCATGCTAATACATTTCCTCTGACTCCGCGTACCTTTATCTTCTGCAGTAACCTTTTGTGTGGCACCTTATTGAATGCCTTTTGGAAATCTAAATACACCACATCCATCGGTACACCTCTATCCACCATGCTCATTATATCCTCAAAGAATTCCAGTAAGTTAGTTAAACATGATTTCCCCTTCATGAATCCATGCTGCGTCTGCTTGATTGCACTATTCCTATCCAGATGTCCCGCTATTTCTTCCTTAATGATAGTTTCAAGCATTTTCCCCACCACAGATGTTAAACTAACCGGCCTATAGTTACCTGCCTTTTGCCTGCCCCCTTTTTTAAACAGAGGCGTTACATTAGCTGCTTTCCAATCCGCTGGTACCTCCCCAGAGTCCAGAGAACTTTGGTAGATTATAACAAATGCATCTGCTATAACTTCCGCCATCTCTTTTAATACCCTGGGATGCATTTCATCAGGACCAGGGGACTTGTATACCTTGAGTCCCATTAGCCTGTCCAGCACTACCCCCCTAGTGATAGTGATTGTCTCAAGGTCCTCCCTTCCCACATTCCTGTGACCAGAAATTTTTGGCATGGTTTTTGTGTCTTCCACTGTGAAGACGGAAGCAAAATAATTGTTTAAGGTCTCAGCCATTTCCACATTTCCCATTATTAAATCCCCCTTTTCATCTTCTAAGGGACCAACATTTACTTTAGTCACTCTTTTCCGTTTTATATATCTGTAAAAGCTTTTACTATCTTCTTTTATATTTTGCGCAAGTTTACCTTCGTAATCTATCTTCCCTTTCTTTATTGCATTTTTAGTTATTCTTTGCTGTTGCTTAAAATCTTCCCAATCCTCTAGTTTCCCACTAACCTTGGCCACCTTATACGCATTGATACTTTCCTTTATTTCCTTGGTTATCCATGGCTGGTTATCTCTTCTCTTGCCACCCTTCTTTTTCACTGGAATATATTTTTGTTGAGCATTATGAAAGAGCTCCTTAAAAGTTGTGGTTTGTTTCTGCTGATGTTAATAACCCGATAACTGGGCTGGACTTTAATATTCTGGATATATTGCTGATAGCGTTCTTGGGGCTGCAGTGTCCATTTAAGAAATGCTGTGTGTTATCTTTCCCCTTTATTCAGCGACTCTCAACAGAAATTCAGTTTGCAATAAAATTAAGAACTTTTACTTTAATCCTAAATTGATCTTTGGTACAAAATCTACAATAGTGTCAAAGTTTCCACTGAATAAGATCTCAAATTAGAAAGAGCTTGCTGACAATTCTTACTGACTTGCACATTACATACAATGGTCCCCCCATCCACCAGAAAGAAGGGGAATGGGAATTGGTGGGGAATCAGTGTTCCCAAATGTTGTCCCTCCCGTCTGGTGTCGCAATCCCCTCGGCACGGGAATGGAGACAAGTCCAGACCAAAACTGTACGCAGTACTCCAGGTGTGGTCTTACCAACGCCCTGTACAGTTGTAGCAGGACTTCCCGACTTTTATACTCCATCCCCCTTGCAATAAAGGCCGGCATTCCATTTGCCTTCCTGATTACTTGCTGTACCTGCATGCTAACTTTTTCTGTTTCATGTTCAAGAACCCCCAGATCCCTCTGTATTTTGTAATCGTCCCCATTTAAAGAATAATTTGCATTTTTATTTTTCCTATCAAAGGAGATAATCAGACATTTTGCCACATTATAGTCCATCTGTCAGATTTTTGCCCACTCATTAAGCCTATCTATGTAGATTCTTTGCATCCTCCTCACAACCTACTTTCCCATCTATTTTTGTATCATCAGCAAATTTGGCTGTGTTACACTCGGTCCCTTCATCCAAGTCATTAATATAAATTGTAAATAGATGAGGCCCCAGCACTGATCCCTGCGGCACCCCACTCGTTACTGTTTGCCAACCTGAAAATGACCCATTTATCCTGACTTCCTGTTTTCTGTTAGTTAGCCAATCCTTTATCCATGCTAATATATTACCCCCAACCCCTTGAGCTCTTAGCTTGTGCAGTAACCTTGTGTGGCACCTTATCGAATGCTTTCTGGAAATCCAAATATACAACATCAACTGGTTTCCTTTATCCACTCCGCTCGTTACATCCTCAAACAACTCCAGCAAATTTTTCAAACATGATTTCTCTTTCATAAAACCAAGCTGACTCTGCTTGACTGCAATATGATTTTCTAAATGTCCTGCTATTACTTCCTTCATGATGGACTCCCGTATTTTCCCAATGACAGCTGGTAGGCTAACTGGTCTATAGTTTCCTGCTCTCTGTCTCCCTCCTTTCTTAAATATGAGTAACATTTGCAGTTTTCCAGTCCGCTGGGACCTCTCCAGAATTCAGGGAATTTTGGTAGATTACAACCAATGCATCCACTATCTCTGCGGCCACTTCTTTTAAGACCCGAGGATGTATGTCATCAGGTCCAGGGGACTTGTCCACCTTTAGTCCCATTAGTTTGCCTAGTACTTTATCTCTAGTGATAGTGACTGTTTTAAGTTTCCACCCCCCCCCCCCCGTGCAATAGCTCCTTGATTATCAACTATTGGGATGTTTTTAGTATCCTCTACCGTGAAGACCAATACAAAATATTTGTTCAAAATCTCTGCCATTTCCGTGTTTCCCATTATTAATTCTCCAGTCTCATCCTCTAAGGGAACAATGTTTACTTTTAGCTGCTCGTTTCCATTTTATATCCCTGCAGAAGCTCTGTGTTTTTATATTTCTTGCCAGTTTGCTCTCATCTACTATCTTCTCTGTCTTTATCATTTTTTTTTAGTCGTCCTTTGCTGGTTTCTCAAAAGTTTCCCAATCTCTGGCCTTCCACTGTCCTTCACAACATTGTATGCCTTTTTTTCCAATTTGATACCATCCTTTACTTCCTTAGTTAGCCAGGGATGGTTCATCCTTCTCTTAGCATCTTTATTTCTCACTTGAATAAATCTTTGCTGACAATTATGAAATATCTCCTTAAATGTTTGCCACTGCGTTTCTAGTCTTACCCTTTAACATATTTTCCCAGTGCACTTGGTGTCAGTGACAAGGGTTGGTTTATATCACATGGGAGGAGATGGGTGTCAGTGACTGTGGGGTTGGTTCAACCTTCATTGACCTGACAAAGGCCTTTGACACTGTCAACCGTGAGGGATTATGGAGTGTACTCTTCAAATTCGGCTGTCCTCAAAAATTTGTCAGCATTCTCTGCTTGCTTCGTGATAACATGCAAGCTGTGATCCTGACCACTGGATCCACCACAGACCCAGTTCATGTACGGACCGGGGAGAAGCAAGGCTGTGTCATTGCACCAACGCTCTTCTCGATCTTCCTTGCTGCAATGCTACATCTCACCGTCAGTAAGCTTCCCGCTGGAGTGGAGATAATCTACAGAACAAACGGGAAACTGTTCAACCTCCATCGCCTTCAGACCAGATCCAAGGTGGTGCCATCCTCTGTCAGCGAGTTACAATATGTAGATGATGCTTGTGTCTGTGCTCACTCGGAGGTCGCACTCCAAACCAGCGTCAACACGTTCACCTTGCCTCTGAGAGCATAGGTCTTACACTAAACATCCGTCAATCAAAGATGCTCTATCAACCTGCCCACACCACACAGCACCAGCCGCCCTCCTCTCCCGATTATCAAAATCCTTGATGAGGCTTTGGACAATGTGGACCATTTTTCATACCTCGGGAGCCTACTGTAAACAAGGGCAGATATCGATGACGTGGTCCAACACTGCCTTCAGTGTGTCAGCACAGCCTTTGGTCACCAAAGGAATAGAGTGTTTGAAGACCAGAACCTTAAAACTAGCACAAAGCTCATGGTCGACAGAGCAGTAGTGATACCTGCCCTCAGACACGCTTCTCAGACATGGACTATGTACAGCAGGCACATCACAGCACTGGAGAAGTTCCATCAACACTGCCTCCGGAAGATCCTGCAAATCCATTGGTAGGATAGGTGCACCAACATCTGTTCTCACGCAGGCCAACATACTCAGCATTGAAGCATTGACCACGCTCGATCAGCTACCATGGACGGGCCACATCGTCCATCTGCTCAATACAAGATTCCCAAAGCAAGAGCTCTACTCGGAGCCTCAACATGGTAAACGAACCCCCGGGGGGCAGATGAAACGCTTCAAGGACACCCTCAAGGCCTCCTTGAAGAAGTTGAACATCCCCACCGACTCCTGGGAATCCCTGGCGCAAGATCGCTCAAAATGGAAGAGAATAATCGGGAGGGCGTCGAACACTTCGAGTCTCTCCACCTGGAGCAAGTGGAGACCAAACGCAGACAACAGGAGGAGCGCACGACAACCCAAGCACTTCAACAAACCGGCACTTCAACCAACGTACTTTCAACCACCGTCTGTCCAACCTGCGACAGAGACTGTAGCTCCCGCATTGGACTTAACAGTCATCTGAGATCTCGTTTTTAATGTGGAAGCAAGTCATCCTCAACTCCGAGGTACTGCCTATGATGATGGTTGGTTTATATCAGACAAGAGGAGATTGGTGTCAGTGACTGTGGGGTAGGTTTATATCAGACAGGAGGAGATTGGTGTCAGTGACTGTGGGGTGGGTTTATATCAGACAGGAGGGGATTGGTGTCAGTGACTGTGGGGTGGGTTTATATCAGACAGGAGGAGATTGGTGTCAGTGACTGTGGGGTGGGTTTATATCAGACAGGAGGAGATTGGTGTCAGTGACTGTGGGGTGGGTTTATATCGGACAGGAGGGGATTGGTGTCAGTGACTGTGGGGTGGGTTTATATCAGACAGGAGGAGATTGGTGTCAGTGACTGTGGGGTGGGTTTATATCAGACAGGAGGGGATTAACATAGAAACATAGAAAATAGGTGCAGGAGTAGGCCGTTCAGCCCTTCGAGCCTGCACCACCATTCAATGAGTTCATGGCTGAACATGCAACTTCAGTACCCCATTCCTGCTTTCTCGCCATACCCCTTGATCCCCCTAATAGTAAGGACTACATCTAACTCCTTTTTGAATATATTTAGTGAATTGGCCTCAACAACTTTCTGTGGTGGAGAATTCCACAGGTTCACCACTCTCTGGGTGAAGTTTCTCCTCATCTCAGTCCTAAATGGCTTACCCCTTATCCTTAGACTGTGACCCCTGGTTCTGGACTTCCCCAACATTGGGAACATTCTTCCTGCATCTAACCTGTCTAAACCCGTCAGAATTTTAAACGTTTCTATGAGATCCCCTCTCATTCTTCTGAACTCCAGTGAATACAAGCCCAGTTGATCTAGTCTTTCTTGATGTGTCTTTCCCGCCATCCCAGGAATCAGTCTGGTGAACCTTCGCTGCACTCCCTCAATAGCAAGCATGTCCTTCCTCAAATTAGGAGACCAAAACTGTACACAATACTCCAGGTGTGGCCTCACCAAGGCCCTGTAGAACTGTAGCAACACCTCCCTGCCCCTGTACTCAAATCCCCTCGCGATGAAGGCCAACATGCCATTTGCTTTCTTAACCACTTGCTGTACATGCCAACCTTCAATGACTGATGTACCATGACACCCAGGTCTCGTTGCACCTCCCCTTTTCCTAATCTGTCACCATTCAGATAATAGTCTGTCTCTCTGTTTTTACCACCAAAGTGGATAACCTCATATTTATCCACATTATACTTCATCTGCCATGCATTTGCCCACTCACTAACCTATCCAAGTCACTCTGCAGCCTCATAGCATCCTGCTCGCAGCTCACACTGCCACCCAACTTAGTGTCATCCGCAAATTTGGAGATACTACATTTAATCCCCTCGTCTAAATCATTAATGTACAGTGTAAACAGCTGGGGCCCCAGCACAGAACCCTGCGGTACCCCACTAGTCACTGCCTGCCATTCTGAAAAGTACCCATTTACTCCTACTCTTTGCTTCCTGTCTGCCAACCAGTTCTCAATCCATGTCAGCACACTACCCCCAATCCCATGTGCTTTAACATTGCACATTAATCTCTTGTGTGGGACCTTGTCGAAAGCCTTCTGAAAGTCCAAATACACCACATCAACTGGTTCTCCCTTATCCACTCACCTGGAAACATCCTCAAAAAATTCCAGAAGATTTGTCAAGCATGATTTCCCTTTCACAAATCCATGCTGACTTGGACCTATCATGTCACCTCTTTCCAAATGCGCTGCTATGACATCCTTAATAATTGATTCCATCATTTTACCCACTACCGATGTCAGGCTGACCGGTCTATAATTCCCTGTTTTCTCTCCCTCCTTTTTTAAAAAGTGGGGTTACATTGGCTACTCCTCCACTCCATAGGAACTGATCCAGAGTCAATGGAATGTTGGAAAATGACTGTCAATGCATCCGCTATTTCCAAGGCCACCTCCTTATGTACTCTGGGATGCAGTCCATCAGGCCCTGGGGATTTATCAGCCTTCAATCCCATCAATTTCCCCAACACAATTTCCCGACTAATAAGGATTTCCCTCAGTTCCTCCTCCTTACTAGACCCTCTGACCCCTTTTATATCTGGAAGGTTGTTTGTGTCCTCCTTCGTGAATACCAAACCAAAGTACTTGTTCAATTGGTCTGCCATTTCTTTGTTCCCCGTTATGACTTCCCCTGATTCTGACTGCAGGGGACCTACGTTTGTCTTTACTAACCTTTTTCTCTTTATAAATCTATAGAAACTTTTGCAATCCGCCTTAATGTTCCCTGCAAGCTTCTTCTCGTACTCCATTTTCCCTGCCCTAATCAAACCCTTTGTCCTCCTCTGCAGAGTTCTAAATTTCTCCCAGTCCCCGGGTTCGCTGCTATTTCTGGCCAATTTGTATGCCACTTCCTTGGCTTTAATACTATCACTGATTTCCCTTGATAGCCACGGTTGAGCCACCTTCCCTTTTTTATTTTTATGCCAGACAGGGATGTACAATTGTTGTAGTTCATCCATGCGGTCTCTAAATGTCTGCCATTGCCCATCCACAGTCAACCCCTTAAGTATCATTCGCCAATCTATCCTAGCCAATTCACGCCTCATACCTTCAAAGTTACCCTTCTTTAAGTTCTGGACCATGGTCTCTGAATTAACTCTTTCATTCTCCATCCCAATGTAGAATTCCACCATATTATGGTCACTCTTCCCCAAGGGGCCTCGCACAACGAGATTGCTAATTAATCCTCTCTCATTACACAACACCCAGTCTAAGATGGCCTCCCTCCTAGTTGGTTCATCGACATATTGGTCTAGAAAACAATCCCTTATGCACTCCAGGAAATCCTCCTCCACTGTATTGCTTCCAGTTTGGTTAGCCCAATCTATATGCATATTAAAGTCACCCATGATAACTGCTGCACCTTTATTGCATGCACCCCTAATTTCCTGTTTGCTGCCCTCCCCAACATCACTACTACTGTTTGGAGGTCTGTACACAACTCCCACTAGCGTTTTCTGCCCTTTGGTATTCCGTAGCTCCACCCAAACCGATTCCACATCATCCAAGCTAATGTCCTTCCTTACTATTGCATTAATTTCCTCTTTAACCAGCAACGCCACCCCACCTCCTTTTCCTTTCTGTCTATTCTTCCTAAATGTTGAATACCCCTGGATGTTGAGTTTGCAGCCTTGGTCACCCTGGAGCCATGTCTCCGTGATGCCAATCACATCGTATCCGTTATCTGCTATCGGCGCAGTTAATTTGTCCACTTTTCCCGAATACTCCTCGCATTGAGGCACAGAGCCTTCAGGCTTGTCTTTTTAACATACTTTGACCCTTTAGAATTTTGCTGCAAAGTGGTGCTTTTTGTTTTTTGCCTTGGGTTTCTCTGCCCTCCACTTTTACTCAGCTCCTTTCTGTCTTTTGCTTCTGTCTCCATTTTGTTTCCCTCTGTCTCCCTGCATTGGTTCCCATTCCCCTGCTATACCCCACACCCCTCACTGTAACACTGATATACCCCACACCCCTCACTGTAACACTGATATACCCCACACCCCTCACTGTAACACTGAAATACGTCACACCCCTCACTGTAACACTGATATACCCCACACCGCTCACTGTAAAACACTGATATACCCCGCACCCCTCACTGTAACACTGATATACCCCACACCCCTCCCTGTAACACTGATATACCCCACACCACTCACTGTAACACTGATATACCCCATGCCCTTTACTGTTACACTGATAGATCCCACACCCCTCACTGTAACACATTGATATACCCCACACCCATCACTGTAAGACTGATATACCTCACACCCGTCACTGTAGCAGGTTGATTTACCACACACCCCTCACTGTAACATTGAAATACTTCACACCCCTCACTGTAACACTGATATACCCCACACCCCTCCCTGTAACATTGAAATACTCCACACCCCTCACTGTAACACTGATATACCCCTCACCGTAACACTGATATACCCCACACCCCTCACTGTAACACTGATATAGCCCACACCCATCACTGTAAAACTGATATACCCCACACCCTTCACTGTAACAGATATACCCCACACCCCTAATTGTAACACTGATACAGTCCACACCTCTCACTGTAACACTGATATACCCCACACCCCTCACTGTACTACTGACATATCCCACACCCCTCACTGTTACACTGATATACCCCACACCCCTCACTGTAAAACTGATATACCGCACATCCCTCACTGTAAGACACTGATATACCCCACACCCCTCACTGTAGCAGGTTGATTTACCACACACCCCTCACTATAACATTGAAATACTCCACACCCCTCACTGTAACACTGATATACCCCTCACCGTAACACTGATATACCCCACACCCCTCACTGTAACACTGATTTACCCCACACTGTCACACTGATATACCCCACACCCCTCACTGCAACACTGACATACCCGATACGACTCACTAACACTGATAGACCCCGCACCCCTCACTGTAACACTGATATACCCCACACCCCTCACTGCAACACCCTGATATACCTCACACCCCTCACTGTAACACATAGAAACATAGAAAATAGGTGCAGGAGTAGGCCATTCAGCCCTTCGAGCCTGCACCACCATTCAATGAGTTCATGGCTGAACATGCAACTTCAGTACCGCATTCCTGCTTTCTCGCCATACGCCTTGATCCCCCTAATAGTAAGGACTACATCTAACTCCTTTTTGAATATATTTAGTGAATTGGCCTCAACAACTTTCTGTGGTGGAGAATTCCACAGGTTCACCACTCACTGGGTGAAGAAGTTTCTCCTCATCTCAGTCCTGAATGGCTTGCCCCTTATCCTTAGACTGTGACCCCTGGTTCTGGACTTCTCCAACATTGGGAACATTCTTCCTGCAACTAACCTGTCTAAACCCGTCAGAATTTTAAACGTTTCTATGAGATCCCCTCTCATTCTTCTGAACTGCAGTGAATACAAGCCCAGTTGATCCAGTCTTTCTTGATGTGTCTTTCCCGCCATCCCGGGAATCAGTCTGGTGAACCTTCCTCAATCGCAAGCATGTCCTTCCTCAAATTAGGAGACCAAAACTGTACACAATACTCCAGGTGTGGCCTCACCAAGGCCCTGTACAACTGTAGCAACACCTCCCTGCCCCTGTACTCAAATCCCCTCGCTATGAAGGCCAACATGCCATTTGCTTTCGGTGTCAGTGACTGTGGGGTGGGTTTATATCAGACAGGAGGGGATTGGTGTCAGTGACTGTGGGGTGTGTTTATATCAGACAGGAGGAGATTGGTGTCAGTGACTGTGGGGTGGGTTTATATCAGACAGGAGGAGATTTGTGTCAGTGACTGTGGGGTGTGTTTATATCAGACAGGAGGAGATTGGTGTCAGTGACTGTGGGGTGTGTTTATATCAGACAGGAGGAGATTGGTGTCAGTGACTGTGGGGTGGGTTTATATCAGACAGGAGGGGATTGGTGTCAGTGACTGTGGGGTGGGTTTATATCAGACAGGAGGAGATTGGGGTCAGTGACTGTGGGTTGGGTTTGTATCAGACAGGAGGGGATTGGTGTCAGTGACTGTGGGGTGGGTTTATATCAGACAGGAGGGGATTGGGGTCAGTGACTGTGGGGTGTGTTTATATCAGACAGGAGGAGATTGGTGTCAGTGACTGTGGGGTGGGTTTATATCAGACAGGAAGGGATTGGTGTCAGTGACTGTGGGTTGGGTTTATATCAGACAGGAGGAGATTGGGGTCAGTGACTGTGGGTTGGGTTTGTATCAGACAGGAGGAGATTGGGGTCAGTGACTGTGGGTTGGGTTTGTATCAGACAGGAGGGGATTGGGGTCAGTGACTGTGTGGTGGGTTTATATCAGACAGGAGGAGATTGGTGTCAGTGACTGTGGGTTGGGTTTGTATCAGACAGGAGGGGATTGGGGTCAGTGACTGTGGGGTGTGTTTATATCAGACAGGAGGAGATTGGTGTCAGTGACTGTGGGGTGGGTTTATATCAGACAGGAGGAGATTGGTGTCAGTGACTGTGGGGTGGGTTTATATCAGACAGGAGGAGATTGGGGTCAGTGACTGTGGGTTGGGTTTGTATCAGACAGGAGGGGATTGGTGTCAGTGACTGTGGGGTGGGTTTATATCAGACAGGAGGGGATTGGGGTCAGTGACTGTGGGGTGTGTTTATATCAGACAGGAGGAGATTGGTGTCAGTGACTGTGGGGTGGGTTTATATCAGACAGGAAGGGATTGGTGTCAGTGACTGTGGGTTGGGTTTATATCAGACAGGAGGAGATTGGGGTCAGTGACTGTGGGTTGGGTTTGTATCAGACAGGAGGAGATTGGGGTCAGTGACTGTGGGTTGGGTTTGTATCAGACAGGAGGGGATTGGGGTCAGTGACTGTGTGGTGGGTTTATATCAGACAGGAGGAGATTGGTGTCAGTGACTGTGGGTTGGGTTTGTATCAGACAGGAGGGGATTGGGGTCAGTGACTGTGGGGTGTGTTTATATCAGACAGGAGGAGATTGGTGTCAGTGACTGTGGGGTGGGTTTATATCAGACAGGAGGAGATTGGTGTCAGTGACTGTGGGGTGGGTTTATATCAGACAGGAGGAGATTGGTGTCAGTGACTGTGGGGTGGGTTTATATCAGACAGGAGGAGATTGGTGTCAGTGACTGTGGGGTGGGTTTATATCAGTCAGGAGGAGATTGGTGTCAGTGACTGTGGGGTGGGTTTATATCAGACAGGAGGGGATTGGTGTCAGTGACTGTGGGGTGGGTGTATATCAGACAGGAGGAGATTGGTGTCAGTGACTGTGCAGGAGGTGTCTCCAGATTGAACTACTCGAGTTCCACGTTTCGGAGCTTGAACGGCGGCTGGTGTCAATACGGTGTAACCGCGAGGCGGAGAGCTACGTGGATAGCACCTTTCAGGAGGTGGTCACCCCGCAGCTTAAAAGCGTGCAGGCAGCGGGGAAGTGGGTGACCACCAGACAGAGTAAGAACGCTAGGCAGGTAGTGCAGGAGTCCCCCCGTGAGTCCATCTCGCTTTCAAACCAATATTCACCTCTGAGCATCGGTGGTGACTCTGGGGAGTGCAGCCAGAGCCAATTCCAAGGCACCACGAGCGGCTCAGCTGCACAGGGGGAGGGACGTAGAATAAAAGAGCTCTAGTGATCGGGGATTCTATCGTTAGGGGAACTGAGAGGCGTTTCTGCGATCGCAGACGTGACTCCAGAATGGTATGGTGCCTCCCTGGTGACAGGGTCAAGGATGTCACAGAGCGGATACAGGGCATTCTGTAGCTCGAGGTCGTGGTCCATATCGGGACCAACGATACAGGTAGAAAGAGGGATGAGGTCCTACAGGCAGAATTTCGGGAACAAGGAGGAAAATTAAAGGGTAGGACCTCAAAGGTAGTAATCTCCGGGTTACTCCCGGTGCCACGTGCTAATGAGTATAAGAATAGAAGGACAGAGAGGATGAACGCGTGGCTGGAGAGTTGGTGTAGGAGGGAAGGCTTTAAATTCTTGAGGCATTGGGACCATTTCTGGGGGAGATGGGACCTGTACAAACCGGACGGGTTGCACCTCAACAGCGCCGGGACCAATATCCTCGCGGGGAGTTTTGCTCGTGCTGTTGGGGAGAGTTTAAACTGGCTTGGCAGGGGGATGGGAACCTGAGAACACATTCAATAGGGAAGGAAGTAAAGCAGAAATTGGATAGCAAGAATTTAGAAAGCAAATCTGTAAAACAGAGGAAACAAGGGTTAGTAAGTCGTAATCAAGGAGGTCTTCCTGTGCTAAATGGTATTTACTTTAATGCAAGGAGTATAGTGAATAAGGGGAATGAGCTAAGAGCACAGGTAGATACTTGGGAGTATGACATTATAACCATTACAGAGACATGGCTGAAAGAGGGACAGGTTTGGCAGATCAATATTCCTAGTTACAGGATTTTTAGACAAGACAGAGAGGGGGGTAAAAAGGGTGTCGCGGTATTGATTAAAGAAACTATTACAGCTGTGAGGAGGGATGATATTTTAGAGGGATCATCAAATGAGGCCATATGGGTCGAATTGAAAAATAAAAAAGGGGCGATCACACTGCTGGGTGTGTATTATAGACCCCCAAACAGTGAGAGGGAGATAGAGGAGCAAATATGTCGGCAAATTGCTGTGAAGTCCAAAAACCATAGGGCAGTAATAGGGGATTTTAACTATCCTAATACTGATTGGGACAAATATAGTGTGAAGGGTATAGAGGGTGCGGAATTCTTCAAATGCAGTCAAGAGAACATTTTTAGTCAGCATGTAACAAGCCCAACACGGGAGGGGGCGGTCTTGGATTTAGTTTTGGGGAATGTAGCTGGGCAGGTTGAAGGGATATTAGTGGGAGAGCACTTGGTGCCAGTGACCATAATTCAGTCAGATTCAAGTTGGTTATGGATTCATGGTTAGTTACAGGGAACAACGGACATGATCTTTGTAGCACGACAACTGCAAGAAAAATGCAGGGAACAGCACCAGCTCTTATACATGGCCTTTCTCAACCTTACAAAGGCCTTTGACACTGTCAACCGCGAGGGTCTATGGAGCGTCCTCCTCCGTTTCGGCTGCCCCCGAAAGTTTGTCGACATCCCCCGCCTGTTCCACGACGACATGCAGGCCGTGATCCTTACCAACGGATCCATTACAGACTCAATCCTTGTCCGGATTGGGGTCAAACAGGGCTGCGTCATCGCTCCAACCCTCTTCTCAATCTATCTCACTGCCATGCTCCACCTCAGTCAACAAACTCCCCGCTGGAGTGAAACTAAACTACAGACCCAGTGGGAAGCTGTTCAACCTTCGCCGCCTCCGGACCAGCTCCAAGATCACCACAACCTCTGTCGTTGAGCTACAGTACGCGGACGACGCCTGCGTCTGCGCACATTCTGAGGCTGAGCTCCAGGATATAGTCGATGTATTCACTGAGGCATACGAAAGCATGGGCCTTACGCTAAACATCCGAAAGACAAAGCTCCTCCACCAGCCTGTCCTCGCCGCACAGCACTGCCCCCCAGTCATCAAGATCCACGGCGCGGCCCTGGACAATGTGGACCATTTCCCATACCTCGGGAGCCTCATCAACAAAAGCAGACATTGATATGGAGATTCAACACCATCTCCAGTGCACCAGTGCAGCCTTCGGCCGTCTGAGGAAAAGAGTATTCGAAGACCAAGTCCACAAACCTATCACCAAGCTCATGGTCTACAGGGCTGTAATAATACCCGCCCTCCTCAGCAAGATCTTACAAATCCCCTGGGAGGACAGGAGCACCAAAATCAACATCCTCGTCCAGGCCAACATCCCCAGTATTGAAGCACTGACCACACTCGATCAGCTTCGCTGGGCAGGGCCACTTAGTTCGCATGCCAGACGCGAGACTCCCGAAGCAATTCATCTACAAGGAGCTCCTTCATGGCAAACAAGCCAAAGGTGGGCAGCGGAAACATTACAAGGACACCCTCAAAGCCTCCCTGGTGAAGTGCGACATCGCCACTGACACCTGGGAGACCCTGGCCAAAGACCACCCTAGGTGGAGAAAGTGCATCTGGGAGGGCACGGAGCTCCTCGAATCTCAACGCTGCGAGCGTGAAGAGGTCAGGCGTAGGCAGTGGAAGGAGCGTGCGGCAAACCAGCCCCAACACCCCCCTTCCCCCGACAAATATCTGTCCCACCTGTGGCAGGGTCTGTGGCTCTGATGTTGCACTGTTCAGCCACCAAAGAACTCACTTTAGGAGTGGAAGCAAGTCTTCTCCAATTCCAAGGGACTGCCGATAATGATGATGATGATGATGATGATAAAGACAAGGATGGGCCTGGAATAAAAGTTCCAAATTGGGGAAAAGCTAACTTTGCTAAGTTGAGGATTGATTTGGCCACAGTGGACTGGAAACAGCTACTTGTGGGTAAATCAGTGTCGGAACAGTGGGAGGTATTCAAGGAGGAGATGCGGAAGGCTCAGGCCAAACATGTGCCCTTAAAGATAAAGGGTGGGAATAACAATTCTAGAGCTCCCTGGATGTCTAGGGACTTACAGGGGAGGATAAAGAAAAAAAAGGGAAGCTTATGTCATATACCTACAGCTAAATACTGTAGAATCTTTGGAGGAATATAGAAAGTTAAGAGGTAAAATTAAAAAGGACATTAGAAATGCTAAGAGAGCATGAAAAATTCTTGGCTAGTAAAATTAAGGAAAACCTAAATATGTTCTATAAATATATTAAGAGCAAGAGGATAACTAAAGAAAGGGTCGGGCCTATTAGAGACCATGAGGGTAATCTTTGTGTGGAGGTGGAAGATGTTGGTATGATGCTTAATGAATACTTTGCATCTGTTTTCACAAAGGAAAGGGGCAATGCAGATACTGCTGTCGAGGAGGAGTGTGAAATTCTGGATGAAATAAACAGTGAGAGAGGAGGTATTAAGGGGTTTAGCAGCTTTGAAAGTAGATAAGTCCCCAGGCCCAGATGAAATGCATCCCAGGCTGTTGAGCGAAGTAAAAGAGGAAATAGCAGATCCCTTGACCATCATTTTCCAGTCCTCTTTGGATCTGGGCATGGTGCCGGAGGACTGGAGGACTGCTAATGTGGTACCCTTGTTTAAGAAGGGAGAAAGGGATAGGCCGAGTAATTACAGGCCTGTCAGACTAACCTCAGTGGTGGGAAATTATTGGAAAAAGTCCTGTAAGATAGGATAAATCTACATTTGGAAAGGCAAGGATTAATTAAGGACAGTCAGCATGGATTTGTTAAGAGAAGATCGTGTTTGACTAACCTGATTGAATTTTTGGAGGAGTTAACCAGCGGGGTCGATGAGGGTAGTGTGTACGATGTAATGTATATGGACTTCAGAAAAGCTTTTGATAAGGTCCCACATGGTAGACTGGTCACGAAGGTGAAAGCCCATGGGATACAGGGCAAAGTGGCAAGTTGGATCCAAAATTGGCTTCGAGGTAGGAAGCAAAGGGTAATGGTTGATGGATGTTTTTGTGACTGGAAGGATGTTTCCAGTGGGGTTCCGCAGGGCTCAGGACTGGGTCCCTTGCTTTTTGTGGTATACATCAACGATCTAGATTTGAATATAGGGAGTATGATTATGACGTTTGCAGATGACATTAAAATTGGCTGTGTGGTTGATAATGAAGAGGAAAGTCATGGACTGTCGGAGGATATCAATCTACTGGTCAGGTGGGCAGAGCAGTGGCAAATGGAATATAATTCGGAGAAGTGTGAGGTAATGCACTTTGGGAGGGCTAATAAGGAAAAGGTATACACATTAAGCGGTAGGTGATCAAAGGGACTTTGGAGCGCTAGTCCACAGATCCCTCGAAAGTAGCAGGCCAGGAGGATAAGGTGGTTAAGAAGCCATACGGAATGCTTGCCTTTATTGGCTGAAGCATAGAATACAAGAGCAGGGAGGTAATACTTAAATTGCATAAGACTCAGGTTAGACCACAGCTGGAATTCTGGTTGCTATATTATAGGAAGGATGTCATTGCACTAGAGAGAGGGTGCAGAGGAGATTTACTGGGATGGTGCCTGGAATGGAGAACCTTAGCTATGAGGACAGATTGGATAGGCTGGGTTTGTTCTCATTGGAACAGAGGAGGCTGAGAGGAGACCTCATTGAGGTGACAAAATTTTGAAGGGCCTGGATATAGTAGATAGCAAGGGCCTATTTCCCTTGGTGGAGGGGTCAATTACGAGGTTGGTGGAAGGCTCATCAGAGGGGATTTAAGGGGAGGCTTCATGCAGAGGGTTGTGGAGGTCTGGAACTCACTGCCTGGAAGGGTGGTGGATGCAGAAACCTTCACCACATTTAAAAGGTGCTTGGATGGGCACTTGAGGTTACGGACCTAGAGCTGGTAATTGGGATCAGACTGGATAACCTCGTGTTGGCTGGTGCAGATACGATGGTAAGTACTGCAGGGAATCGAATACGGCCAGGGACCTGGACTAGTTTTGATCGCCCGGATGGGTCAGAGAGGAATTTTCCCAGATTTTCTTTTCTCCAATTTGCCTGGGTTTTTAATCTGGTTTTTGCCTCTTCCAGGGGATCACATGGCTCCGGTTGGGGTGGAGTGTAGAATGTTTCGGTGCAAGGGGTGTCGCAGTTGTGTGAGGCGGACTGGTTGGGCTGGGTGCTCTTTACCTTTCCGCCATTGTTCATAGGTTTATATGTAACCTTCAGGGCTGCTGACCGAGGGCCGTGTGGCTCTTTGTCGGCCGGCGTGGATACGATGGGCCGAAATGGTCTCCTTCTGCGCTGTGGATTTCTATGTTTCTACCAAAATTACTTTAAATCTATGCCCCTGGTTATTGACCCGTCTGCTAAGGGGAATAGGTCCCTCCTATCCACTCTATCTAGGCCCCTCAGAATTTTATAAACCTCAATGAGGTCTCCCCTCAGCCTCCTCTGTTCTAAAGAAAACGCAGCCTGGCCAATCTTTCCTCATAGCTAAAATTCTCCAGTCCATCCTCGTAAATCTCTTCTGTACCCTCTCTTTCCTGTAATGTGGTGACCAGAATTGCACGCAGTATTCTAGCTGTGGCCTAACTCGTGTTTTATACAGTTCAAGCATAACCTCCCTGCTCTTGTATTCTATGCCTTGGTTAATAAAGTCTAGTATCCCGTATGTGTTCTTAACCACTTTATCCACCTGTCCTGCTACCTTCAGGGATCTGTGGACGTACACTCCAAGGTCCCTCTGTTCCTCTACACTTCTCAGTGTCCTACCATCTATTGTGTATTCCCTTTCCTTGTTGGCCCTCACCAGATGCATTACCTCACACTTCTGTGGATTGAATTCCATTTGCCCCTGTTCTGTCACCTGACAGGTCCATTGATACCTTCCTGCAGTCTACAGCTCTCTCCTTCATTATCAACCACACGGCCAATTTTCATATCATCTGCAAACTTCGTAGTCATACCCCCTACATTCAAGTCTAAATCACTGATGTATACCAGAAAAAGCAAGGGACCCAGTACTGAGCCCCGTGGAACCCCACTGGAAACAGCCTTCCAGTCACAAACACCCATTGACCATTAACCTTTGCTTCCTATCTCAGCCAATTTTGGATCCAAGTTGCCACTTTGCCCTGGATCCCATGGGCTGTTACTTTCATGACCAGTCTGCCATGTGGGATCTTATCAAAAGCCTTGCTAAAATCCATATACACGATATCAAACACAACACCATCATCGACCCTCCGTGCGACCTCCTCAAAAACATCAATCAGGTTAGTCAGACACGACCTTCCATTAACCAATCCGTGCTGACTGTCCCTGATTAATCCTGGTCTTTCTGAATGAAGATTTATCCTGTCCCTCAGAATTTTTTTCCAATAATTGAAAGTCCAAATTGGGGAAACTGAATCTTATTTTGTCATCCCATTGAGATTGGGACCAGAGGGACAATAAATAATATTAATAAATAAATTATTTTAAAAATCGGTGATTAGACCTGCAGTATGATCAAAATCTCCAGATCGCGCCACAAATTGGGAGCGTGGGGAACTGTGAAGAGGACTGTAAGTGAGTTCAGTCTGAATGCACAGGTTTGTAAATGAGACAGATAGATGTCAGATGAAATTTAGTGCAGAGAAATCTGATGTGATACATTTTGGGAGGAAGAAAAAACGAGAAATGTACATTAAACGGTAACATTTTACAAGGAGTGGAGGGGTAGAGATTTTGGGATGTAAGATTCTAGCTAATGCCTTGTCTTATTAATTAGCAGGTTCGAGAGTCCAGTGTCAGCAACTTTAATACCTTAATAAGAAATTTAGATGAGCAGTTTCTCAGTCGACTGCCGTACCTTATACTGATCCATCAATCAGAGTAAACATGCAACGTGTTCACAGTAACTGACACCAGATCAGCCCGCTGGATGGAACCTCGGACACCCTGAGCTTGATCTCCGGTGTCTCCAGTCCCCACTGCCCCCTTACATCAGTCTCCCCTCACTTTTATACCCTGCACTGATCCACCTCTGGCACCGGACTCTTCTTTGTCTTCTCTGCTGGGTTTGAGCAGGAAGTGAGGAAAAGACAGCTGGAACTTCTCTAATCTGTGATTTACAAGGTCACTTTCCCTGGTTCCCAGCACTTACTTTTCTTCAGTAATTTTCTCATTATTCCTAAACTACCTGCCTGCTGTTAATTCTTATAGGTATAAACATCACACATAATCTAATCTATTCTATTACTCACACTGGTTTTAGCTTGGAAGAAGCACTGAGGGTAGCAAGGGCACAGAATGTACTCTGGTTGCGGAACTTCAATGTCCATCACCAAGAGTGACTCGGTAGTACCACTACTGACAGAGCTGGCCGAGTCCTGAAGGACATATCTGCCAGACTGGGCCTGCAGCAGATGGTGAGAGAACCAACACGAGGAAAAAACCTACTTGACCTGGTCCTCACCAATCTACCTGTCGCAGATACGAACAATGACGGATAGGTAAAGACCATCGGGTACATCGAGCCTGTCCCACATGGAGATACATCTGTCTATGACAGCATTGGTAGCAGTGACCACTGCACACAGTCATTGTGGAGACAAAGTCACACCGAACACACTCCCAAATGTGTTGTGTGACACTACCACCGAGCTAAACGGGATAGAGTCAGAACAGATCTAGCAGCTCAAAACTGGGCATCCAAAGGTGCTGTGGGCCATCAGCAGCAAAATTGTATCCCACCACAATCTGTAACCTCATGGCCCGGCATATCCCTCACTCTAACATTACCATCAAGCCTGGTTCAATTAGGAGTGCAGAAGAGCATGCCAGGAGCAGCACCAGGTGAACCGAGAAATGAGGTACCAGCCTGGGGAAGCTGCAACACAGGACTACATACATACTGAGCAGTGGAAGCAGCATGGTATAAACAGGGCTAAGCAATCCCACAATCAATGAATCAGATCAAAGCTCTGCAGTCCCACCACCTCCAGTCGTGACTGAACACCAGAACACACATAAGAACTAGGAGCAGGAGTAGGTCATTCAGCCCCTCGAGCCTGCTCCGCCATTCAATAAGATCACGGCTGATTTTCTACCACAACTCCACTTCCTGCACTGTCCCCATATCCCTTAATATCCTAGGCTGGCTTCAGTTCTACACTCACTGCTTCCCCTCCCTCTCCTCCCCTGAGGGTACTGACTCTGGCTGGGTTCAGTTCTACACTCACTGGTTCTCCTCCCTCTCCTCCCCTGCAGGTGCTGACTCTGGCTGGCTTCAGTTCTACACTCACTGGTTCCCCTCCCCTGAAGGTGCTGACTCTGGCTGGGTTCAGTACTATACTCACTGATGTCTCTCCCCTGAGGGTGCTGACTCTGGCTGGGTTCAGTACTACACTCACTGGTTCCCCTCCCTCTCCTCCCCTGAGGGTACTGACTCTGGCTGGCTTCAGTTCTACACTCACTGGTTCCCCTCCCCTGAGGGTGCTGACTCTGGCTGGGTTCAGTTCTATACTCACCAGTTTCTCTCCATTATGTGACCCATGTGCCCAATCTCCGTGTGAACCTCGACACTGAGTGTCGACAGGCTATTCCACTGTCCTCACTGAGGCCTCACACGTGCATTTTCCAGCAGGGTCACTGGACCCTCCTCCCAATGGCTCAGTGGGTAAAGGCATGTAGGGTCTGCTCCCCCCCCCACACTGTAATACGGACTGTAGAATGGAATATAAAACCCACGGACAGTGGGACTGGTTAATAAAAACCAAACCTCAGTACAAACACCCAGAGGATGGGCTATACAGTGAGGGATTCATTCAAACATTGCAGCAAATGATGACTCATTGACAGACTGGAAGGACATCAGAGACAATGATACAGGATACCTGCCATCGATCGAATCAACACAGGCAATAGCACCAGACGCCGGCCATGCACACCTTCACTGGTCCCTGGTCCCTGTCAAGAAGGAAGAGGGACATTCACACATTCCTCAACTGTGGAGCCAGATCTGTTCCCAAGGAATGTTTGCATTGTGCTACACAGCAGGATAGCTGATCATGCCCCTGTCTGGGCCAGGGGGTGGAATACACTGATGATCAAGAGGTAATTAACCATCGGAAGAGTCGACAGGGGAACAGCAGGAAAAATGTTTGATGCTGTGATTATGAAGCCCCATAAAAAGAGGACCACTTCGGAGCGAGGGCAGTGCAGTGAAGGAGGATGCAGGGTGGTCACCTGGTCCCGGCCTACAACTCTTTTGTTGCAAAAACAAAGAAAGAATTAATCCAAGTGTCCCTTTATTAAAGGGGGGGGGGGGGGAAGGAACACTCCAAACATTTTTCAAGTGCCCTTTATTTTTGTTTTTTTGTGTTTTTTAAAGGCACCGAGAGGCAAATTATACAAGTGCCCCTGACTCGGGGGACACTAAAAACCCGGCAATAAAACAATTTAAACTTCAAAACATATAAAATCAAATTAACATTTGGTTGCCGGGGGTGATGATGCACTCCAGTCCCTCCGGTGCCCATCTCTCGCGGAAGGCCGCGAGCATACCGGTGGACACCGCGTGCTCCATCTCCAGGGACACCCTGGACCGGATGTACGCGCGGAAGAGAGGCAGGCAGTCAGGTTGAACGACCCCCTCGACCGCCCGCTGCCTGGACCAGCTGATGGCCCCCTTGGCCGTGCCCAGGAGCAGTCCTACGAGGAGGCCCTCGGACCTACCCGCTCCCCTCCGCACAGGGTGCCCAAAGATCAGGAGTGTGGGACTGAAGTGCAGCCAGAATTTCAGGAGCAGCCCCTTTAAATAATAAAACAGGGGCTGCAACCTCGTACATTTAATAAAAACGTGGAACACGGACTCTTCCAGACCGCAGAAATTGCAGGCGGCCTGGGAGCCCGTGAACCGGTTTAAAAATTTATTGCACGGGACTGCTCCGTGCACCACCCTCCAGGCCAAGTCCCTGATAAATACTGGGAGGACTCCCGCGTAGAGTGCCCTCCATCAGGGACCCCCGCCTCCTCCGGACGGCAAGATGGTGCGCCATGGCGTGTCCGGACGGCAAGGTGGAGAGTGTGCAGGAGCAGCCCGGGTCCCGGCCTACAATCGACACCGGAACAACCAGCTGTGTGGGTAACTGTAAGCTTCAGTCAAACCGTAGGAAAATTTGTCCGAGTAGTTTTGTAATTGCAGTCAAATCACGGAAGGGTTTTAAACTGTGATATTTCATGTTAGGTTTCAGGTAACCTCGTGTAGGGGGCTTGTATTGTGGGTTCTGTGTTATTCCGGTCGAATCTCAGGGAGGTTGTGTACTGGGGAATAACGCAAGTTCAATAAATGTACAAGTTTAAGGTTGAGCCAAAGCCGAGAGTATTTTGTTCTTATAAATCCTGAAGTGAAGAACTGTTGGTGAGGGGTTACAGAATCTCTTTCAGGCACCACCCAGTGTGACTGAGTCATAGTTCCACCATTCAATTAGATCGTGGCTGATCTGTATTTTAACTCCGTCTACCTGCCTGGGTTCCATCGCCCTTAATACCCTTGCCTAAGAAGAATCTATCAATCACCGTTTTGGAATTTTCAATTGGCCCCAGCCTCAGTTTTATGGTGGACAGAGTTCTGGATTTCCACAACACTTTAAGAACATAAGAAACAGGAGCAGGAGTAGGTCATACAGCACCTCGAGCCTGCTGCGCCATTCAATAAGATCCAGGATGATCTTGTACTTCAGCTCCACTTTCCCGCACTATCCCCATATCCCTCGATTCCTTTAGTGTCCAAACAGTGTTCTATCTCAGCCCTGAATATACTCAACGACTCAGCATCCACAGTCCTCTGGGTGGGGTAGAGAGTTCTAAAGATTCACGACCCTCTGAGTGCAGAAATGTCTCCTCAGCTCAGTCCTAACTGGCCAAGCCCGTATCCTGAGACTATAACCCTTAGTTCTAGACTCTCGAGCCAAGAGAAACAGATTCTCAGCATTTGTGTGAGGAAGTGTTTCCTGACATCACCCCGGAACCTCAGTGGTGGGAAAATTATTGGAAACAAATCCTGAGGGACAGGATAAATCTTCATTTGGAAAGGTATGGATTTTTCAAGGACGGTCAGCATGGATTTGTTAAGGTTAGGTCGTGTCTGACTAACTTGATTGAATTTTTCGAGCAGGTAACCAGGAGGGTCGATGAGGGCAGTGCGTATGATGTAGTGTATATGGATTTTAACAAAAAAATCATTGGAACAGAGGAGGTTGAGAGGAGACCTCATTGAGGTGACAACATTTTGAGGGGCCTGGATATAGTAGATAGCAAGGGCCTATTTCCCTTGGAGGAGTGTGGAGTGTTTGAATCGCGATTTAACTTTTAAAAAATAAATTGTTTAACGGGTTCACAAACTCACCTGACAGGCCGACTCAATCAATCATCACTCACCAACATTAAACTGCCAGATGAAGTTGAGGGGCTCAGAGGAAGAAATAAAATGATGCCGTGAATCTGAGTTAAGAAATAAAATTAGAGAAGCATGATTAAATGAATGAGGAGAGGAAATATAAACTAAAGGGTACAATCCTAAAGGGGGTGCATGAACAGTGAGACCTGTGGGTATATGTACACAAATCACTGAAGAAGGGGAAATAGGCCCTTGCTATCTACTATATCCAGGCCCCTCAAAATGTTGTCACCTCAATGAGGTCTCCTCTCAACCTCCTCTGTTCCAATGATTTTTTTGCTAAAATCCATATACACTACATCATACGCACTACCCTCATCGACCCTCCTGGTTACCTGCTCGAAAAATTCAACTAAGTTAGTCAGACACGACCTAACCTTAACAAATCCATGCTGACCGTCCTTGATAAATCCATACCTTTCCAAATGAAGATTTATCCTGCCCCTCAGGATTTTTTTCCAATAATTTTCCCACCACTGAGGTTCCGGAGTGATGTCAGGAAGCACTTCCTCACACAAATGGTGAGAATCTGTTTCTCTTGGCTCGAGAGTCTAGAACAGGACAGGTTGGGAAAGCAGTTAAAAAACTTACAGGATCCTGGGCATCGCAGAGTACAAAAGCAAGGAAGTTATGATGAACCTTTGTAAAACACTGGTTCAACCTCAACTGGAGTATTGTGTCCAATTCTAGGCACAGCACATTAGGATGTGATGCCTTAGAGAGGGTGCAGAAAAGATTGACAAGAATGATTCACAAGATGAGGGACTTTAGTTACGTGGATTGACTGGAGAAGCTGAGGTTATTCTCCTTGGAGCGGAGAAGGTTGAGAGGAGAACTGATAGAGATGTTCAAAATCATGAGGGGTCTGGACAGAGTAGATAGAGAGATACTGTTCCCATTGGGGGAAGGGTCGAGAACCAGAGGAGACGGATTTAAGGTGATTGGCAAAAGAACTAAAGGCGATGTGAGAAAAATCTATTTTACTCAGCGGGTGGTTAGGATCTGGAATACACGGCCTGAAAGGGAGCTGGAGGCAGACTCAATCACAGCTTTCAAAAGGGAGTTGGATAAGTATCTGAAAGAAAACATTTGCAGGGCTGGGGGAAAGGGCGGGGCAGTGGGACTCGCTGGGAGCAGGCAAGGGCTCGACGGGCCGAATGGCCTTCCGTGCTTTAACCATTCTCTGATTGTGTGAGCAGAACCACTCTGTTCCCTGACTCAATCTAAAGCCTTCCTGACTGTGAGCACCTGTTAAACCTGGCCTGCACCTTCACTGCTCCAAGGAGAACCACCCCAGATGCTGCAGCCATCATCTTATTGAATGGCGGCAGGCCCGAGGGGCCAAAGGGCCGACTCATCTCCTATTTCTGATGTTCTCCTGTATTCATGTCACTGGTCCCCATCCTGCACCTGATGGCCTCCCTGCAGCAAGATGGCCGCCGCACATGCTCCCTGCTCTGTAACGGGACAATGGAAAGCATGTGACATCGAGGAAGCCCCACCCGTCGCTCCCTGCTCCCCGCGGCGGGCGGACCCGTGCTGCCCAAAGATGGCGGCCGACCGCCTGTAACCCCCGACAGTAACCAAGGCCTGTCCACGCCCAAAGGAGCCCCACAGCCGCCACCGACTCAGCGGCCAAATCTCGCCGCCCACACGTGTCCGTGAGTCCGCAGGGAGGCTGGGCGCACTGCCCGGGCCGCTCCTCCATCCTCCGCGGCGGCTGCGTAACATCGTCCTTCCGCCGGCAATCTCCCACAATGGGCTGGCCCCGCGCCTGCGCACCACTCTGCCCCGCCTCACCCGGGCCCCGAGCTCAAAGGCCGCGAGCGGAGCCCGACAACAAACCTCCAACCGCGCGCGCGCGCGCAGCACTCAGCCCGCAGCCAATGGCGAGGGGCCGTGGGACACCAGCCCACCCAGCGCGCGCTGCTCCGCGCCAATCAGCGGCGGAGGGCGGGGCTACGGCACGAATCAATCAGCGAACAATGCAGGGCGCGCGGTGCTGATGGGAAAGTGTCTGTGACCACACAAACACAAGATGCTGCAAGTCTTTGCGGCTCAGGCAGCATCCGTGGGCAGCAACAGAGTTAACGGATCGGGTCGGCGGCTCTTCATTAGAACTGGAGTGTGTTTGGAAAGAACAGATCCTGAAGGATCATCATAGGCAGTCCCTCGGAATTGAAGACTTGCTTCCACTCTAAAAAATGAGTCTTTAGGTGGCTGAACAGTCCAATATGTGAACCACAGTCCCTGTCACAGGTGGGACAGAGTGGTTGAAGGAAGGGGAGGGTGGAACAGATTTACCGCACGCTCCTTCTGCTGCCTGCGCTTGATTTCTGAACGCTCTCGGCGATGAGACTCGAGGTGCTCAGCGCCCTCCTGGATGCACTTCCTCCACTTAGGGCGGTCTTTGGCCAGAGACTCCCAGGTGTCGGTGGGGATGTTGCACTTTATCAGAGAGGCTTTAAGGGTGTCCCTGTAACATTTCCTCTGCCCACCTTTGGTTCGATTGCCGTGATGGAGTTCCAAGTAGAGCGCTTGCTTTGGGAGTCTCGAGTCTGGCGTGTGAACAATGTGGCCTGCCCAGCGGAGCTGATCAAGTGTGGTCAGTGCTTCGATGCTGGGGATGTTGGCCTGGTCGAGGACGCTAATGTTGGTGCGTCTGTCCTCCCAGAGGATTTGTAGGATCTTGCAGAGACATCGTTGGTGGCATTTCTCCAGCAACTTGAGGTGTCTACTGTACATGGTCCATGTCTCTGAGCCATACAAGAGGGCAGGTATTACTACAGCCCTGTAGCCCATGAGCTTGATGGCAGATTTACATAAGAACATAAGAATTAGGAACAGGAGTAGGCCATCTAGCCCTTCGAGCCTGCTCCGCCATTCAATAAGATCATGGCTGATCTGAAATGCTTCCGCCCGGTTTCGAACCGGGACTTTTCGGGTGTTAGGCGAACGTGATAACCACTACACTACGGAAACACTGTAGGACCAGGAAGGCCTGGTCTTCAAACACTCTTTTCCTCAGGCAGCACTGGAGGCAGCATTGAATCTCTTTGTCAATGTCTGCTCTTGTTGATAAGAGGCTCCCAAAGTATGAGAAATGGTCCACGTTGTCCAGGGCCACACCGTGGATCTTGATGAATGGGGAGCAGTGCTATGCGGCGAGGACAGACTGGTGGAGGACCTTTGTCTGACGGATGGTTAGTGTAAGGGCTATGCTTTCATACGCCTCAGTGAATACATTGATGATGACTTGGAATTCAGCCTCTGTATGTGCGCAGACGCAGACGTTGTCCGCGTACTGTAGCTCGACGACAGAGGTTGGGGTGGTCTTGGACCTGGCCTTGAGATGATGAAGGTTGAACAGGTTCCCACTGGTTCTGTAGTTCAGTTCCACTCCAGCGAGGAGGTTGTTGAGTGTGAGGTGGAGCAGGGCAATGAGGAAGACTGAGAAGAGGGTTGGGGCGATGACTGAGCCCTGTTTGACCCCGGTCTGGACATGGATTGGGTCTGTAATGGATCCGTTGGTAAGGATCACACACCACCCCTGTGCTCGCTGACCAACATTGGCTCCCGGTTAAGCAACGCCTCGATTTCAAAATTCTCCTCCTTGTTTACAAATCCCTCCACGGCCTTGACCCTCCCTATCTGTGTGATCTCCCTCAGTCTCACACCCCCCTCCCTCCCCCTGAGATAGCCTCTAACTCTGGCCTTGACCCTCCCTATCTCTGTGACCCCTCTCCCCCTGAGATAGCCTCTAACTCTGGCCTTGACCCTCCCTATCTCTGTGACCCCCCTCCCCCTGAGACAGCCTCTAACTCTGGCCTTGACCCTCCCTATCTCTGTGACCCCTCTCCCCCTGAGACAGCCTCTAACTCTGGCCTTGACCCTCCCTATCTCTGTGACCTCCCTCCCCCTGAGACAGCCTCTAACTCTGGCCTTGACCCTCCCTATCTCTGTGATCTCCCTCCCCCTGAGACAGCCTCTAACTCTGGCCTTGACCCTCCCTATCTCTGTGACCTCCCTCCCCCTGAGACAGCCTCTAACTCTGGCCTTGAGCTGCCTGGGCCCCAGGCTCGGGAAGCCGCTGTTTAAAAGCCCCTCTGTGAGCGGCCTGTCGCTCCCCGGCCTTCACTGATTGTTGTGTCTCGGGGCCCAATGTCTTTGTCCGGGAACACTCTCACACCACGCGCTCTCACCTGGACAAAGACAAGTTGTTGTTGTTGCGGCTCAGCCAATCAGCGGCACAGGTCCCGCCCCTCGGGCTCCCCGATTGGTTGGAGGACCCGCCGCCGGCTCGCTCCCCATTGGTGGGAAGCTCCCGTCAATCAGGCCGTGGGCCCGGGTCACGTGTCCCTGCCGGCACAGAGCTCTCCAGCCTGATCCCACGGTGCAGCTCTCGGCTTACATAGATATAAGGCTTACATTTATATAGCGCCTCTCACCGCCACCAGATGTCTCAAAGCTCTTTACAGAGAATGAAGTTCTGCTGGAGTGTAGTCACTGTTGTAATGTGGGAAATGCGGCAGCCAATCTGTGCACAGCAAGATCCCACAGGCAGCCATGTGGTTGAGGGATAAATATTGGCCAGGACAGCGGGGATAACTCCCCTGCTCTTCATCGAATTTGGGACATGGGATCTTTTACAGCCACCAGAGAGAGAGAGCAGACGGAGCCTCAGTTTAACGTCTCATCCGACAGTGCAGCACTCCCTCAGCACTGCACTGCACTGCACTGTCAGCCGACAGTTTCTGTGTTCAAGTCCCTGGAGTGGGACTTGAACCCACAACCTTCTGACTCCGAGGCGAGAGTGCTACCCACTGAGCCACAGCTGACCCCTGTGCTAAGCGAAATAGGTCCTTGCTATCCACTCTATCCAGGCCCCTCATAATTTTATATACCTCAATTAGGTCTCCCCTCGAAACCTTCTTCAGATTACTTTAAATCTATGCCCCCAGTTATTGACCCCTCAGCTAAGGGAAATAGGTCCTTCCCATCCACTCTATCTAGGCCCCTCATAATTTTATACACCTCAGTGCCTCTTTTCCTAAGAAAACAACCCCAGCCCATTCAATCTTTCCTCAATTAAAATGCTCCAGTCCAGGCAACATCCTTGTAGATCTCTGTACCCTGTCTAGTGCAATCACTTCTTTCCTGTAATGTGGTGACCACAACTGCACACAATACTCTAGCTATGGCTGAACTAGTGTTTTATACAGTTCAAGCATAATCACCCTGCTCTTATATTCTGTGTCTCAGCTAATAAAGGCAAGTATTCCCAATGCTTTATTAACCACCTTATCTACCTCTCCTGCTCCCTTCAGGGATCTGTGGACAAGCACTCCAAGGGCACTCTGTTCCTCTACACTTTTCAGTGTCCTACCATTTACTGTGTATTCCCTTGTCTTGTTAGCCCTCCCCACATGCATTATCTCACACTGGGTTGAATTCCATTTGCCACTGTTCTGCCCACCTGACCAGACTATTGATATCTTCCTGCAGTCGACAGTTTTCTTCTTCATTATCAACCACACAGCCAATTTTTGTATCATTTGCAAACTTCTGAGTCATACCCCTACATTCAGGTCAAAATTATTGACATATACCACAAAAAGCCAGGGACCTACTACTAAGCCCTGCAGAATCCCACTGGAAACAGCCTTCCAATCACAAAAAACACCCATCGACCATTACCCTTTGCTTCCTGCCTCTGAGCCAATTTTGGATCCAACTTGCCACTTTGCCTTGGATCCCATGGGATTTTACTTTCGTGACCAGTCTGCCATGTGTCAAAAGCCTTGCTAAAATCCATATACACTACATCAAATGCACTCCCCTCATCAATCCTCCTTGTGACCTCTATGGTAGAGCTATCCAGTTAGTTCCACTCCCCTGATCTTTCCCAATAGCTCTGCAAATATTGTCCCTTTAGTATTTATCCAATTCACTTTTGAAAGTTACTATTGAATCTGCTTCCATCACCCTATCAGGCAGTGCATTCCAGATTGCAATAACTCGCTGCTTATAAAATGTTTCCTCATGTCTCCTCTGCTTCTTTTGCCAATCACCTGAACTCTGTGTCCTCTGGTTACCGACCCTTCTGCCAATGGAAGAGCTATAGAGGTAGGGGATACAATAGTCAGGAGAGCAGACAGGTGTTTCTGCGGCCGCAAACGTGACTCCAGGATGGTATGTTGCCTCCCTGGTGCCAGGATCAAGGATGTCACTGAGCGGCTGCAGGGCATTCTGGGGGGAGAGGATGAACAGCCAGAGGGCATGGTCCATATTGGGACCAATGACATCGGTAGGAAGAGGGATGAGGTCCTGCAGGCAGAGTTAGGGAGCTAGGAGAGAGATTAAAAAGCAGGACCTCAAAAGGTAGTAATCTCTGAATTACTCCCGGTGCCACGAGCTAGTGAGTACAGAAACAGGAGGATAGAGCAGATGAATACGTGACTGGAGAGATGGTGCAGGCGGGAGGGCTTTAGTTTCCTGAGGCATTGGGACCACTTCTGGGGGAGGTGGGACCTGTACAAGCCGGACGGGTTGCACCTCAATAGAGCCGGGACCAATATCCTTGCAGAGGCGTCTGGTCCTGTGTAATGAGACAGGATTAATAAACAATCTCCTAGTAAAGGATCCCCTTGGAATGAGTGATCATTAAATGGTTCAATTTCAAATTCAGATGGAGGGCGAGAAAGTTGGATCTCTAACCAGCGTACTAAGCTTAAATAAAGGAGACTATGAAGGTATGAGGGCAGAGTTGGGTAAAGTGGGCTGGGAAAGTAGATTAAAGTGTAGGACGGTTGATGAACAGTGGTGTACATTTAAGGAGATATTTCATAACTCTCAAGAAAAATATATTCCAGTGAGGAGAAAAGGGTGCAAGAGAAAAGATAGCCATCTGTGACTAATTAAAGAAATAAAGGACGGTATCCAATTAAAAACAAGGGCAAACAAAGTGGACAAAACTAGTGGGAGGACAGAAGATTATAAGCTTTTAAAAGCCAACAAAGAATGACTAAAAAACTGATTATGAAAGTAAACTAGCACGAAATATAAAAACAGATAGCAAGAGTTTCTACAGGTATATAAAAAGGAAAAGAGTGGTAAAAGTAAATGTTGGTCCCTTAGAGGACGAGACCAGGGAATTAGTAATGGGGAACATGGAGATGGTAGAAACTCTGAACAAACATTTTGTATCAGTCTTTACAGTCGAGGGCACTAACAATATTCCTACAGTGGATAGTCAAGGGGCTATAGAGGGGGAGGAACTTAACACAATCACAATCACTAAGGAGGTGGTACTCAGTAAGATAATGGGACTAAAGGCAGATAAATCCCCTGGGACCTGATGGCTTGCATCCTAGGGTCTTAAGAGAAGTAGCAGCAGGGATTGTGGATGCATTGGTTGTAATTTACCAAAATTGCCTGGATTCTGGGGAGGTTCCAGCAGATTGGAAAACTGCAAATGTAATGCCCCTATTTAAAAAAGGAGGCAGACAAAAAGCAGGAAACTATAGACCAGTTAGCCTAACATCTGTGGTTGGGAAAATGTTAGAGTCCATTATTAAAGAAGCAGTAGCAGGACATTTGGAAAAGCAAAATTCGGTCAGGCAGAGTCAGCATGGATTTATGAAGGGGAAGTCATGTTTGACAAATTTGCTGGAGTTCTTTGAGGATGTAACGAACAGGGTGGATAAAGGGGAACCAGTGGATGTGGTGTATTTGGACTTCCAGAAGGCATTTGACAAGGTGCCACATAAAAGGTTACTGCACAAGGTAAAAGTTCACGGGGTTGGGGGTAATATATTAACATGGATAGCGAATTGGCTAACTAACAGAAAGTGGTTCATTCTCAGGTTGGCAATCAGTAACTAGTGGGGTGCCGCAGGGATCAGTGCTGGGACCCCAACTATTTACAATCTATATAAACGACTTTGAAGAAAGGATAGAGTGTCGCCGACGATACAAAGATGGGAGGAAAAGCAACGTGTGAGGACACAAAAAATCTGCAAAAAGACAGACAGGCTAAGTGAGTGGGCAAAAATTTGGCAGATGGAGTATAATGTTGGAAAGTGTGAGGTCATGCACTTTGGCAGAAAAAAAATCAAAGAGCAAGTTATTATTTAAATGAAGAAAGATTGCAAAGTGCCGCAGTACAGCGGGACCTGGGGGTACTTGTGCATGAAACACAAAAGGTTAGTATGCAGGTACAGCAAGTGATCAGGAAGGCCAATGGTATATTGGCCTTTATTGCAAAGGGGATGGAGTATAAAAGCAGGAAAGTCTTGCTACAGTTATACAGGGTATTGGTGAGGCCACACCTGGAATACTGCGTGCAGTTTTGGTTTCCATATTTACAAAAGGATATACTTACTTTGGAGGCAGTTAAGAGAAGGTTCACTAGATTGATTCCGGGGATGAGGGGGTTGACTTATGAGGAAAGGTTGAGTAGGTTGGGTCTCTCCTCATTGGAATTCAGAAGAATGAGAGGTGATCTTATCGAAATGTATAAGATTATGGGGGGGCTTGACAAGGTGGATGCAGAGAGGATGTTTCCACTGATGGGGGAGACTAGAACTAGAGGACATGGTCTTAGAATAAGGGGCCGCCCATTTAAAACTGAGATGGAGGAGGAATTTCTTCGCTCAAAGGTCGTTAATCTGTGGAATTTGCTGCCTCAGAGAGCTGTGGAAGCATGAACATTGAATAAAGTTAAGACAGAAATAGACAGTTTCTTAAACGATAAGGGGTTATGGGAAGCGGGCGGGGAAGTGGAGCTGAGTCCATGATCAGATCAGCCATGATCTTATTAAATGGAGGAGCAGGCTCGAGGGGCCATATGGCCGACTCCTGCTCCTATTTCTTATGTTCTCCTTGGAGCAGGGAAGATTGAGAGGAGATTTGATAGAGGTGTTCAAAATCATGAGGGGTCTTGCCAGAGGAGATAGAAAGAAACTGTTCCCATTGGCAGAAGGGTCGAGAACCAGAGGACACAGATTTAAGGTGATTGGCAAAAGAACCAAAGGCATCACAAGAAAAACCCTTTTTGCGTAGCGAGTGGTTAATATCCGGAATGCACGGCCTGAGAGGGTGGTGGAGGCAGACTCAATCACGGCTTTCAAAAGGGAATTGGATAAATACCTGAGAGAAAACATGAGCAGGGCTGTGGGGTAAGGGCGGGGGAGTGGGACTAGCTGAGGTGCTCTTGCAGAGAGCTGACACGTGCTCGACGGGCCGAATGGTCATGTTCCGTGCTGTAACCATTCTCTGATTCTATAGTTCTAACTCTCTCAGCACAAGCCTCTATTCCCTTCTCCCTCATATACTGAACCTAAGTGCATCGATACTGGAAACACAGAGAGACCAATCCAGAGCCGCTCTGTATCAGGGTGGGCACTGGATACGGAAGTCGCTCCTTGGCCTCCTGTGTGGGTCTGTGTGTTGCATCAGTTTGAGCTGGAGTGGAGAGGGGGGAGAAGCTGCTGGGTTTCATCCCCAGTACCTCTGAGCCCAGTCGGGCCCAACAATTTCCGATGAGAGACTGTCAACGGCGGTGGATTCTAGGGGAGATTACTGTCCTCACAATGTAGAAGAGTATTGTTTTAGGAACAAGTATTTCTGTCGAGGCTTTCAATGTACAGATTTGTTTTAATCCATTCTTGGGATGTGGGTGTCGCTAGGAAGGCCAGAATATATTTCCAATTTCCATTTGCCCCTTGACAAGGTGATGGTGGGGCTTCTCGAACCGCTGCAGTCCGTGTGGTGAAGGTCCTCCCACAATGCTGTTAGGTGAGGAGTTCCAGGATTTTCACCCAGTGACGATGTAGGAATGGCGATATATGCCCAAGTCAGGATGTGAGACTTGGAGGGGAACTTGGAGGTGATGGATTTCCCATGCACCTGCTGCCCCGGTCCATCTAGGTGGTAGAGGTTGTGGGTTTGGGAGGTTCTTTCAAAGTTCTGGTTGAGTTGCAGATGTATAAAGTCCCTCACCTGTCCACCTCTCTCTCCTCCCATAGAGGTCAGAGTCTTGTGTAGGCCCAGACCGGGTGGTGGGTTCCCTTCCCTGAAGGACATTAGTGACCAGTTGGGTTTTGACAACAATCCGGCAGCTTTCATGGTCACTTTTTTTTCTGCTGATGGCCGCACAAATAAGCAGGTTCAGTTTGCTCAATTTCACAACCTGCCTTTGTGTTTTTGTGAGTTCTCTCTCACCCACCCTTTTTCCTGTTTGAAATTCTCTTTACAGGGTATTAAAAGCGGAGGATTTGTCGACCGGAGGTTCAAACCAAACATCACATTAAGATCTGACGGAGTCACTTGATTCATCGGGAACGGAATATCATCGGCCTTTGACCATGGAAGCAAAAAGCACCGTTCACAGCGGGGAGAAACAGTACACGTGCTGTGTGTGGACAAGGCTTCAGCCGATATTCTAACCTGGAGAGACACAAGCGCAGTCACACTGGGGAGAAACCGTGAAAATGTGGGGACTGTGGGAAACGTTTCAACTCTCCGTCGCAGCTGGAAACACATCGGCGAGGTCACACTGGGGAGAGGCCATTCATCTGCTCTGAGTGTGGGGAGGGATTCACTCAGTCATCCAGCCTGCTGATACACCAGCGAGTTCACAAGTGACTGTAGTGATTGGAATCTGCTGTTATTGCTGCTGTTAATCACATCCAGGACTAAATCGCGTTCATTCTGACAGTTGGAGTTTGTTTCCGCTGATGTTAATAGCTCCTGTAATTGGACTGGACTTTAATGTTTGGGATATAGATGAATAAATTAGTGTTGTTTTCAACACATTGCTGTAGATGTTTGTCTTTTCCACCAGAGTGTTTAGCATCACCTGGCTGGAGCTCAGAGAGGACAATCTGCGGGGAGGATTGTATGGTTGGTGGGGGGGGCGCCGGGAGAACTTCAGCCTGGACATTGTCCTTTAGGCCACACTGAGAGGCAAAGGGCACTTTGGTCTTTCTCATCTCTCTGCACTGACAGCAAAGTCGCCGTGTGGGTTAATCTTGACGCGTGTTAGGTGCAGATAATATCCACCCAAGGGTGTTTAAAGAGATGGGACGGGTGCTCTGTCAGCGCCTTGCCCAGATCTCCAACAGCTCAGTACAGTCATGGATTAGAAACATAGAAAATAGGTGCAGGAGTCGGCCATTCGGCCCCTCGAGCCTGCACCACCATTCAATAAGATCATGGCTGATCATTCCTTCAGTACCCCTTTCCTGCTTTCTCTCCATACCCCTTGATCCCCTTAACCGTAAGGGCCATATCTAACTCCCGCTTGAATATATCCAATGAACTGGCGTCAACAACTCTGAGTGAAGAAGTTTCTCCTCATCTCAGTCCTAAATGGCCTACCCCTTATCCTAAGACCATGTCCCCTGGTTCTGGACTTCCCCAACATCGGGAACATTCTTCCCGCATCTATCCTGTCCAGTCCCATCAGAATTTTATATGTTTCTATGAGATCCCCTCTCATCCTTCTAAACGCCAGTGAGTAAAGGCCCAGTTGATCCAGTCTCTCCTCATATGACAGCCCAGCCATCCCTGGAATCAGTCTGGTGAACCTTCGTTGCACTCCCTCAATAGCAAGAACATCCTTCCTCAGACTAGGAGAGCAAAACTGAACACAATATTCCAGGTGAGGCCTCACTAAGACCCTGTACAACTGCAGTAAGACCTCCCTGCTCCTATACCCCCTAGCTATGAAGGCCAACATACCATTTGCCTGCTTTACCGCCTGCTGTTTCCTGAGATTGGAAGGTAGCACACGTAGTTCCCATTTTCCAAATTGGGCACAAGTCTGAGCTCGGGAACTGAAGGCCCATCAACGTGACCTCGATCACCGGGAAGGTGCTCGAAGGGATCCTGAGAGATGCTGTTTTCCATCATGGGGAAAGTGAAGAGGCCATTAGAGATACTGAACATGGATTCCGGTAAAAAGGTCACGTCTTACAAACTAACTTGAGTTTGTAAAGAAGTTGTTAGGTTGGTGGATGGGGGAATCCGGTTAACATTGTCCACCTCAGGATGTCAAACTCATTTTCTATGGTTCCAATATCCTGGCAGATGGTATGGGCCACATTCAGCAAAAGCTATTAAAATAGGAATAAATGAAGATAAACTACATCGGAATTTATATTCAGATTGTATTTACTGCCGCTGTTCCCAAGCCCTGGCACCTGTTAGCTTGAGCATTCATGAACTGACCCTGCTCAAACCATAACCACAAGGATATCGAGGCATTGTTCTGCCTGTGACCACAAGGCTATGTCACTGCCACACACAGATAGCGTTTACTTGTTTCACATCTCCATACAAACACCATCACTTCACACATCCCCTTTCTACACAATTGCAGCAGACATGAGCAAGGACATGAGGCTTATTAAAAGACACATTTCATTACAGCAAAGGTTACACTGGGAGAAATGTTCAGTTATTTCCCATTACAGGCAAAATGCCGGACAAACCAGCAGCACACTGGCACCTGAACAGTGTCTCATCGGCCTACAGGCTTTTCTTAAATAGATTTGCTGCCTGGATATAAACTTACACCAGGTTTGCAGGTGTGATGCTCTATTCACACATTGAAGGTGGAAGAGGTGCTGTGGGGCACACGCTAAGCCCAGTAGCTGGAAGTGATCAACAGACTGGGTTTTGTGTTTAGTGATCCCGGGCGTGTTACCAATACCAGCAAAGATGAAGCCCATGGAATAAAAGGGACAGTGGATACTGTCTCACTGTGAGCGAGTCAGAATGAGAAGCTTTAACAACAGCCGATGTTTCACAAAGGGAGACCTCACCAGACCAAAGGACATTGGTGGCGTTTAACGGGCTGTTTGTGTCACTGGGCTACAGGAGGTTATTTGTGACAGAGAGAAAGCTGGTCATAGCAAACAAACAGTTTACCGGCCTTCTCAGTATGATCAGGGGGATGTGTGTTGAGACAGGATGTCCCAGCTCTCCTCCCCCTGGGTTGTGTTCCACACTCTGGGCCTTGGGCCTTCCCTGGGGATTCTCAGTATGAACAGGAGGATGTGTGTTGAGACAGGATGTCCCAGCTCTCCTCCCCCTGGGTTGTGTTCCACACTCTGGGCCTTGGCCCTTCCCTGGGGATTCTCAGTATGAACAGGGGATGTGTGTTGAGACAGGATGTCCCAGCTCTCCTCCCCCTGGGTTGTGTTCCACACTCTGGGCCTTGGGCCTTGGGCCTTCCCCGGGGATTCTCAGTATGAACAGGAGGATGTGTGTTGAGACAGGATGTCCCAGCTCTCCTCCCCCTGGGTTGTGTTCCATACTCTGGGCCTTGGGCCTTCCCCGGGGATTCTCAGTATGAACAGGGAGATGTGTATTGAGACAGGATGTCCCAGCTCTCCTCCCCCTGGGTTGTGTTCCATACTCTGGGCCTTGGGCCTTCCCCAGGGATTCTCAGTATGAACAGGAGGATGTGTGTTGAGACAGGATGTCCCAGCTCTCCTCCCCCTGGGTTGTGTTCCACACTCTGGGCCTTGGGCCTTCCCCGGGGACTCTCAGTATGAACAGGGGATGTGTATTGAGACAGGATGTCCCAGCTCTCCACCTTTAAAGGGACAAGGAGAGGACCAGCTGGGCTGAATGGCCCTGCTTTATGACATCACTGCAGTGCCTGGCAACCACCCTCGCTGAGCCCTGATCATTATGGGCTGGGTTGAGCTCAGTGCTGTTACAGGAAGGGAAACAGGAGCAGGATTCGACCTGTGTGGAGCCCAGGATTAATGGGGAGAGGTACAGGATCAATTTATACCTTATTGAGTGAGCAATGTCAGTGACCCGGACACTCCCTGTCCCTCAGTATCTGTCGGGGAACGACCGATGAGTTCACTCTGTATCTAACCCGTGCTGTGCCCGACTGGAGAGTGTTTGATGCTGGCACGAGATGCTCAGCTCGATGAGCACAACATTTAACCCAAAGATGATCAGATAAACCCATCAGCTTCTCCCCTGGACACAGGTCCTGAAGGGCAGGGAGTGTCTCTAATAATTTGTCTGGTGTCAGTGATCAAATTTAAACACCTCACTCATCTCTTTTTTAAATTTGTTCATGGGATGTGGGCATCGCCTCTCACCTCTCATTCTTCTAAACGTGAGCGAATATAGGCCTAGTCTACTCAATCTCTCATCGGACAATCCCTCCATCCCAGGAATCCGTCTGGTGAACCTTTGTTACACTCCCTCTACAGCAAGTTTATCTTTCCTTAGGTAAGGAGACCAAAACTGTGCACAATACTCCAGGTGTGGTCTCACCAGGGCCCTGTATAATTGCAGTAAGACGTCTTTACTCTTATACTCAAATCTTTTTGTAATAAAGGCCAATATACCATTTGCTTACTGTACCTGCATATTAACTTTTAGCGATTTGTGTACAAGAACACCCAGGTCCCTCTGAACACCATTTCCCAATCTCTCACCATTTAAAAAAATACTCTGCCTTTCTATTTTTACTATCAGTGTACAACTTAACAATTATTCACATTATATTTGCCATGTTCTTGCCCACTCACTGAGCCTGACTTTCTCCCCTTGAAACCTCTTCATCCTCCTCACAACTTACATTCCCAACTAGCTTTGTATCCTCAGCAAACTTGTATATATTACATTTTGTCCCTTCATCCCAATCATTGATATAGATTGTGAATATCTGGGGCCCAAGCACCGATCCTTGTAACACCCCACCAGTTACAGCCTGCCAACCCGAAATGACCCGTTTATTCCTACTCTCTGTTTTCTGTCCATTAACCAATCCTCAATCCATGCTGGTATATTACGCTAATCCCATCAGCCCTAATTTTGTTTAATAACCTCTTGTGTGGCACCTTATCGAATCCTTCTGTAAATCTAAATGCACCACATCCAGTGATTCCCCCTTATCTATCCTGCTAGTTACAGCCCCAAAAAACACGAACAGATTTGTCAACTACAATTTCCCTTTCATAAATCTGTATTGATTCTGCTCAATCCTGTTATTACAGGAGATGCAGTATAATGTGGACAAATGTGAGGTTATCCACTTTGGGGGCAAAAACACGAAGGCAGAATATTATCTGAATGGCGGCAGATTAGGAAAAGGGGAGGTGCAACGAGACCTGGGTGTCATGGTACATCAGTCATTGAAAGTTGGCATGCAGGTACAGGTGGTGAAGAAGACAACTGGTTTGTTGGCCTTCATAGCTAGGGGATTTGAGTATAGGAGCAGGGAGGTCTTACTGCAGTTGTACAGGGCCTTAGTGAGACCTCACCAGGAATATTGTGTACAGTTTTTCTCCTAATCTGAGGAAGGACATTTTTGCTATTGAGGGAGTGCAGCGAAGGTTTACCAGACTGATTCCCAGAATGCCTGGACTGCTTTATGAGGAGAGACTGGATCGACTGGGTCTGTATTCACTGGAGTTTAGAAGGATGAGAGGGGATCTCATAGAAACATATAAAATTCTGATTGGACTGGACAGGATAGATGTAGGAAGAATGTTCCCAATGTTGGGGAAGTCCAGAACCAGGGGACACAATCTAAGGATAAGGGGTAAGCCATTTCGGACTGAGATGAGGAGAAACTTCTTCACTCAGAGAGTTGTTAACCTGTGGAATTCCCTGCCGCAGAGAGTTGTTGATGCCAGTTCACTGGATATATTCAAGAGGGAGTTAGATATGGCCCTTACGGATAAAGGGATCAAGGGGTATGGAGAGAAAGCAGGAAAGGGGTACTGAGGTGAATGATCAGCCATGATCTTATTGAATGGTGGTGCAGGCTCGAATGGCCTACTCCTGCACCTACTTTCTATGTTTCTATGTTATTTCCGAAGTGCCCTGTTACCACGTGCTTAATAATAGATTCTAGCATTTTCCCGACTACTGATGTCAGGACTACCGGTAATGCTTGGGTTAGATACAGAGTAAATCTCACTCCATCCTGTCCCAAACACGACCAGGGTTGATGCAGATTAAATCTCAGTCTACAATATCCCAAACACTCCCAGGGCAGGTACACCATGGGTGAAATATAGAGTAATTCCTCTCACGACACTGTCCCATCAAACAGTCCCAGGGCACGAACAGCACAGGTTAGATACTAACTAAAGCTCCCTCTACACTTTCCAAATAAACACTCCTAGGTCAGGTACAGCATAATTTAGATACAGGGTAATCCCCTCTCACACCTCGCTCTGCAATTGTACAGGGCCTTGGTGAGACCACACCTGGAGTATTGTGCACAGTTTTGGTCTCCTTATCCAAGGAAGGATATACCTGTCTTGCTTAGATACAGAGTAAAGCTTCCTCAACATTGTCCCACCAGACATTTCAAGGGCAGGTACAACACAGGTTAGATATGGAGTATATCTCCCTCTACCCTGTCACAAGCATTCCAGAGTAGATATTGCATTGGTTAGGTACAGAATAAAGCTCACTCTACATTGTTGCATCAAATACTCCCAAGGCAAGTACAACACGGGTTAGACACAGACTAAAGCTCCCTCTACGCTGTCCCATCAAACACTTGCAGGTGAAGTACAGCACGGTTTAAACAGAGTAAATCTCTCCCTACACTATCCCAGTAAACAGTTCCAGGGCAGGTCAGCACAGGTTAAATACACAGTAAGGATCCCTCTGCACTGTCCCACCAGACATTCCCAGCATATGCACAGCTCAGGTTGAAAAAGAATAAAGCCCCCTCAACATTGTCCCATCAATCACTGCCAGGGCCGGTAGAGCACAGGTTAGACATGGTGTATATCTCCCCCAAACACTCCAGGGCAGGAACAGCATGGTTAGATACAGAGTAAAGCTCCCTCTACACTGTCCCATCAACTATTCCCAGGGCAGGTACAGCATGGGATAAATACAGTCATTTCTCCCTCGAGATTGTCTCATCGGACATTCCCAGGCATGTACAGCACGGGTTACATAAAGATTAAATCTCCCTCTCGCCTGTCCCAAACACTTCCACGTTAGGTACTGCATTGGTGAGATATAGAGTTAATCTCCCTGTACGCTGTCACATCAAACACTGCAGAACAGGTACAGCACAGAACATAAGAATTCGGAATAGGAGTAGGCCATCTAGCCCCTCGAGCCTGCCCCGCCATTCAATAAGATCATGGCTGATCTGGTCGTGGACTCAGCTCCACTTACCCGCCCTCTCCCCGTAACCCTTAATTCCCTTATTGGTTAAAAATCTATCTATCTTTGACTTGAATACATTCAATGAGCTAGCCTCAACTGCTTCCTTGGGCAGAGAATTCCACAGATTCACAACCTTCTGGGAGAAGAAATTCCTTCTCAACTCGGTTTTAAATTGGCTCCCCCGTATTTTGAGGCTGTGCCCCCTAGTTCTAGTCTCCCTGACCAGTGGAAACAACCTCTCTGCCTCTCTCTTGTCTATTCCTTTCATTATTTTAAATGTTTGTATAAGATCACCCCTCTGAACTCCAAGGAGTAAAGACCCAGTCTACTCAATCTATCATCATAAGGTAACCCCCTCATCTCCGGAATCAGCCTAGTGAATCGTCTCTGTACCCCCTCCAAAGCAAGTATATCCTTCCTTAAGTAAAGTGACCAAAACTGCACGCAGTACTCCAGGTGCGGCCTCACCAATACCTTATACAGTTGCAGCAGGACCTCCCTGCTTTTGTACTCCATCCCTCTCGCAATGAAGGCCAACATTCCATTCGCCTTCCTGATTACCTGCTGCACCTGCAAACGAACTTTTTAGGATTTATGCACAAGGACCCCCAGGTCCCTCTGCACCGCAACATGTTGTAATTTCTCCCCATTCAAATAATATTCCCTTTTACTGTTTTTTTTTCCCCCCAAGGTGGATGACCTCACATTTTCCGACATTGTATTCCATCTGCCAAACCTTAGCCCATTCGCTTAACCTATCTAAATCTCTTTGCAGCCTCTCTGTGTCCTCTACACAACCCGCTTTCCCACTAATCTTTGTGTCACCTGCAAATTTTGTTACACTACACTCTGTCCCCTCTTCCAGGTCATCTATGTATATTGTAAACAGTTGTGGTCCCAGCACCGATCCCTGTGGCACACCACTAACCACCGATTTCGAACCCGAAAAGGACCCATTTATCCCGACTCTCTGCTTTCTGTTCGCCAGCCAATTCTCGATCCATGCTAATACATTTCCTCTGACTCCGCGTACCTTTATCTTCTGCAGTAACCTTTTGTGAGGCACCTTATCGAATGCCTTTTGGAAATCTAAATACACCACATCCATCGGTACACCTCTATCCACCATGCTCATTATATCCTCAAAGAATTCCAGTAAATTAGTTAAACATGATTTCCCCTTCATGAATCCATGTTGCATCTGCTTGATTGCACTATTCCTATCGAGATGTCCCGCTATTTCTTCCTTAATGATAGCTTCAAGCATTTTCACCACTACAGATGTTAAACTAACCGGCCTATAGTTACCTGCCTTTTGTCTGCCCCTCTTTTTTTTTAAACAGAGGCGTTACATTATCTGCTTTCCAATCCGCTGGTACCTCCCCAGAGTCCAGAGAATTTTGGTAGATTATAACGAATGCATCTGCTATAACTTCCGCCATCTCTTTTAATACTCTGGGATGCATTTCATCAGGACCAGGGGACTTGTCTCCCTTGAGTCCCATTAGCCTGTCCAGCACTACCCCACTAGTGATAGTGATTGTCTCAAGGTCCTCCCTTCCCACATTCCCGTGACCAGCAATTTTTGGCATGGTTTTTGTGTCTTCCACTGTGAAGACCGAAGCAAAATAATTGTTTCAGGTCTCAGCCATTGCCACATTTCCCATTATTAAATCCCCCTTCTCATCTTCTAAGGGACCAACATTTACTTTAGTCACTCTTTTCCGTTTTATATATCGGTAAAAGCTTTTACTATCTACTTTTATGTTTTGCGCAAGTTTACTTTCATAATCTATCTTTCCTTTATTTATTGCTTTCTTGGTCATTCTTTGCTGTCGTTTAAAATTTTCCCAATCCTCTAGTTTTCCACTAACCTTGGCCACCTTATACGCATTGGTTTTTCATTTGATACTCTCCTTTATTTCCTTGGTTATCCACGGCTGGTTATCCCTTCTCTTACCGCCCTTCTTTTTCACTGGAATATATTTTTGTTGAGCACTATGAAAGTGCTCCTTAAAAGTCCTCCACTGTTCCTCAATTGTGTCACCGTTTAGTCTGTGTTCCCAGTCTACTTTAGCCAACTCTGCCCTCATCCCACTGTCGTCCCCTTTGTTTAAGCATAGTACGCTCGTTTGAGACACTACTACCTCACCCTCAATCTGTATTACAAATTCAACCATACTGTGATCACTCATTCCGAGAGGATCTTTTACTAGGAGATCGTTCATTATTCCTGTCTCATTACACAGGACCAGATCTAAGATAGCTTGCTCCCTTGTAGGTTCTGTAACATACTGTTTTAAGAAAGAATCCCGTATGCATTCTATGAATTCCTCCTCAAGGCTACCCCGTGCGATTTGATTTGACCAATCGATATGTAGGTTAAAATCCCCCATGATTACTGCCGTTTCTTTTTCACGTGCCTCCATTATTCCCTTGATTATTGCCCGCCCCACCGTGAAGTTATTATTTGGGGGCCTATAAACTACACCCACCAGTGACTTTTTCCCCTTACTATCTCTAATCTCCACCCACAATGATTCAACATTTTGTTCATTGGAGCCAATATCATCCTAATATCATCCTTTATTAACAGAGCTACCCCACCTCCTTTCCCTTCTTGTCTATCTTTCCGAATTGTCAGATACCCCTGTATGTTTAATTCCCAGTCTTGGCCACCCTGCAACCACGTTTGTGTAATGGCCACCAAATCATACCCATTTGTAATGATTTGTGCCGTTAACTCATTTACTTTATTTCAAATGCTGAGTGCATTTAGGGTAGAGTGTTTTAATACTAGTTTTTAAACCATGATTTTTAGTTTTGACCCCTCCTGCAGCCCCTTTATATTTATACATATTGTCCCTTCCTGTCACCTTGTGGTTTACACTTACCCCAGTGCTACTCTGCTCTGTTGCCTCCTGCCTTTTGCATTCTTTCTTGGGGTCCTGTTCATCTGAGCTCTCACCCATTCTAACTAGCTCAGAGCCCTCTCCTGGGTTCCGAATACTCCTTGCATTGAGGCACCGAGCTTTCAGGCTTGCCTTTTTATTGCACTTTGACCCTTTAGAATTTTGCTGTACAGTGGCCCTTTTTGTTTTTTGCCTTGGGTTTCTCTGCCCTCCACTTTTACTCATCTCCTTTCTGTCTTTTGCTTCTGTCTCCATTTTGTTTCCCTCTGTCTCCCTGCATTGGTTCCCATCCCCCTACCATATTAGTTTAACTCCTCCCCAACAGCACTAGCAAACACTCCCCCTCGGACACTGGTTCCGGTCCTGCCCAGGTGCAGACCGTCCGGTTTGTACTGGTCCCACCTCCCCCAGAACCGGTTCCAATGCCCCAGGAATTTGAATCCCTCCCTGCTGCACCACTGCTCAAGCCACGTATTCATCTGACCTATCCTGCGATTCCTACTCTGACTAGCACGTGGCACTGGTAGCAATCCCGAGATTACTACTTTTGAGGTCCTACTTTTTAAATTTAGCTCCGAGCTCTTTAAATTCGTCTCGTAGGACCTCAATCCCTTTTTTTACCTATGTCGTTGGTACCAATGTGCACCACGACAACTGGCTGGTCACCCTCCCTTTTCAGAATGTCCTGCACCCGCTCCGAGACATCCTTGACCCTTGCACCAGGGAGGCAACATACCATCCTGGAGTCTCGGTTGCGGCCGCAGAAACGCCTATCTATTCCCCTTACAATTGAATCCTCTGTCACTATCGCTCTCCCACTCTTTTTCCTGCCCTCCTGTGCAGCAGAGCCAGCCACGGTGCCATGAACTTGGCTGGTGCTGCCCTCCCCTGATGAGTCATCCCCCTCAACAGTACTCAAAGAAGTGTATCTGTTTTGCAGGGGGATGACCGCAGGTTCCCCTGCACTACCTTCCTTGCACTGCTCTTCCTGTTGGTCTTCCATTCCCTAGCTGGCTGTGGACCCGTCTCCTGCGGTAAGACCAACTCGCTACATGTGCTACTCACGTCATTCTCAGCATCGTGGATGCTCCAGAGTGAATCCACCCTTAGCTCCAACTCCGCAACGCGGTCTGTCAGGAGCTGGAGGTGGATACACTTCCCGCACACTTAGTCGTCAGGACACCGGAAATGTCCCCGAGTTCCCACATGGTACAGGAGGAGCATATCACGTGACCGAGCTCCCATGCCACGACTTAACCCTTGGATACACTTAATTTGGCGACAACAATGTTAACAGGTTACTTACTGATATAAAAAAGAAAAAGAAAAGCTACTCACCAATCACCAGCCAATCACTTACCCCTTTGGCTGTGACGTCAGCTTTTGATTTCTTTCTACTTCTTTTTTGCTTTTTCTCCCGGCTGGAGCTGCACGAGCCACGCCTTTTGTAGGCCTCACCAACACCACACACTCCCACCGCCTCTGGGCCTTTTGTAGGCCTCACCAACACCACGAACTCCCACCGCCTCTGGGCCTTTTGTAGGCCTCACCAACACCACGCACTCCCACCGCCTCTGGGCCTTTTGTAGGCCTCACCAACACCACAAACTCCCGCCGCCTCTGGGCCTTTTGTAGGCCTCACCAACACCACGAACTCCCGCCGCCTCTGGGCCTTTTGTAGGCCTCACCAACACCACGCACTCCCACCGCCTCTGGGCCTTTTGTAGGCCTCACCAACACCACGAACTCCCGCCGCCTCTGGGCCTTTTGTAGGCCTCACCAACACCACGCACTCCCGCCGTCTCTGGGCCTTTTGTAGGCCTCACCAACACCACGAACTCCCGCCGTCTCTGGGCCTTTTGTAGGCCTCACTAACACCACGAACTCCCGCCGTCTCTGGGCCTTTTGTAGGCCTCACCAACACCACGAACTCCCGCCGTCTCTGGGCCTTTTGTAGGCCTCACCAACACCACGAACTCCCGCCGCCTCTGGGCCTTTTGTAGGCCTCAACAACGCCACGAACTCCCGCACAGGTTAGATACAGAGTAAAGCTCCCCCTAGACTGTGCAATCACATCTTATTGAATGGGGAGCAGGCTCAGGGGACCGGGTGGCCCACTCCTGCTCCTATTTCTCATGTTCGTATGTACCCAGCATGCCCGGCGTGGGAGAATGTGCCGCACCCAGACTACAGGAGCTCAGTGCGCAGGCGCGAGTCCTGGCTGTGTTTGGAGCGTGTAATGACGGAGGTGACACGGTTTGCACAAGCTCCACAGAGGTGTCATGTTCAGTGTGACGGAGGAGAGTAATGCAGCAGCGGGGAGCCGGGGAGGATTCATAAACAACCGGGGCCCGCCGCAAGCCCGGAATAATAACCGGAATATCAGAGGTTCCAGATTTGAGGCTTTCTCCCGGTCACAGTCCAAGACTGTTGGTGGCCATCTTGGTGCAGGAAGGCAGGTTCAGCTCTCCGCCATCTTGATTCAGTGAGTAGCAAAGTGCATGAGCGGCCATCTTGGTGCAGGAACAAAGTGAGCAATGTCACGGTCTGTGGAACTGAACCCAACTAGAGTCAGCACCTTAAGGGGAGCAGAGGGAGGGGAACCAGTTAGTGTCGAACTGAACCCAGCCAGAGTCAGCACCTTAAGGGGAGCAGAGGGAGGGGAACCAGTCAGTGTCGAACTGAACCCAGCCAAAGTCAGCATAAGAACATAAGAAATAGGAGCAAGAGTAGGCCATACGGCCCCTCGAGTCTGCTCCACCATTTAATACGATCATGGCTGATCCGATCATGGACTCGGGTCCACTTCCCTGCCCGCTCTCCATAACCCCTTATCGGTTAAGAAACTGTCGATCTCTGTCTTAAATTTATTCAATGTCCCAGCTTCCACAGCTGTCTGAGTCACCGAATTCCACAGATTTACAACGCTCAGAAAAGAAATTCCTCCTCATCTCGTTTTAAATGGACGGCCCCTTATTCCAAGATTATGCCCCCTAGTTCTAGTCTCCCCTAGCAGTGGAAACATCCTCTCTGCATCCAACTTGTCAAGCCCCCTCATAATCTTATACATTTCGATAAGATCACCTCTCATTCTTCTGAATTCCAATGAGTAGAGGCCCAACCTTCTCAACCATTCCTCATAAGCCAATCCCCTCATCTCCAGAATCAACCGAGTGAACCTTCTCTGAACTGCCTCCAAAGCAAGTATATCCTTTCTTAGATATGGAAACTAAAACGGCATGCAGTATTCCAAGTGTGGCCTCACCAATACCCTGTATAAATGTAGCAAGACTTCTCTGCTTTTATACTCCATCCCCTTTGTAATAAAGGCCACGATTCCATTGGCCTTCCTGATCACTTGTTGTACCTGCATACGAACTAACCTTTTGTGTTTCATGCACCGGGACCCCCAGGTCCTGCTGAACTGCAACACTTTGCAATTTTTCTCCCAAAGTGCATAACCTCACACTTTCCAACATTATACTCCCATCTGCCAAATTTTGCCCACTCACTTAGCCTGTCTATGTCCTTTTGCAGGTTTTTTGTATCCTTCTCACACATTGCTTTTCCTCCCATCTTTGTATCGTCAGCAAACTTGGCTACGTTACACTCAGTCCCTTCTTCCAAGTCGTTAATATAGATTGTAAATAGCTGGGGTCCCAGCACTGATCCCTGCGGCACCCTACTAGTTACTGATTGCCAACCCGAGAATGAACTATTTATCCCGACTCTCTGTTTTCTGTTTGTTAGCCAATCCTCTATCCATGCTAATATATTACCCCAACCTCGTGAACTTTTATCTTGTGCAGTAACCTTTTATGTGGCACCTTGTCAAATGTCTTCTGGAAGTCCAAATACATCACATCCACTGGTTCCCCTTTATCCACCCTGTTCGTTACATCCTCAAAGAATTCCAGCAAATTTGTCAAACATGACTTCCCCTTCATAAATCCATGCTGACTCTGCCTGACTGAATTTTGCTTTTCCAAATGTCCTGCTACTGCTTCTTTAATAATGGACTCCAACATTTTCCCAACCACAGATGTTAGGCTAACTGGTCTATACTTTCCTGCTTTTTGTCTACTTCCTTTTTCAAATAGAGGCGTTATATTTGCAGTTTTCCAAAATCCAGGGAATTTTGGTAAATTACAACCAATGCACCCACTATCCCTGCCCCTACTTCTCTTAAGAGCCTAGGATGCAAGCCATCAGGTCCAGGGGATTTATTTGCCTTTAGTCCCATTATCTTACTGAGTACCAGTCCTTAGTGATTGTGATTGTGGTAAGTTCCTCCCCCCTTTAGCCCCTTCACTATCCACTGTTGGGATATTTTTAGTGTCCTCTACCGTAAAGTCTAATACAAAATATTTGTTCAGAGTTTCTGCCATCTCCATGGTTCCCATTACTAATTCCCCGGTCTCGTCCTCTAAGGGACCAACATTTACTTTACCCACTCTTTTCCTTTTTATATACCGATAGAAACTCTTGCTATCTGTTTTTATATTTCGTGCTAGATTACTTTCATAGCCTATCTTCCCTTTCGTAATCATTTTTTTAGTCATTCTTTGCTAACTTTTAAAAGCTTCCCAATCTTCTGTCCACCCACTAGTTTTGGCCACTTTGTGTGCCCTTGTTTTTAAATTGGATATCGTCCTTTATTTCTTTAGTTAGCCACAGATGGCTATCTTTTCTTTTATACCCTTTCCTCCTGACTGGAATATATTTTTCTTCAGAGTTGTGAAACATCTCCTTAAATGTCTGCCACTGCTCATCAACCGTCTTACACTTTAAATTTATTTCCCCAGTCCACTTTAGCCAACTCTGCCCTCATACCTTTGTAGTCTGCTTTATTTAAGCTTAGTACGCTGGTTTGAGATCCAACTTTCTCGGCCTCCATCTGAATTTGAAATTCAACCATGTTATGATCACTGATTTCAAGGGGATCCTTTACTAGGAGATTGTTTATTAATCCTGTCTCATTACACAGGACCAGATCTAAGAGAGCCAGCACTTCAGAGGAGTAGAGGGAGAGAAAACCAGTTATTGTAGAATTACACCCAGCCAGAGTCAGCACCATCAGGGGAGGGAGAGGGAGGGGAACCAGCGAGTGTAGAAATGAACCCAGCCAGAATTGGTGGTGGAAACTGGGAGTGGAGGAGAAACAGTCCAGATATGTGCGATGGGTTTGGATTTCAGCACAGCAGGAGGGATAATGTGTGGGACAGGGATTTACAGCTTTGGAAGAATAAGAGAGGAAAGAATGTTCCATGGAAACTAGATGTGTCTATTCTAAATTTGTGTCTTTTCCTGACAGTGATGAGTTTTGTTATCTCCTTTTACAGTGTATTCGAAGGGGATATTTTCAGACAGGAAACACAAACCAAATATCACGTCAAGATTTGACGGAGTCAATCGATTGATCAGGACCTGAATATCATCGGCCTTTGAAAGTGGAAGGAGAAATGTTTGTCTGTTCTGTCTGTGGGAAAAGATTTCAAATATCAGTGTGACTGGAAAGGCACTGAGACACACACAGACCCGAGTGAGTGTTCCAGTGCACTGCCTGTGGAAAGAGCTTTAACCAACCAGTTACACAGCCTGAAAAAACATCCCACCATTCACAGCGGGAAGAAACTGTAAACGTGTTGTGTGTGGGCGAGGCTTCAACTGATCGTCCAACCTGGAGAGTCACAAGGATATCCATACCATGGAGAAACCGTGGAAATGTGGGGACTGTGGGAAGGTATTCAGATCACCGTCTGCACTGGAAATTCATCGACGCAGTCACACTGGGGAGAGGCCGTTCACCTGCTCTGAGTGTGGGAAGGGATTCACTCAGTCATCCAACCTGTGACACACCAACGAGTTCACAAGTGACTGCAGGGGTGGGAATCTGCTGTTATTGCTGCTGTTAATCACATCCCGACTGAACCATGTTCATTTTGACAGTTGGGGTTTGTTTCTGCTGATGTTAATAACCCTATAACTGGGCTGGACTTTAATATTCTGGATATATTGCTGATTGTGTTCTTGGGGCTGCAGTGTCCATTTAAGAAACGCTGTGTGTTATCCTTCCCCTTTATTCAGTAACTCGCAACAGAAATTTAGTTTGCAATAAAATTATGAACTTTTACTGCAATCCTACATTGATCTTTCATTTAAAATCTACAATAGTGTGTGAAAGTTTCCACTGAATAAAGTCTCCAATTATAAAGAGCTTGCTGACAATTCTTACTGACTTGCACATTACACACAATGGCCCCTCCATTATCCACCAGAAAGAAGGGGAATGGGAATTGGTGGGAAATCGGTGTCCCCAAATGTTTCCCCTCCTGTCTGGTGTAGCAAGCCCCTCGGCACGGGAATGGAGACAAGTCCAGACCAAAACTGTGTGCAGTACTCCAGGTGTGGTCTTACCAGCGTGCTGTACAGTTGTAGTAAGGCTTCACTATTTTTAAACTCCATCCCTCTTGCAATAAAGGCCAGCATTCAATTTGACTCCCTGATTACTTGCTGCAACTGCACGATACAGGATACCTGCCATCGATCTAATCAACCCAGACGCCGGCCATGCACACCTTCACTGGTCCTTGTCAAGAAGGAAGAGGGACATTCACACATTCCTCAACTGTGGAGCCAGATCTGTTCAAGGAAGGTTTGCATTGTACTACACAGCAGGAGAGCTGATCGTGCCCCTGTCTGGGCCAGGGAGTGGAATACACTGATGATCAAGAGGTAATTAACCATCGGAAGAGTCACCAGGGGAACAGCAGGAAATATGTTTGATGCTGTGATTATGAAGCCCTATAAAAAGAGGACCACTTCTGAGCGAGGGCACTGCAGTGAAGGAGGATGCAGGGTGGTCACCTGGTCCCGGCCTACAATCCACACCGGAACCAGCTGTGTGGGTGATTGTAAGTTTCAGTCAAACCGTCGGGGAATTTGTCGGAGTAGTTTTATAATCGCAATCGAATCGCGGAGGGGTTTTAAACTGTGATATTTCCTGTTAGGTTTCAGGTAACCTCGTGTAGGGGGTTTGTATTGTGGGTTCTGTGTTATTGCAGTCAGAATCTCAGGGAGGTTGTGTACTGGGGAATAACGCAAGTTCAATAAACGTACAAGTTTAAGGTTGAGCCAAAGCCGAGTGTATTTTGTTCTTATAAATCCTGAAGTCAAGAACTGTTGGTGAGGGGTTACAGAATCTCTTACAGGCACCACCCAGTGTGACTGAGTCATAGTTCCACCATTCAATTAGATCGTGGCTGATCAGTATCTTAACTCCATCGCCCTTAATACCCTTGCCTAAGAAGAACCTATCAATCAGTTTTGGATTGATAGATTGGCATCTATCAGCCTCAATTTTATGGGGAACAGAGTTCCAGATTTCCACAACACTTTAAGAACATAAGAAATAGGAGCAGGAGTAGGCCATACAGCCCCTCGAGCCTGCACCACCATTCAATAAGATCCAGGATGATCTTGTACTTCAGCTCCACTTTCCCGCACTATCCCCATATCCCTCGATTCCTTTAGTGTCCAAACAGTGTTCTATCTCAGCCCTGAATATACTCAACGACTCAGCAACCACAGTCCTCTGGGTGGGGTAGAGAGTTCTAAAGATTCACGACCCAGAAATTTCTCATCAGCTCAGTCCGAACTGGCCGAGCCCCGTATCCTGAGACTATGGCCCCAAGTTTCCACATGATTTGCGCCTGATTTTTAGGAGCAACTGGTGGAGAATGGAGTATCTTAGAAATCGCAAATCTCCACATTTTTTTTTCTGCAGTTCTAGTCAGGTAGAACAGTTCTACTTTGGAACAGAATTTTTTCTTCAAAAGGGGGCGTGTCCGGCCACTGACGCCTGATTTGAAAGTTTCCACAGTGAAAACGTACTCCAAACTAACTTAGAATGGAGCAAGTGAAGGTTTTTGTAGAACTGAAAAAAACCTTGTCTACACATTTAAAAAATCAGGCCCAGGTTACAAATTAGGCGTAGGGAACGAGGGGGGGGGGGGGGGGGGAGTGAAGGGAAGTCATTAAATTCTACAATAAATCCTTATTTATACTTCTACAAATATTATACAAATAAATCCAACCTGAATAAAAATTTATAAGCAAAGAAAAGATTAAATAAACCATCTTCCTACCTGTGTGAAAGTGCTTCAGCCAGGGAGAATGCTGCAGCAAGCCTCACAAGTTGAGGCAGCCGTTCGTTCCCGACGGCGGGCGGGCGGGGGGGGAGGGAGGGAGTGCGGGCCCGACCGACAGCAGCTGGGGGGAGGAAGCTGTTCCAGACGGCAGGGGGGGGGGAGGGAGGGAGTGCGGGCCCGACCGACCGACCGAAGCGGGTGGGGAGGAAGCCATTCCAGACAGCGGGCGGGGAGGGAGGGAAGGAGACAGTGAGAAGGCTGCAGGAAGCCTCACAAGTTGAGTAGCCATTCCCGATGGTAGGGTGGGGGGGGGGGAGGGGGGGAGGGGGGGAGGCCGTCGGGAAACGGCTGCCTCAACTTTGAGGCTTCCTGCAGCCATCTCACTGCTGCAAGAAGCCTCAGTGCTGATGGCAATGTGCTTTTATTAAAAAATGTTCAAAAATTATACAGCTACAAAGAACTACAAAAATGGCCGAGTGCCAATGTTTCCTTCACACTGAGCGTGTGCGAACGCTCCAACGCGCACGGTTGCCGGCAGGAAAAAAACTAATTTAAATGGTACCCGCCCCCTCCCACTTACAAAATCGGCGCGAGTGGTAGGCTCCGCCCCCTGGGCACTGCGCCGAGCTGCCACGGAGCTGCAGGGCGCTCCAGAATCGCGCGGTTTTATTCCGGCGCCCATTTTGTAGCGTGTGGAAACTTGGGGCCTATAACCCTTGGTTCAAGACTCTCGAGCCAAGAGAAACAGATTCTCACCATTTGTGTGAGGAAGTGCTTCCTGACATCACCCCGGAAACTCAGTGGTGGGAAAATTATTGGAAAAAAGTCCTGAGGGGCAGGATAAATCTTCATTTGGAAAGGTATGGATTTATCAAGGACAGTCAGCATGGATTTGTTCAGGGACGTAACCAGGAGGGTCGATGAGGGTAGTGCGTATGATGCAGTGTACATGGATTTTAACAAAGCTTTTGATAAGGACCCACATGGCAGACTGGTCATGAAAATAAAAGCCCATGGGATCCAGGGCAAAGTGACAAGTTGGATCCAAATTGGCTCAGGCTGGAAGCAAAGGGTCATGGTTGATGGGTGTTTTTGTGACTGGAAGGCTGTATCCACTGGGGTTCCACAGGGCTCAGTGCTGGGTCCCTCGTTTTTTGTGATTTATATCAATGACTTGGATTTGAATGTTGGGGGTATGATTAAGAAGTTTCCAGATGACACTAAAATAGGTCGTGTGGTTGAGAATTAAGAAGAAAGCTGCAGACTGCAGGAAGATATCAATGCACTGGTCAGGGGGGCAGAACAGTGGCAAATGGAATTCAATGCGGATAAGTGTGAGGTAATGCATTTGGGGAGGTCTAACAAGGCAAGGGAATACACATTAAGTGGTACGACACTGAAAAGTGTAGAGGAACAAAGGGACTTCGGAGTGCAGGTCCACACATCCCTGAAAGTGGCAGGCCAGGTAGATCAGGTGGTTAGAAATACTTGCCTTTATTAGTCGAGGCATGGAATACAAGAGTAAGGAGGTTATGCTTGAACTGGTTAGGCCGCAGCTGGAATGCTATGCGCAGTTCTGGTCACCACATTACAGGAAAGATGTGGTGGAAAGGGTACAGAGGAAATTTACAAGAATGTTGCCTGGACTGGAGAATTTTGGCTATGAGGAAAGATTGGAGATATTGGGTCTGTTTTCTTTGGAACAGAGAAGGCTGATGAGAGACCTGATTAAAGTGTATAAAATTATGATGAGCCTGTATAGAGTGGATAGGAAGGACCCGTTTCCCTTGGCAGAGGGGTCAACAACCAGGGGGCATAGATTTAAATTAAGTGGTTTAGAGGAGATACAAAGGGAAATTTCTTCACCCAGAGGGTGGTGGGGGTCTGGAACTCACTGCCTGAAGGGTGGTAGAGGCAGAAACCTTCACCACATTTAAAAAATACTTGGATGTGCACTTAAAGTGCTGTCACCTACTGGGCTACGGACCAAGAGCTGGAGAGTGGGAATAGGCTGGATAGCTCTTTGTTGGCCAGCACGGATATGGTGGGTCAAAATGGCCTTCTTCCATGCTGTAAATTTTGATGATTTTATGATTAATGACCTAGATGAATTGAGAGAGTGTAATATATCCAACTTTGCTGATGATACAAAACTAGGTGGGACAGTAAGTTGTGAGAACACAAGAGTCTGTAAGATATATATATATATATATATATGATGTGAGTGGGCAGTAAGAGGCAGATGGAGTATAATGTAGGGAAATGTGAGGTTATTCACTTTGGTAGGAACAACAGAAAAACAGATCATCATTTAAATGGTGAGAAACTTTTAAATGTTGGTGTTCAGAGAGATTTGGCTGTCCTCGTGCAAGAAACACAAAGTGAGTGAGCAGGTACACAAGCAATAAGGAAGGCAAATGGTATGTTGTCGGAGTATAAGAGTGAGGAAGTCTTTCTACAATTGTACAGGTGAGACCACACCTGGAGTACTGTGCACAGTTTTGGTCTCCTTATCTAAGGATGGAAACACTTGGCTTGGAGATGGTGAACAAAGGTTCACGAGATTGATTCCTGGGATGAGTGGGCTGTCTGATGATGAGAGAGTGTGTAGAATGGGCCTATACACTCTCAAGTTTAGAATAAATGATGTGTGATCTCATTGAAACATACAAGGTTCTGAGGGGACTGACAGGTTAGATGCCGAGAGGTTGATGACCCTGGCTAGAATGTCTAGAACTAGGGGGCCCAGGCTCAGGATAAGGCGTAGGCCATTTAAGACAGAGATGAGGAATGTCTTCACTCAGAGGGCTGTGAATGTTGGAACTCTCTGCCCCAGAGGGCTGGGGATGCTCAGTCTATTCAAGGCTCAGAGAGATAGATTTTTGGACTCTCGGTGAATCAAGGGATATGGAGATCAGGCGGGAAAGTGGAAAGTGCAGCCATGATCTTACTGAATGGTGGAGCAGGCTCGAGGGGCCGTATGGCCTACTCCTGTTCCTATTTCTTATGTTGATATCCAGGGGGCTCTAGATTTATTAGTTCCACCCTTTTTTTAAAAAAAAGGTAACATACTTCCTCTGACCCCTCATTATCTCCTCCTTGAATGCCTCCCACTGCTCGGAGACTGATTTACCTTCAACATAAGAATTAGGAGCAGGAGTATGCCATTTGGCCCCTCGAGCCTACTCCGCCATTCAATGAGATCATGGCTGATCTTCTACCTCAACTCCACTTTCCTGCATTATTCCCATATCCCTTGATTCCCTTTATATACAAAAATCTAGCAATCTCTATCTTGAACATACTCAACAACTGACCTTCCACAGCCCTCTGGGGTAGAGAATTTCAAAGATTCACCACCCTCTGAGGTTTCTCCTCATCTCAGTCCTAAATGGCCAACCCCTTATTTTGAGACTGTGACCCCTGATTCTAGACTCCTCAGCCAGAGGAAACATCCTCCCTGCATCTACCCTGTCAATCCCTGTAAGAATTTTGTATGTTTCAATGAGATCACCTCTCATTCTTCTAAACTCTAAAGAATATAGGCCTAGTCTACTCAATCTCCCCTCACAGGACAATCCCCCCATCCCAGGAATTCAGTCTGGTGAACCTTCGTTGCCATCCTCAATATCAAGTATATCCTTCCTTAGCTCAGCAGCCAAAACTGTGCACAATACTCAGCTGCAGTCTCACCAGGGCCCTATATAATTGCAGTAAGACATCTTTACTCTTATCCTCAAATCCTCTTGTAATAAAGGCCAACATACCATTTGCTTTCTCAATTGCTTGCTGTACCTGCAAATTAACTTTGTGATTCATGTACAAGGACACCAAGGTCCCTCTGAACACCAACATTTCCCAATCTCTCACCATTTCAAGTAGCTGTTTCCAGTCCACTTTGGCTAAATCACATCTCAGCTTCGTAAAATTGGCTTTTCCCCAATTGAGAACTTTTATTCCTGGTCTAGTTTTGTCCTTATCCATAACTCCCCTAAATCTAACTGAATTATGATCACTAGCACCAACATGCTGTCCCACTGATACCCCTCCCACCTGCCCAGCTTCAGTACCTAATACTAAGTCCAGAACTTCACCCTCTCTTGTTGAGCTTGCTACGTACTGGCTAAAAAGTTCTGCTGTTTGCTGACCCCTCTGTGAAGGGAAATAGGTCCTTCCTCTCCACTCTATCGAGGCCCCTCATAATTTTATACACCTCATTAAGGTCTCCCCTTAGCCTCTGCTGTTCCAAAGAAAACAAACTATTAAGGAGGGTTGATGGGTTGGAGGAAGTTAGAGATATAGGGAGGGGTGAGGCCCTGGAGAGATTTGAACAAGAGGATTGAGTATTTTAAAGGCTGAAGCCACCAACCGTCTCGCCCAGCACAGAATGTAACTCACTACCAACAGGAAGGATGTTACTTTAACTACTACAAATGCATAATGAGGGGGAATCAATCTCTGTCCCTTTAACTAACAGCGACATGGAAAGAGGGAAATGAATGACCTTTAAACACCTGGTCCACTTGGCACTGAAGTGTCTGAAACTCATAATAGGAACTGCAGGGAAATAAAATACTTACAGCTGTTAAACTGTTTTGTTGACAAAAGAAATCTCAATTTAACTTTAAAAAATAAAGTTTAACAGGGGTTCACACTGACTCACCTGACTGGCCGACTCAGGATCCACCCCTCAAGCACCGTGATTGGTTGCAGAACACGCTGCTCCCTGGGCCCTCCGACCTCTGAGCTCTCTTCCTGTTGGTTCCCAGGGCAATCAATCACCACTCACCAACATTACGCTGCCAGATGAAGTTGAGGGGCTCAGAGGACGAAATAAAATGAGGCCGTGAATCTGAATTAAGAAATAAAATTAGAGAAGCATGATTAAATGAACAAGGAGAGGCAATATAAACTAAAGGGTACAATCCTAAAGGGGGTGCATGAACAGTGAGACCTGCGGGTATATGTACACAAATCACTGAAGGTGGCAGGACAGGTTGGGAAAGCAGTTAAAAAACTTACAGGATGCTGGGCATCACAGAGTACAAAAGGCAAGGAAGTTATGATGAACCTTTGTAAAATATTGGTTCAACCTCAACTGGAGCATTGTGTCCAATTCTGGGCACAGCACATTAGGATGTGATGCCTTAGAGAGGGCGCAGAAAAGATTGACAAGAATGATTCACGAGATGAGGGACTTCAGTTTCGTGGATAGACTGGAGAAGCTGGGGTTATTCTCCTTTTACGCAGCGGGTGGTTAGGATCTGGAATGCACGGCCTGAAAGGGAGGTGGAGGCAGACTCAATCACAGCTTTCAAAAGGGAGTTGGATAAGTATCTGAAAGAAAACATTTGCAGGGCTGGGGGAAAGGGCGGGGCAGTGGGACTCGCTGGGAGCTGGTAAGGGCTCGACGGGCCGAATGGCCTTCCGTGCTGTAACCATTCTCTGATTGTGTGCGCAGAACCACTCTGTTCCCTGACTCAATCGAAAGCCTTCCTGACTGTGAGCACCTGTTAAACCTGCCCTGCACCTTCACTGCTCCAAGGAACTGCTCCTGGGCACGGCCAAGGGTGCCATCAGCCGGTCCAGGCAGCGGGCGATCGTTCAACCTGACTGCCTGCCTCTCTTCCGCTCTTACATCCGGTCCAGGGTGTTCTTGGAGATGGAGCACGCGGTGTCCACCGGTACGCTCGCGGCCTTCCGTGAGAGGTGGGCACCGGAGGGACTGGAGTGCATCATCACCCCCGGCAACCAAATGTTAATTTGATTTTACATTTTAAAGTTTAATTTGTTTTAATTGCCGGTGCTTTTAGTGTCCCCCTCCCCTTTTATAGGGAGCACTGGGGAAAAAAGGTGATTTTAGTGCCCAAAAAAAGGAAAAAAATGGGCCTTGTAAATGTCTGGTGTGTCACCCAGGTCGGGTGGCACCGTTTAATGTTTTGTTTTACAGGTAAACTCTAAAAGAGTTTCACTGCTCCAAGGAGAACCACCCCAGGTGCTGCAGCCATCATCTTATTGAATGGCGGCAGGCCCGAGGGGCCAAAGGGCCGACTCATCTCCTATTTCTGATGTTCTCCTGTATTCATGTCACTGGTCCCCATCCTGCACCTGATGGCCTCCCTGCAGCAAGATGGCCGCCGCGCATGCTCCCTGCCCTGTAACGGGACGATGGAAAGCATGTGACATCGAGGAAGCCCCGCCCCTGTCGCTCCCTGCTGCCCGCGGCGGGCGGACCCGTGCTGCCCAAAGATGGCGGCCGATCTCCCCGCAGCCCCCGACAGTAACCAAGGCCCGTCCCCGCCGTGAGTATATCTGTCCGCAGGGAGGCTGGGCGCGCTGCCCGGGCCGCTCCTCCATGCTCCGCGGCGGCTGCGTAACATCGTCCGTCCGCCGGCAATCTCCCACAAGCGGCTGGCCCCGCGCCTGCGCACAACTCCGCCCCGCCTCACCCGGGCCCCGAGCTCAAAGGCCGCGAGCGGAGCCGCCAACCGCCCGCCCGCAGCCCGCAGCCAATGGCGAGGCGGCGCGGGGCAACGGCCCACCCAGCGCGCGCTGCTCCGCGCCAATCAGCGGCGGGGGGGGCGGGGCCGCGGCACCCATCAATCAATGGGCGAACAATGCCGGGCGCGCGGTGCTGATGGGAAAGTGTCTGTGGCCACACAAACACAAGATGCTGCAAGTGTCCGCGGCTCAGGCAGCAACAGGGAATGGTGGGAGGTCTGTGATAGGGGAGGGGCCTGTGATAGGGGGGGGTCTGTGATAGGGGGAGGGGCCTGTGATAGGGAGGGGCCTGTGATAGGGGGGGGGGGGGTCTGTGATAGGGGGAGGGGTCTGTGATAGGGGGGGTCTGTGATAGGGGGAGGGGCCTGTGATAGGGGGGGGTCTGTGATGGGGGAGGGGTCTGTGATAGGGGGGGGGTCTGTGATAGGGGGAGGGGCCTGTGATAGGGGGGGGGTCTGTGGTAGGGGGAGGTCTGTGATAGGGGGGGAGGCCTGTGATAGGGGGAGGGGCCTGTGATAGGGGGGGGGTCTGTGATAGGGGGAGGGGCCTGTGATAGGGGGGGGGTCTGTGGTAGGGGGAGGTCTGTGATAGGGGGGGAGGCCTGTGATAGGGGGAGGGGCCTGTGATAGGGGGGGGGTCTGTGATAGGGGGCGGGGTCTGTGATACGGGGAGAGGGGGGGAGGTCTGTGATAGGGGGAGGGGTCTGTGATAGGGGAGGGGCCTGTGATAGGGGGAGGGGCCTGTGATAGGGGGCGGGGTCTGTGATAGGGGCGGGGTCTGTGATAGGGGGGGTCTGTGGTAGGGGGAGGTCTGTGATAGGGGGGGAGACCTGTGATAGGGGGAGGGGCCTGTGATAGGGGGTCTGTGATAGGCGGAGTGGTCTGTGATAGGGGGAGAGGCCTGTGATAGGGGGAGGGGCCTGTGATAGGGGGTGGGGTCTGTGATAGGGGGGGGGTCTGTGGTAGGGGGAGGGGCCTGTGATAGGGGGAGAAGGGGGGAGGTCTGTGATAGGGGGAGGGGCCAGTGATAGGGGGAGGTCTGTGATAGGGGGAGGGGCCTGTGATAGGGGGAGGGGCCAGTGATAGGGGGAGAGGTCTGTGATAGGGGGAGGGGTCTGTGATAGGGGCAGGGGCCTGTGATAGGGGCGGGGTCTGTGATAGGGGGAGGGGTCTGTGATAGGGGGAGGGGCCTGTGATAGGGGGAGGGGTCTGTGATAGGGGGAGGGGTCTGTGATAGGGGGAGGGGCCTGTGATAGGGGGAGAGGTCTGTGATAGAGGGAGAGGGGGAGAGGTCTGTGATAGGGGGAGGGGCCTGTGATAGGGGGAGGTCTGTGATAGAGGGAGAGGTCTGTGATAGGGGGAGGGGGGAGATCTGTGATAGGGGGAGGGGTCTGTGATAGGGGGAGGGGCCTGTGATAGGGGGAGGAGCCTGTGATAGGGGGAGGTCTGTGATAGGGGGAGGGGCCTGTGATAGGGGGAGGTCTGTGATAGGGGGAGGGGCCTGTGATAGGGGGAGGGGCCTGTGATAGGGGGAGAGGTCTGTGATAGGGGGAGAGGGGGGGAGGTCTGTGATAGGGGGAGGTCTGTGATAGGGGGAGGCCTTTGATAGGGGGAGGTCTGTGATAGGGGGGGAGGTCTGTGATAGGGGGAGAGGGGGGGAGGTCTGTGATAGGGGGAGGTCTGTGATAGGGGGGCCTGTGATAGGGGGAGGTCTGTGATAGGGGGAGGGGCCTGTGATAGGTGGAGAGGTCTGTGATAGGGGGAGAGGGGGGGAGGTCTGTGATAGGGGGGGGCCTGTGATAGGGGGAGGTCTGTGATAGGGGGAGGGGCCTGTGATAGGGGGAGGTCTGTGATAGGGGGAGGGGCCTGTGATAGGGGGAGGTCTGTGAAAGGGGAGAGGTCTGTGATAGGGGGAGAAGGGGGGAGGTCTGTGATAGGGGGAGGGGTCTGTGATAGGGGGAGGTCTGTGATAGGGGGAGGGGCCTGTGATAGGGGGAGGTCTGTGATAGGGGGAGGTCTGTGATAGGGGGAGGGGTCTGTGATAGGGGGAGGTCTGTGATAGGGGTAGAGGTCTGTGATAGGGGGAGAGGGGGGGAGGTCTGTGATAGGGGGAGGGGTCTGTGATAGGGGGAGAGGTCTGTGATAGGGGGAGGGGGGGAGGTCTGTGAGAGGGGGGGAGGTCTGTGATAGGGGGAGGGGCCTGTGATAGGGGGAGGTCTGTGATAGGGGGAGGTCTGTGATAGGGGGAGGGGCCTGTGATAGGGGGAGGGGCCTGTGATAGGGGGAGAGGTCTGTGATAGGGGGAGAGGGGGGGAGGTCTGTGATAGGGGGAGGTCTGTGATAGGGGGGCCTGTGATAGGGGGAGGTCTGTGATAGGGGGAGGGGCCTGTGATAGGTGGAGAGGTCTGTGATAGGGGGAGAGATCTGTGATAGGGGGAGAGGGGGGGAGGTCTGTGATAGGGGGGGGCCTGTGATAGGGGGAGGTCTGTGATAGGGGGAGGTCTGTGATAGGGGGAGGGGCCTGTGATAGGGGGAGGTCTGTGATAGGGGGAGGGGCCTGTGATAGGGGGAGGTCTGTGATGGGGGAGAGGTCTGTGATAGGGGGAGAAGGGGGGAGGTCTGTGATAGGGGGAGGGGTCTGTGATAGGGGGAGGTCTGTGATAGGGGGAGAGGTCTGTGATAGGGGGAGAGGGGGGGAGGTCTGTGATAGGGGGAGGGGCCTGTGAGAGGGGGAGAGGTCTGTGATAGGGGGAGGTCTGTGATAGGGGGAGGGGTCTGTGATATGGGGAGGTCTGTGATAGGGGGAGAGGTCTGTGATCGGGGGAGAGGTCTGTGAGAGGGGGGGAGGTCTGTGATAGGGGGAGAGGGGGGGAGGTCTGTGATAGGGGGAGGGGTCTGTGATAGGGGGAGAGGTCTGTGATAGGGGGAGGGGGGGGGAGGTCTGTGAGAGGGGGGAGGTCTGTGATAGGGGGAGGGGTCTGTGAGGGGGAGAGGTCTGTGATAGGGGGAGAGGGGGGGAGGTCTGTGATAGGGGGAGAGGGGGGGGTCTGTGATAGGGGGAGAGGTCTGTGATAGGGGGGGAGGTCTGTGATAGGGGGAGAGGGGGGAGGTCTGTGATGGGGGAGAGGTCTGTGATAGGGGGAGAGGTCTGTGATAGGGGGAGAGGGGGGAAGGTCTGTGATAGGGGGAGGGGTCTGTGATAGGGGGAGAGGGGGGAGGTCTGTGATAGGGGGAGGTCTGTGATAGGGGGAGAGGTCTGTGATAGGGGGAGGGGGGAGGTCTGTGATAGGGGGGGAGGTCTGTGATAGGGGGAGAGGTCTGTGATAGGGGGGGAGGTCTGTGATAGGGGGAGAGGTCTGTGATAGGGGGAGAGGTCTGTGATAGGGGGAGAGGTCTGTGATAGGGGGGGAGGTCTGTGATAGGGGGGGAGGGGGGGAGGTCTGTGATAGGGGGGTGGTCTGTGATAGGGGGAGGCCTGTGATAGAGGGGGAGGCCTGTGATAGGGGGAGAGGTCTGTGATAGGGGGAGGTCTGTGATAGGGGGAGAGGGGGGGGGAGGTCTGTGATAGGGGGAGAGGGGGGGGAGGTCTGTGATAGGGGGAGAGGTCTGTGATAGGGGGGAGAGGCCTGTGATAGGGGGAGAGGCCTGTGATAGGGGGAGAGGTCTGTGATAGGGGGAGAGGGGGGGGAGGTCTGTGATAGGGGGATAGGGGGAGGTCTGTGATAGGGAGAGGTCTGTGATAGGGGGAGGTCTGTGATAAGGGGGGAGGCCTGTGATAGGGGGAGAGATCTGTGATAGGGGGATAGGGGGAGGTCTGTGAGGGAGAGGTCTGTGATAGGGGTAGAGGTCTGTGATAGGGGTAGAGGTCTGTGATAGGGGTAGAGGTCTGTGATAGGGGGGAGGTCTGTGATAGGGGGAGAGGTCTGTGATAGGGGGAGAGGTCTGTGATAGGGGGAGAGGTCTGTGATAGGGGGGGAGGTCTGTGATAGGGGGGGAGGTCTGTGATAGGGGGAGAGGTCTGTGATAGGGGGGGAGGTCTGTGATAGGGGGAGAGGTCTGTGATAGGGGGGGGGAGGTCTGTGATAGCGGGGAGAGGTCTGTGATAGCGGGGAGAGGTCTGTGATAGCGGGGAGAGGTCTGTGATAGGGGGAGAGGTCTGTGATAGGGGAGAGGTCTGTGATAGGGGGGGAGGCCTGTGATAGGGGGGGGAGGTCTGTGATAAAGGGGAGAGGTCTGTGATAGGGGGGAGAGGTCTGTGATAGCGGGGAGAGGTCTGTGATAGGGGGAGAGGTCTGTGATAGCGGGGAGAGGTCTGTGATGGGGGAGAGGTCTGTGATAGGGGGGGGAGGTCTGTGATGGGGGGAGAGGTCTGTGATGGGGGGGAGAGGTCTGTGATAGGGGGAGAGGTCTGTGATAGAGGGGGAGGCCTGTGATCGGGGGGAGAGGTCTGTGATAGGAGGGAGGCAGGAGGGATCAGAGAGACAACAGGGAGGATGGGCACAATTCAAATGGTAATGGCAGGAGTTAGAAAAACATGTCAGGATCGGGTGTGACTGGTGTGGTAATGAGCAGTGGTCATTAGAGACAAGGAGAAAATAACACACTGAGGGGGAGAGAGAGGGGCAGGAAAGGGAGCCACAGGTTGGCAGCGGTTACGCTCTGAAATTGTTGAACTGGATGTTGAGTCCAGAAGGCTGTAAAGTGACTCAAGGAAAGATGAGGTGGTGCTCCTCGAGCTTGCGTTGGAACAATGCAGGAGACCGAGGACGGAGAGGTGGGAGTGGAGCGGGGAATTAAAGGGACAGGCGAACAGAAGCTCAGGGTCACACTGATGGACTGAACGGAGGTGTTGAGCAATACGGTCACCCAATCTACGCTTGGTCTCCCCAATGTAGAGGGGACCACATCGTGAGCAGTGAATACAGTATACTGAATTGAAAGAAGTATTTAGCGCCCTGGACAATGGGATGGGAGGAGGTAAAAGGGCAGGTGCTACATCTCCTGCGCTTGCACGGAAAGGTGCCCTGGGAAAGGGAGGGGGTGATGGCGAAATGGACCAGGGTGTCGCGGAGGGAGTGGTCCCTTCAGTATGCAGAGAGGGGAGGGAAAGATGTGATTGGTGGTGAGATCACGCTGAAGGTGGCGGAAATGAGGGAGGATGATCTGTTGAACGTGGAGGCTGGAGGTGAGGACAAGGGGAACCCTGTCATGGTTGAGAGAGAGGGGAAGGGGTGAGAGCAAAGGTGCGGGTAATAGAACGGACACGGTTGAGGGCCATGTTAACCATGGCGGAGGAGAATCCTCTGTTGAGGAAAAAGGAAGATGTGTCCGAGGCACTAGCGTGAAAGGTGGCGTCGTCAGAGCAGATGCGACGAAGAAACTGGGAGAATGGAATGTAGTCCTTCTAGGATGTGCGTTGCGAGGAAGTGTAGTCCAGGTAGAACATAAGAAATAGGAGCAGCAGTAGACCATTTGGCCCCTCTAGCCTGCTCCGCCATTTAATAAGATCATGGCTGATCTGATCATGGACTCAGCTCCACTTCCCCGCCCACTCCCCATAACCCTTATCGTTTAAGAAACTCTCTATTTCTGTCTTAAATATATTCAATGTCCCAGCTTCCACAACTCTCTGAGGCGGCGAATTCGACAGATTTACAACCCTCTGAGAAGAAATTTCTCCTCATCTCTTTTAAATGAGCAGCCTCTTATTCTAAGATCATGCCCCCTAGTTCTAGTCTCCCCCATCAGTGGAAACATCCTCTCTGCATCCACCTTGTCAAGCCCCCTCATAATCTTATACAGTTCGATAAGTTCACCTCTCATTCTTCTGATTTCCAATGAGTAGAGGCCCAACCTACTCAACCTTTCCTCATAAGTCAACCCCCACGTCCCTAGAATTAACCGAGTGAACCTTCTCTGAACTGCCTCCAAAGCAAGTATATCCTTTCGTAAATATGTAAACCAAAACTGCACGCAGTACTCCAGGTGTGGCCTCACTAATACCCTGTATAACTGTAGCAAGACTTCCTTGCTTTTATACTCCATCCTCTTTGCAATAAAGGCCAAGATACCATTGGCCTTCCTGATCACTTGCTGTACCTGCATACTAACCTTTTGTGTTTCATGCACCAGGACCCCCAGGTCCCACTGTACTGCGGCACTTTGCAATCTTTCTCCATTTAAATAATAACTTCCTCTTTGATTTTTTTCTGCCAAAGTGCATGATCTCACACTTTACAACATTATAATCCATCTGACAAATTTTTGCCCACTCACTTCGCCTGTCTATGTCCTTTTGTAGATTTGTTGTGTCCTCACACACTGCTTTTCCTCCCATCTTTGTATCGTCAGCAAACTTGGCTACATTACACTCAGTCCCCTCTTCCAAGTCGTTTATATAGATTGTAAATAGTTGGGGTCCCAGCACTGATCCCTGCGGCACCCCACTAGTTACTGATTGCCAACCCGAGAATGACCCATTTATCCCGACTCTCTGTTTTCTGTTCGATAGCCGATCCTCTATCCGTGCTGTGGGAGTCAGTGGGCTCACCTCTTTATTCCCTCCCTCGCCTCTTATTCCGTTACATTGATGACTGTATCGGTGTCATTTCCTGCTCTCACCCTGAACTTGAAAATTTCATTCACTTTGCATCCAATTTCCACCCTTCCCTCACCTTCACATGGTCGCTCAACGACTCTTCCCTTCCCTGACTTCGTCTCCATCTCTGGGGATAGGCTTTCGACCACTATCCACTCTCGCCCTCTGACATGTCTTTTTCCTCAACAGAGGATTCCCCTCCGCCGTGGTTAACATGGCGCTCGACCGTGTCCTTTCTATTTCCCGCACCTCTGCTCTCACCCCTTCCCCTCCCTGTTAGAAACATGACTGGGTTCCCCTTGTCGTCACCTTTCACCCCACCAGTCTCTACATTCAATGGATCATCCTCCATCACCTCCAGCGTGATCCCACCACCAATCACATCTTCCCCACCCCTCAGCATTCTGAAGGGATCGCTCCCTCCGTGACACCCTGGTCTATTCTGCTGTCGCCCCCAGCACCCCTCCCCTTCCCACGGCACCTGACTGTACAAGCACAGGAGATGCAACACCTGCCCTTTTACCCCCTCCCTTCCCACTATCCAGGGCCCCAAATACTCCTTCCAGGTGAAACAGCGATTTACTTGTTCTTTTAATTCAGTATACTGTAGTCACTGCTCACGACGTGGTCTCCTCTACATTGGGGAGACCAAGCGTAGATTGGGTGACCGCTTTGCAGAGTCGAGGGAATTCTGGAAGGTCAAAAGCAAGACTCGAGTTATTGGTAAACGCCGAGAGTCTGTAATCTGGGGAAAAGACAAAGTGGCAGAACAAGGAGAATCGCTGTCCCTTGAACTACCACAAACCCTGTGTGGAGGAGAGGGGGAGATACAGTGTGTCTCAGGAACTGTCCCACAACAGAGTTACAGACCCTGCCCCTTTTATTGATGAATTTAAAAGTCTGTATTAAAATGTGAGCCAGTGGGTTGTGAGCCCAGAGCCTTGTGTCCAGTAAGGGCAATAAAGGCCCCCAGCCTCCCCTGGCCCCAGGCCCTGAACAAGGGACTGCACAAAGTCACATCCTGTGGCTCAGCCAATCAGGGGCACAAGTCCCGCCCCTCGGGCTCCCCGATTGGTTGGAGGACCCGCCACTGGCTCACACCTCCAGCCCCGCCCTGCTTACTCCCTATTGGTTGGAAGCTCCTGTCTATCAGGCCGTGGGCCCAGGTCACATGTCCCTCGAGTGTGCTCCGCCAAACTTTGGAAAGTGGGCTCAGGACCCGGATGGGCGGACTCTCGGGGCGGGATTTCCATTTATTCTCTCCCCTCCTCCTCCTCCTCTCCTGCTCCCCATCTGAGAAACTCACCGACTCCGCTCTTCCCGGCCGCACCCCAGATTGTGGGCACAGGGGAGGGATTGGAGCCCTGGGTGGGCCGACAATCTTTATAATCACCCGGTAAAGGCCTCAGGCCCTGAATACAAGCCCCCGGGCCGGGCCGGGCAGGGCCGGGCCCCGTGTGTGCACCGCGGGGACAGGCCCGGGGGAGCGGGCTCAGTGACCGCCAGTGTAGACAGGGCAGGATCACGGTGCAGCGTGACCATCATGATGCAGGAAGAAAGTGGTCGGGGCTTCAGGGTCCCAGTGACCAGGAGAGAAAACCATTGCCTCATTGATCTTATTCTCACTCTGCACACAGCAGGTGAAGAACTTTAACTGAACCCAACCAGAGCAGAGGGAGGGAGGGAGAAAACTGGGGATGGAGGAAAGAAATGATGGAGATGGTGCGATGGGTTTGGATTTCAGCTCAGGGACGGAGAGTGTGTGGGACGGGGATTTAGATTTGGGGGAACAAGAGGAAAGAATGTTCCATAGAGCTAGAATTATCTGTCCTCAGTTTCTATCCTGCACTTCTAGTGCTGACCTTTGTAAATTCCTTTTACAGGATATTATAAAGGGAGGATTTGCAGACGGGAAACTCGAACCAAACCTGATGTCAAAATCTGACAGAGTCACTCGATTCATTAGGACCTGATGTTTGTCTGTTCTGTCTGTGGGAAAAGGTTTGAAACATCAGTGTGACTGGAAAAGCACAGAGACACCCACCCGAGTGAGAGTGTTCCAGTGCACTGCCTGTGGAAAGAGCTTTAACCAGTTACACAGCCTGAAAAACATCGCACCATTCACAGTGGGGAGAAACCGTACACGTGTTGTGTGTGGACCAGGCTTCAACTGATCATCCAACCTGGAGAGACACAAGGACACCAGCACCACGGAGAAACCGTGGAAATGTGGGGACTGTGGGAAGGGATTCAATTACCCATCCCTGTTGGAAACTCATCGACGCAGTCACACTGGGGAGAGGCCGTTCACCTGCCCCATGTGTGGAAAGGGATTCACTCAGTCATCCAGCTTACTGTCACACCAGCGAGTTCACACCGGGGACAGACCGTTCACCTGCTCTGAGTGTGGGAAGGGATTCATTTCTTCATCCGCCCTCACTGAACACCAGCGAGTTCACACTGGGGAGAGGCCGTTCACCTGCTCTGAGTGTGGGAAGAGATTCACTTTTTCATCCACCCTCACTGAACACAAGCGAGTTCACACTGGGGAGAGGCCATTCGTCTGCTCCATATGTGGGATACGGTTTGTTAAGTCATCTCATCATCTGAGACACCAGCGAGTTCACACTGGAGAGAGGCCGTTCATCTGCTCTGTGTGTGGTAAGGGATTCACTCGTTCATTCACCCTCACTGAACACCAGCGAGTTCACACTGGGGAGAGACCTTTTACCTGTTCCGTGTGTGGGATGGGATTCACTCGTTCATGCCAGCTCACTGTACACCAACTTGTTCACACCAATAAGAGACCGTTTAAATGTTCTCACTGTGAAAAGAACTTTAAAAGCAGAAATCATATGCTGACACACCAGCGAGTTCACACTGGGGACAGTCCGTTCACCTGCTCTGAGTGTGGGAAGGGATTCACTCGGTCATCCCATCTGCTGAGACACCAGCGAGTTCACACTGGGGAGAGGCCGTTCACCTGCTCTGAGTGTGGGAAGGGATTCACTCGTTCATCCAACCTGCTGACACACCAACAAGTTCACAAGTGACTGCAGCGGTTGGATTTTGCTGTTACTGTTGCTGTTAATCACATCCTGGACTGAACCATGTTCACTCTGACAGCTGGGTTTTATTGTTACTGATGTAATTAATCCCTATAACTGGTCTGGAGTTTAATTTTCTGGATATCATCGAATCATAGAATGGTTACAGCACAGAAGGAGGCCTTTCAGCCCGTCGAGCCTGTGCCGGCTCTATGCAGGAGCACTTCAGCTAGTCCCACTCCCCTGCCCTTACCCCATAGCCCTGCAAAGGTTTTTCTTTGCGTACTTATCCAATTCCTTTTTGAAAGCCACAATTGAGTCTGCCTCCACCACCCTTTCAGGCCGTGCATTCCAGATCCTAACCACTCGCTACGCAAAAACGTTTTTCCTCATGTCGCCTTTGGTTCTTCTGCCAATCACCTTAAATCTGTGTCCTCTGGTTCTCCACCCTTCCGCCAATGGGAACAGTTTCTCTCGATCTACTCTGTCTAGACCCCTCATGATTTTGAACACCTCGATCAAATCTCCTCACAACCTTCTCTGCTCCAAGGAGAACAACCCCGGCTTCTCCATTCTATCCACGTAGCTGAAGTCCCTCATCCCTGGAAGCATTCTTGTAAATCTTTTCTGCACCCTCTGTCAAACAACTGTCAAACAGTGAGTCGATTCCTTGATTTCTCCAAGAGGAGACTAATTGATGTCCTGTTACCGACTGCTCCATTTTTGAGTCTTTTCTCCTTTGTTAAAGGAAGAGTTTCACGACCTCAGGATGTCCAGAAGTGCTTTACTGCCAATCAATTACCTTTTGTTGGGAGATTGTAGAGGTTGCTTTACTCTGTATCTATCCCATGTTGTCCCTGCCCTGGGAGTGTTTGATGGGACAGTGTAGAGGGAGCTTTACTCTGTATCTAACCCCCTGTACCTGCCCTGGGAGTGTTTGATGGGACAGTGTACAGGTTGCTTTACTCTGTATCTATCCCGTGTTGTCCCTGCCCTGGGAGTGTTTGATGGGACAGTGTACAGGTTGCTTTACTCTGTATCTATCCCTTGTTGTCCCTGCCCTGGGAGTGTTTGATGGGACAGTGTAGAGGGGGCTTTACTCTGTATCTATCCCGTGTTGTCCCTGCCCTGGGAGTGTTTGATGGGACAGTGTACAGGTTGCTTTACTCTGTATCTAACCCCCTGTCCCTGCCCTGGGAGTGTTTGATGGGACAGTGTAGAGGTTGCTTTACTCTGTATCTATCCCATGTTGTCCCTGCCCTGGGAGTGTTTGATGGGACAGTGTAGAGGAAGTTACACGGAAAAGACGGCACCTTTGACAATGCAGCACTCCCTCTGTACTGCATTGGAATGTCGGCCTAGATTTCATGCTCCAGGCTCTGGAGGTGGACTTGAACCCACAACCTACTGACTCAGATACTAGAGTGCTACCATTGAGCCACGAATAACACCTCATTACTCGAGATTATTTCAGTTCTCTTGCCCTCAGTTACTCTCATGGACAAGTTCAAGCTCCCCATAGTGTCTCTCCTAGCCTTGGGATCCAGGGAAGGTATTGGTAACATGTCCGTGTACCTGCCCTGGGAGTGTTTGATGGGACAGTGTAGAGGGGGCTTTACTCTGTATCTAACCCCATGTACCTGCCCTGGGAGTGTTTGATGGGACAGTGTAGAGGGAGCTTTACTCTGTATCTGACCCGTGCTGTACCTGCCCTGGGAGTGTTTGATGGGACAGTGTAGAGGGAGCTTTACTCTGTATCTGACCCGTGCTGTACCTGCCCTGGGAGTGTTTGATGGGACAGTGTAGAGCGAGCTTTACTCTGTATCTAACGAGTGCTGCAGCTGCCCAGGGAGTGCTTGATGGGACAGTGCATTGGGACCTTTAATCAGAATCTAACCTAAGCTGTATATACCCTGGGAGTGTTTGATGGGACAGCATAGGGAAGGTTTTACTCTCTATCTAACTTGTGCTGTATATACCCTGGGAGTGTTTGATGGGACAGTGTAGAGGGAGCTTTATTCTGTGTCTAACCCGTGCTGTACTAGCCCTGGATGTCTTTGATGGGACAGTGTAGAGGGAGCTTTGCTCTGTATCTAATCTGTACTGTTCCTTTCAGGGAGTGTTTGATGGGACAGTGTAGTGGGAGCTTTATTCTGCCTAACTTGTGCAGTACCTGCCCTCAGAGTGTTTTAATGGGATAGAGAAGAGGGAGCTTTATTTTGTATTTAACCAGTGGTGTAGCTGCCCTGGGAGTGTTTCTGAGACAATGTAGAGGGAGGTTTACTCTGGTTCTAACCCATGGTGCATCTGCCCTGGTCGTCTTTGATTGGACAGTGTAGAGGGAGCTTTACTCTGTATCGAACCAGTGCAGTACCTGCCCCGTGAGTGTTTACATAAGAATTAGGAGCAGGAGTAAGCCATTCAATAAGATCATGGCTGACCTTCTACCTCAACTCCACTTTCCTACACTGTCCCCATATGCCTTGATTAACTTAATATTCAAAAATCTATCGATCTCTGTCTTGAATATACTCAAAGACTGAGCCTCCACAGCCCTCGGGTAGAGAATTCCAAAGATTCACCACCCTCTCAGTGAAGAAGTTTCTCCTCATCTCAGTGCTAAATGGCTGACCCCTTATTCTGAAACTGGGACCCCTGGTTCTAGACTCCCCAGCCAGAGGAAACATCCTCCCTGCATCTACCCTGTCAAGCCCTGTAAAAATGTTGTACATTTCACTAAGATCACCTCTAATTCTTGTAAACTAGAGAATATAGGCCTAGTCTACTCAATCTCTCCTCACGGGATGGGGAGATTGTCCCAAGAATCAGTCTGGTGAACCTTCGTTGCACACCCTCAATGACAAGTACATCCTTCCTTAGGTTCGGAAATCAAAACAGTGCACAATACTCCAGGTGTGGTCTCACCAGGGCCCGATATAATTGCAGTAAGACGTGTTTACTCTTATCCTCAAATCATCTTGTAATAAAGGCCAACATACCATTTGCTTTCTTAATGTCTTGCTGTACCTACAGGTTAACTTTCAGTGATTGGTGTACAAGGACAGCCAGGTCCCTCTGAACACCAACATTTCACAATCTCTCACCATTAAAAAAACTCTGCTTTTCTATTTTTCCGACCAAAGTGGATAACTTCCCATTTCTCCACATTATATTCCATTTGCCATGTTCTTACCCACTTACTGAGCCTGTCTATAGCCCCTTGAAGCCTATTTGCATCCTCCTCACAACTTACATTCCCACCTAGCTTTGTATCATCAGCAAACTTGGAAATATTACATTTGGTCCGCTCATCCAAATCATTGATATAGATTGTGAATAGCTGGGGTCCCAGGACTGATCCTTGCAGTACCCCACTAGTTACAGCCTGCCAGCCCGAAAATTAAGCGTTTATTCCTACTCTCTTCCGTCCGTGAACCAATCCTCAATCCATGCTAGTATTTTACCCCCAATCCCATGAGCCCTACTTTTGTTTAATAACCTGATGTGTGGCACCTTATCGAATGCCTTCTGAAAATCCAAATACACCACAATACGGCCCCCCCACCCTTATCTATTCTACTAGTTACAACCTCAAAAAACTCTTAGCAGATTTGACAAACATGATTTCCCTTTCATAAATCCGTGTTGACTCTGTCCAATCCTATTATTATTTTCTAAGTGCCATTACCACGTCCTTAATAATAGATTCTAGCATTTTCCCTCCTACTGATATCAGACTAACTGGTCTGTAATTCCCTGTTTTCTCTCTCCCTCCTTTCTTAAATAGCGGGGTTACATTAACTACCATCCAATCCGCAGGAACAGTTCTAGAATCTGTGGAATTTTGGAAGATGACAACCAATGCATCCACTATCTCTATAGCCACCTCTTTCAAAACCCTAGGATGTAGGCCATCACATCCAGGGGATTTATTGGCTTTCAGTCCCATTAATTTTTACTATTACTAATTTCTTTCAGTTCTTCATTCTCGCTAGACCCTTGGTTCTCCACTATTTCCAGGATGTTTTGTGTTTTCTTCCGTGAAGACAGACAAAGTATTTGTTTAATTTCTCTGCCATTTCCTTATTTCTAATTATAATATCTCCTGTCTCAGCCTGTAGGGGACCCACATTTACCTTCGCTAATCTTTTTCTTTTTATATACCTATAGAAGCTTTTACAGTCTGTTTTTATGCCTTTTGCTAGTTTACTCCAATATTTTATTTTCCTTTTCTTTCAGTTTCTTGGTCCTTTGCTGAATTCTCAAATCCTCCCAATCCTCAGGCTTACTGCTCGTTTTGGCAACAGAATAAGCCTCTTCCTTTGATCGAGACTATCTTTAATTTTTCTTGTTAGCCATAGTTGGACCACTTTCCCTGTGGGGATTTTGTGCCTTAAAGGAATGTATGTTGTAAACTATGTATTAACTCTAAATGTTCGCTATTGCTCATCTACCACCATACCTTTTAATGTAGTTTCCCAATCTACCTTAGCCAACTCCCCCCCCCATACCTACATAGTTTGCTTTGTTTAGATTTAAGACCCAAGTTTTAGATATGAATTTAAACTTAATATAAAATTCTATCATTATGGTCACTCTTCCCCAAAATGCTTCTTTACTACAAGATTATTAATTAACCCTGTTGCATTGCAAAGAGGCTGCAGAGAGATATAGGGCCCAAGTTTCGAGCCGCGCCTAGAACGGCGCAGTCCCGACCACAAAGTGCGCCTAAAAAAACCCTCCAGATTCTCCACCTCCCTGCAGGTCCTCTGGCCCTCGGCGCAGCGCAGCAGGAGCTGTAGGGGGCGGAGCCAGGTCTCTGCGCTGAAAACAGTGCAGGGACCTCTGCACATGCGCACTACAGTGGGCACACAAGTGCAGT